>NC_086447.1:270014901-270324220 GCF_028390025.1 Pseudophryne corroboree | reverse complement strand
GTCAAAACCATGTGCACTGCAGAGGGGTAAGATATAACATGTTATATCTGCCCCACCTGCTGTGCACATGGTTTTGCCCATTAGAGGAAAATGTTGCTTTTGCGATCAACCTTGAATTAGGCCCTTAATCAACTATTATTACAGAAGCTTTTGAAAAGGAATTCTCGCTGATATGCGATTGTGATGGAAGCATTTTCCTAAGTATGCCAGCCTAAATCTATTTACACATGCTGCTATACTGACAACATCCCTCAAAACAACCTTGACAAATGCTGATGTTCAAAATGAATAGAATCATACTCAGAAATGCTAGTAAAGGTAGCTGGACTGGCAGTAACTAATCATCGCCAAACTTTACAAACCTCTTTGCCTGATAACATTAAAATAATGGATTCGAAGGTATATTTGCTTTAAAACAATAAAGTTGACCAACCCTAAACTAATCTAAGCTGAACCTTGCAGTGAGAGACCAAAGATGATAACAACTGATAAAAATTATTTACGAGGTGGGAGGCATCCACTGAATATCACATACAGTCCCACCTGCGGTGTGTTCCAACTCCTCAACTAGCTCGTGGAACAGTTCCACGACTGTGTATGAGAAACAGGCTGCCAACCAATCAGGTGGCTGGAGACAGATTGTCACCCAGATCGCGTGGTTTCCCATCATGGAGATATACAGTAATAATGCATATGCTTTTCCTTCTCTTAGGGAGCCTAAATGTCTATATGTACAAAATACAATGCCACATTATGCAGAATAAGCAGAAGTGAAACACAGAGTCACATACCTCTGAGCATTCACCTGTCACTGTGCATCTATGTGACACGTAAACAGCCTTTCTGCAAAGTGGTGTGACGCCTGAGATGTAACAATGAGCACAAATGTGTACAATACGCCCAGGCCCATGCGTGACTTAAGAATATTTACCATGTCCTATACCCTTAATGAAAAAAGTTGTATAACTAATCAAGAGTTTAATTCTGGTAATTTTGGAAGACATCTCAGGTAAATTGTCACTAAAGGTTTGCTGAGTAGCATTAATGGAGTTGGCAAAATTACATTTTTATTGCAATGTTGCTTTACATCTGAACCATGCAAAGCTGTCATCTCCAGTGCTTTAAGGAAAAGGTTACAGGTAATCTGTCCTCTACAAATATTTATAGACTAAGGTTCTGTATAAATATATCTGTCAATCTCAGTTCTGATACATATGCGTGTACATATATATATATATATATATATATATATATATTTAGTGCTTGATTGAGATATATGTACCTTCTGTGAAATTCCCCCATATTTTAGATTATTCTTAGGAAGCCTCTTGTTATTCAAACTATATGAAGCTAATTATTAGTTTAAACTGCTGCAGCTAAGCATATCTCAGTAGTGTGTGGTTGCACCCAGCAGCCGTACACAGATTCTTCCCGTCTTGGCCCCTTTCACACTGGCGTCCCCAGCCCAGCATATTGCCTGATTTGGTGACATCACCAGTGGCGTGTGCAGAGGCGGCGCATGGAGATCAGATAATCTCCAAGTGCCGCCCATCCATACTGTGTGAACGGGAAACGAGTGGCATCGACCCGGCAACCCGTTCACACCGCACAGTGACCTGGGTAGAAGCCGCATTCAACCCTGGTCGCTACCCGGGATATTTCCCCTGGCAACTTTCAGACCGCACAGCAACCCGGGTTACTGCGCACTTGTGCAAAAACCTGGGTTACAAGCTAGCGGTTTGAAAGGGGTATTAGCTGCAATGGTTTAAACTGGCAAGTTCAAATAGTGCCATATAGTCAGGATTACAACTGGTTTCCTGCGCAGGAGCAACTAGCTCACGGGTTAAGTGTCTGACTGCTGTATATGAGGTTGGGAGATTTTGCCCACTGTGTGGTATGCTGGGCATTTCATGTTTTAAATACAGGGGGATTTAGCTGAATGACAAGGTTCCCACAAATTACACTATTACTAATGGCTCACAATTTAAGGGTATGAATATGGTATAGGAGGTTTGGTGTTCAAATCCGTTATTTGGCACGTTAAGTAGCTAGTTTACATCAAACAAGTAGAAATATCGGAAACCATCAAATCAATGTTTAGGCCTAAGCAACATTTTTTTTACAAATGTTAAAAACATTGGTGCTAGTCATTTTCTTTCAATGTCTAATCACTCTCTCCCATCTCTCATTGTAACATAGTAACATAGTATCTGAGGTTGAAAAAAGACAATTGTCCATCGAGTTCCACCTATTTGTGGTCTCCTATGCATGATGATTTGACTAAAATTTCTGACTGATGCTGCTGTCAGCCGTTACATTTTATCCCTATTTATAGTAACTATAATGCATGACTATGCACCATATCCCTGGATATCCTTATCCATTAGGAATTTATCTAACCCATTCTTAAAGGTGTTGACAGATTCCGCCATTACAACTCCCTCAGGCAGGGAATTCCAAACACGTATTGTCCTTACCATGAAGAAGCCTTTACACCGTATTGTGCAGAATCTCCTCTCCTCTAACCTGAGCGAGTGTCCACGAGTCCTCTGTGTTGATCTAACCAAAAACAGGTCCCGCTCAAGCTCTGTGTATTGTCCCCTTATATATTTGTAGATGTTGATCATATCCCCTCTTAGTCTCCGCTTTTCCAATGTAAACATGCCTAGTCTTTTAAGCCTTTCCTTGTATTCCATCGTCTCCATGCCCTTAATTAGTTTGGTCGCCCTCCTCTGAACATTTTCTAACTCCAGGATATCCTTTTTGTAGTACGGTGCCCAGAATTGTACACAGTATTCAAGGTGTGGCCTCACTAGTGATTTATATAACGGGAGTATAATACTCTCGTCCCTAGCATCAATACCCCGTTTTATGCATGCTAATATCTTATTAGCCTTCTTTGCTGCAGTCCTACTTTGGGTACTACTACTTAGTTTGCTATCTATGAGGAGACCTAAGTCCTTTTCCAGTACAGAATCCCCTAATTTTACCCCATTTAGTAGGTAGGTGTAATTTTTGTTCTTGTTACCACAGTGCATTACCATACACTTGTCTGTGTTGAAGCGCATTCTCCATTTGGCTGCCCATGCTTCTAATTTAACTAAGTCGTTCTGAAGAGACTCGGCATCCTCCTCTGTATTTATAGCCTTACACAATTTGGTATCATCTGCAAAAATTGACACCATGCTCTCTAGACCTTCTGTTAGGTCGTTAATGAAAATATTGAACAATAGCGGTCCTAATACTGAGCCTTGCGGCACACCACTTAGCACTTCAGTCCAAGTTGAAAAAGATCCATTAACCACAACGCGCTGCTCCCTATTATCTAACCAGTTTTTGACCCAAGTGCATATTGTGCTTCCTAGCCCTGATTCTTGTAGCTTGTAGATAAGTCTCAAGTGTGGTACAGTATCGAACGCTTTGGCAAAGTCTAAAAAGATTACGTCCACGTCTTTACCCTGATCTAGGTTTGCGCTTACTGTTTCATAAAAGCCAAGTAAGTTGGTTTGACAGGATCTGTCCTTCATAAACCCATGTTGATTCCTTTTAATGACCTTATTGTGCTGCTGCCGCGTTGCCCCACCCCTCAACTCTGACTCTATTGATCCAATCTGTTTACAGCTCTGCCTCTGTAACTTAATGGTTGGGGTAGGAGGGCTGAAAGAGGGTGCCCTGGGGTACTGCACTGAAGACGGGCCCACGACTGAAGAGTTAAAAATACAAAGAGTGGCTAGAAGGGAAGAAACAGAGGCCCAGGAGTGAAAATAGACATAGGGGAGCAACAGAGAAAGAAAAGGGGGAATAAGAAAGGAGGAAAAAAAAAAAGGAGGAGAGTAAGGGCAAGTACATATTAGGATGACAGGTAACCGGGCTGAAGGTTGGGACAATTTCCTAGACCATGCAAGATTGCCCGTACACACTGTCCGATGTAATATAAACGACGGAACGATCTCCTGTTCCATCTTTCATTATATTACAATGCACTGGGCTGCACACAGCTGACCAGAAAAGGTCTTACGCGACCTGTGGGAGCGCACAATTAGGCATACACACTAGACAGGATGCGGTTATCTGACTGGCGCTCAGGATCCCGGCAGTCAGCATGCCGACGCCGGAATCCCGAATGCTAGCATACGGAATGCCGTCCCACAGGCTCTATTCCCACTCATGGGTCTCCACGACACCCACCCATAGAGTAGGAATAAAACATGTGGCGAGCGCAGCGAGCCTGCAAGGCACTTTGTTGCGACAGTGCCTCCCCCCCCCCTTCTCCCCCTGGCATTCTGTGCTGCCGGGATCAGTATGCTGACCGCTGGGATTCCAGCAGCCGGTAACACATATACAACACCACTAGACTATATACACGATTTACCATTCCAATATGACAAATCGTGCAGATATCATCCTACTGTGTACCCGTCCTAATGGGAGAGGGTGTCCGAGGGAGAAAGCAAAATGGGGGAGAGAGGCGAGAGATGAGAAAGCAATTTTTGTTAGCATTTATATAGCGCCAGCATATACCATTGTGCCATACAATGCATAGTCCACCTGCATAGCTAGTAATGGAGACTCTTCATCCATCTGGCCTGCTATACAAAAGGTTCTAAAAGCTGTGCTTATAAAGCAGATGACCTCCATGTCCTCCCATGTGAACTCATCCGTGCCAGTGACCCGCAGATGTGTATTTGAAGCACTTTAACAGATTGGATCAAATGCAGGTTAAGAAAGTCAGCTGTGAATTTATTTAATCTCTACAGATAAATCTGGGCAGGATTCACTATAATTAGAAAGTGTTCTGCGGAGCCTGACGTATCAGTGCTACTGACAGGAGAGGACGTGTGTACTGCTGAATCTCTCTCCTCTACCTGTAGATGATCTCATGTCAGTGCGCACGGCTTCCTGACTGTGGGGGTAATTCAGACCTGATCGCTGCTGTGCGTTTTCTCACAGGCTGCAATCAGATCTACGCTATTCATGCGTATGCAACACAATGCGCAGGCGTGACGGACCGCAGCAACGGGGATCGCCTGCCAGCGATGGGACAGTGCGAAAATACTGAACGCACCGGCGATCGCAAGGAGATTGACAGGAAGAGGGAGTTTGTGGGCGGCAACTGACTGTTTTCAAGGAACGTCCAAGAAAACGCAGGAGGGACCAGGCGTTTGGAGGGGTTTCTGACGTCAGCTCCAGCCCCAATCATCGCAGCAGCAGAGTAAATCCTGGGCTGAGAAGAATCTGCACAAATTTATGTTTGTGCAGTTCTGCTACAAATGCGATCGCTCACCTGCACACACACCATACCCTCCCCCTGTAGGCGGCAACTACCTGATCGCAGGGATGCAAAAAACGCACCCTAGCAATCAGGTCTGAATTAGGCCCTGTATACTGCCATGGCCGGAGTCCATAGTGTGCAATGCTGATTAACATCAAGCTGGAAATACAGGCATTTCATGGCGTCATGTCCAGACAGCACATTACATCAAATTACAAATGAACACTCATACATAATCCTTCAATAGAATAAATGGCAGGCTAGATAGGCTAACTTGTCTTTATTGCCCAAGACATTTACAGTTTTGTAACACATACTGGGCCTAATTCAGACCTGATCGCAAAATGAAAACTTTTTCTCTAATGGGCAAAACCATGTGCACTGACTGCAGGTGGGGCAGATATAGCATGTGCAGAGAACGTTAGATTTGGGCGGGGTGTGTTAAAATGTAAATCTAAATTGCAGTGTAAAAATAAAGCAGCCAGTATTTTCCCTGCACACAAACAATATAACCCACCCAAATCTGACTCTCTTTGCACATGTTATATCTGCCCCACCCTGCAGTGCACATGCTTTTCCCCACTAGAGAAAGATTTTGCGGTCAACCCTGAATTAGGCCCATTGTCCTTTGCTATTCAGGGAACTTCCCTTTTCTGTTTTGCAGCAATAGTACCAAAATATAACCAACTCATTATTTATATGATTATTATACTATGCAATCCTCTAAGATCTTCAGGAGTAAATAATTCGGAGAATGGTAAACTAGTAACATAACAGAACTGACCAATCAAATAATGTAATCTCTCTTCTTTGTATAATGTAGATAAAATGTGCTGAATGTTTTCGCGTACTCAACTTTCTATTTCTTTATTTCTTTATTTTACAGGTCAATCTCTGGCCGTTTATCTGGAGTTATCCTTGGCCTGACTTCAATGAACAGGATTTCAGAATCTTAAATAAAAGCCTCAAAAACAAATTTATATTTCAACACATGAATATTTACTCACATAAATAAAACATTTTTATTATTAACAAAAAGGCACACAAACTGTTAACAATTAAAAATATTTACAATATGCACATAAATTATCAACAAGTGCACCATTGGTTGTTATCACAGAGCCTGGAAGTTTTGGGGGTTTTGTCTATTTGTCCTTTACTCCAAATTAAATAACAACTTCAGCAGATTGTTTAGGTTTAAATGGCAACCGTGTTACTAACTTCTTCATACTGAATAATAAAATAGGGATAGCTCTGGTCATCATTAAATATCACAAAGATTTGAGGCTCAAAGAAATTGTCTACACAGGAATCATAGAGGTCGCTGGTCAAGTCCCCCGAGTTCAGTGGCGGAGGTCTCCTCATGGTGTGATTCCCCACAACGTATCTTCCTGTTAATACTTTGGCCAGGAACATGTAGTGAATTCCCTTTGGTGAGCGCTTGGAGAAGTTGTGGGAATAACTTGCCTTCCTGGCAAAGTAACTGCCCTGTCCAAACATGGTAGCATGTTTCCCACAGACTCGGGGGTCAAAGTTATGTTTGCAGATCCCATCAACAACGTCCTGGGAGGTCCCATGAAACAGATGTCTCTCATTCATAATCCTGTCCAGTCCAGTCATCTTCCTTGTCATGAATTCTTTCTTCCTAAAAGACGGATTAAAACATCACCTGTTAGTATGGATCCAGGGAAATCAACTGTTACATGCACATCTTAATAGACAAGTGTCATAAATGTGAACTACATCAACCACATGACCAGTGCTGCTAGAATATGATCAAATCTCACAGTACATAATCATGATATTACTCCAACTAGTTCTTTTCATGCTAAATGCATCTATATCACATTGTTTATGATGTACAAAAACTTCATGGGATGTTGCACCAAGTGTGGCAAAAAGTGTGGTAGGTCAGATATAACATGTGCAGAGAGAGTTAGATTTGGGTGGATTATTTTGTTTCTGTGCAGGGTAAATACTGGCTGCCTTATTTTTACACTGCAATTAAGATTGCAGATTGAACACACCTCACCCAAATCTAACTCTCTCTGCACATGTTATATCTGTCCCCCCTGCAGTGCACATGGTTTTGCCCAACTGCTAACAAATTTGCTGCTGCGATCAACTCAGAATTAGGCCCATAGATTGTAAGATTCACTGGGGCAGGGACTGATGTGAATGACAATATATCCTCTGCAAAGGGCTACAGAATATGTATGCGCTATATTAATAACTGGTAATAAATAACTATTATTCGGGCCAAGAGACAGGATTGAGGAGTGTTCAGTCAGCACAACACTAAACCAATGCATCTGTTCTTGCACTACTAAAACAACCAGAAGCAACAAAATTGCAATAGTGCACCTATCAATCTGATGTGTGACACTTTTACATCTGTGTGCAAAGGAGTCAGAATCTGTGTAAGAAGTGCTACTATGCAGTGGCCACGGCTTAGTCTCACACCAAGTCAGCTGTACTTCATCTGTACATGTTTAAAACTAATTCCTGTGGGGTAAAAGTCACAGTCTAGTGTTTGCAGTGTCTGCGAATAAGACACAAAATGTAAGAAACTATGGTACACCACCGGAGCATTTCAGTCGCTTCAGGCATCTTACACTGTACAGCGGATTGAGGCTAGAGGGGTATATTTATTAAAGGTGCAGGTTTTTAGAAGTGGAGACATTGCCTATAGCAACCAGATTCTGCTTATCATTTATGTAGTGCCTTCTAGAAGATAATAGCTAGAAATTGATTGTCGTTATGGGCAACGGCTCCATTTCTAAAAACAGGAACTTTAGTAAAATCTACCCCCAGGTGTATGAGAACACATATGCAGCTTGTGCTATGGGAGATAACAAGGTTACACTGAAGGTCTGCTACAAGTATGAGAACTGTAACTTAATGATTGCTAGGTGACTGAGGATGCCCATTTATACTGGATTAAATCATACATTCGTTTTTGTGACTATGTAACATTCACATCATAAATGTGACGTGCACTCCTACGCTGACACAAAGTAATAAAACACATATTACCGTTTGTATTTTTCCCAGAGGAAGAGGTTCTGAACTCGCATTATCTTTGAAATTCGGAACTTGGTCTCGGGCACAGTTTTGTGAAAGAGTGTATAGACTGTTCTGTAACTTTTATCTTCCTTTGGCATAGGCACTTGGATAAACTCCTGAGATGGGTCCATAGGGATCCAGGTTTCCGGATAAAAGTTTGGGGTTGTAATAGCACCAGGAGATAAGATGTGCAAAGGTGCTGACGGAGCCAACGTGGGAGCTGCTGGGGGAACTCCACTCAGTGTCCTAGGATTACATAAATGCATAAATGCATAATGAGGTGCAAGACCAGATTGTGAACACATGACAGCTCAACCGCTAGACAGAAAGGCTTGCTTAACATTATGGTACATTTAGCATAGATTACATAGGGGTCTATTTACTAAGCCTTGGACGGAAATAAAGTACCAGCCAATCAGCTCCTAACTCATTTTTCAAACCCAAACTGGACTTTATCTCCTTACAATTTATCTCCATCCAAGGTTTAGTAAATAGTCACATAGTGGCTTACATTAAATCATTTGTAATTTGTGATAAATGCAATTTGTTATAGGAGAATGATATCAAGCTGAGCCAACATTTTTGTAGGACAATTGCTAAAACATTATTTCACAAACAGTATCTCTTTTGGAGCCCAACGTATGCAACAAGCTGTACCATAAAAGTTAGTTTGTAAAGTATTGTACCTACAGAGACTCAGCTAAAAGCGGTTTTGTCCAGATGATGCATGACCTCAGGTCTTTCTACAGGAACAGTGTGTGTACATGACGTTCCCTCTGCATCAGGACAGACAAGTTAAACTGCAGCACTTTAGATCAATGTTGATGCAGACTTTTGAAAAAGGAGTGCCGCTGATAAGGTAGGATGAAACATCAAATATGTGTTTCATTTGGGTGAGCACAGAAGATATTTTACACTGAAAACACAATCCCATAGTGCTCCAGCATGATAAAAAAAAACCTTGGGAAGTATTCTGCACAGATTATTAAAGGTTATATATTGAAGTATTTTTGTGTATGGTATTATTACATATTGGGAAGGATTCAGGGGACGCTACAATTCTTTGCAGGAGAAACAAGCATCAATGCAATACTAAGCTTCATATCACCACAGAAAAATGACGTAACATAAAATGTATAATTGCACACAAGTTTCCAGTAATGTACTATCATAACTAAAACGCATCAGCGCAAATTTCTGTCCAGTAACACTCTGCCTGCAGCTGTTAGTACATTCCAGCACCCATTCTGAACAACCGGTGCTTACTCCATCAACCTTTGCCACCTGTATGTCACTGAAGTTTGAATGCTCATGTGTGTGCTATGGCCTGTCTCCCTGTTGGCTGTTCAGCAAGTACCCAGCTTTGATTGTCGTGCATGGACTTTGGACCTAATTCAGACCTGATTGCAGCAGCAAATTTGTTAGCTAATGGGCAAAGCCATGTGCTCTGCAGTTGTGGCAGATATAACATGTGCAGAGAGTTAGATTTAGGTGGGTTATATGGTTTCTGTGCAGGGTAAATACTGGCTGCTTTATTTTTACACTGCAATTTAGATTTCAGTTTGAACACGCCCACCCAAATCTAACTCTCTCTGCACATGTTACATCTGCCCCACCTGCAGCGCACACTAACAAATTTGCTGCTGCGATCAGATCTGAATTAGGGCCTTTGTTTATTTTCATCTATCTGTTGGTTTCTCTTTCTGAAAGAAGAGATGTTCTCTCAGGTGAATACGTATGATTTGTCGACAGTAATGTTGTCAAAACAGTCAAAATGTGACAGCTTTATCTCAACTGGACAATGCAGACATGCGTATATTATTAATAGCATTATAACTGTGCCGGCATTAAAACGTGATTATGCATTAATGTCAACTTTGTAACTACCGGTACTTCATCTCTCAGTATGTGGGTTTACGGTCAATACTTGCACAGTAATAAAACATAAGAGAACATACTCTGTTACTTTGTTTAATATCTTACTTCATCCTCTGTCCGAGCTTACAATAAACTCGTTTGTCCAGAAGAATAATTGGGGCTATGGGGGGCATTCAGAGTTGATTGTAGCAGTGCTAAAATTAGCACAGCTACGATCATAAACTCAAACATGCGGGGGGACGCCCAGCACAGGGCTAGTCCGCCCCGCATGTCAGTGCCCCCCCCCCCCCCCTCCCCCGCACAAATACAAAAGCATTTCACAGCAGCGATGCTTTTGTATTTGAGGAGTAACTCCCGGTGAGCGCAGCTCCTGCGGCTGGCCGGGAGTTACTCGTCGCTCCCACTGGCCGCAGCGGCTGCGTGAGACATCACGCAGCTGCCGCGGCCCGCCCCCCGAATGGTCCGGCCACGCCTGCGTTGGCCGGACCGCTCCCCCTAAACGGTTCAGCCCCCTCCCGCCTAGCGACCGCCTCTGTCTCAGAGGCGATTGCTAGGTAACGACGGCTGCCATGCGCTGGCGCATGCGCAGTTCCGACCCGATCGGTGCGCTGCGACAAACTGCAGCAAGCGATCGGGACGGAATGACCCCCCATGTTAGGTGTAGGAGACCAATTCAACTCAAAAGTCTTGCAAAGTCATCGCCCTTACACCCTCTGTCACTGCATCCAACGAGAATCCTTTTCATGGTTTTGCTTTGTAAATGATTGTCACTTTAAAAATACGGGCATTCACACCTCAAGTCCCGCACCCTAATACATTTACCTCAAGATGTCAATACAATGTCAAAATGCACAGAATAACAAAAGTGAAACCAGCAGCATACCCCTGAATACTATTCCTGGCCTTGTGCTACTATATGACACCCAATGTGTTGTGATGCACGAGCAGCAGCAATGAGAAGGAATCCAGTGTACAACTAGGCACAGGCCTATCTGTCACAGACAGAAGCTATTTACCATGGCACAGAACCTTAATGTAAGAAGTTGTGATACTTATTTTGTGCAGGTTAAATTGTCACTTGAGGCTGGTTTAGGAGAAATTCTTGCATTTGGCTGCAAATCCTGGCTGAGTCCTTACATTTTTGAATGTGCTGCACGAATCTTGGTAGCTGGGGTGATCAAGCCTGAACATGTCAGACTGTGGAATATTACTCCAAACGCTAAAAATAGCAGACAAAACATGCTTTTTCTAATCTTTCATTCACGTCTTACAAGCAGCAATCTGCCACATTTATGCAGTGTGTGGATTCTGTGATAACATACTTAGCTGCTCAGACAACCTGATTCTGTAATGTGTTACGAGGTAAGCTCTTGCTAGACCCTGCATGTCAAGCCTTCAGGCAGACTAACAGCTTCCTGCTTTACCCTAAGAGGACAGCATGTTCCAAACACTGGACTGTGCAATCCTGCTTCCAGCTGTGCATGAGATGCCACAAACAGCTTTTATACGGCCTCAAATCAAAATAGATTAAGCTGTAGCACTTGCCTGATAAACGTGCACATCTGCCCAAGTCAACAAAGCTGTGGAACATGAGGAATGTTCTGACAAATGCACTTGATGTTCACAGTGCAGAATGTTATGGCAATGTTCGCTAGCGTGCTTCCCACCTGGCTCACTAAGCCATCTTAAGAATTACAGCAAGTCCTTATTTTTCCTTTTAATGACAAGGATTTTTCATGTTATGTAGAATTAAAAATAATGTACAAAAAAAAAAAGTGTTTAACAACTGCTTTGGTGCTGAGCGAGATGAGAAGGTCATCCATACACTGCAGCTCACTTCTACAGCCACACTTGATTCTTGTAGGACCCGAGTTCCTTACAATTGTTTGTGGAGGTAAAATGAGATATCTGCTAGGATTTTGGGTTGCACTTGTGAGAGGTACAGATATGTCCTCATACATCTTCGATGTTGTCGCACCAAACAGCCCCTCTTGGCATGCCGGATCGCATGACTAGGACGCACCAGGAGATTGTGCCGATTAATTTGATACGCAACACTTGTATATCTGTGTGCGACAGAGTCTCTGAATCAGCTTAATAAGTGCTACGATGCAGTGACTGTTTTTTCCACGTCAAGTTCTGTTGTGCTTCAAATACAGACTCAGTCAAACACAGCATACATGTGTCGCATATCTAATTAATCACCACAGTCTTCTGGTGCGTCCGAGTCACCTCGCATTGTGACTAAGATGAAATTTTGGCCCAAAAAAAAAAAAGATACCTGCCGCTAGCGGAGTTACACAGGACCCATCAGCTCACTCGTGACGGGCATCTCCCACTGTGTGGTGTACTGAGGGTAGATGCATGAGGAGACATCTATAGATATTATGTGAACATAGGGTAGAGTCACATTCAGGACTCATCAGGGGAAGATGTACTAAGCAATAAAAAGAATGGATACGTGAGCCAGTGGAGAAGTTGCCTATGGCAACCAATCAGCATTGAAGTAACATTTATAATTTGCATACTATAAAATTATACAGAGCAGCTGATTAGTTGCCATGGCACACTTCTCCACTACTTAGTACATCTATCCCCTTAGATTAATGCTAGAGATATGTAAGGGTTAGAATTAAAACTAGTTACCGTATATACTCGAGTATAAGCCGACTTTTTCAGCACTTTTTTTTGTGCTGAAAAAGCCACCTCGGCTTATACTCGAGTCAGTGACAGGCAGAGGCAGAGCAGTGTGAAGGAGGGACACGGAGCGCACAGCGCGCGGCTCTCCTGTGTCCCTCCTGCATCTCCGGCGGCAGCAGCGGCGGTTCTATTACAGGAAGTACCCGTTCGTGACCTCTGATCACGAACCGGCACTTCCTTTAATAGACCTGCCGCGGCCGCCGAAGATGCAGGAGGGACACAGGAGAGCCGCGCGCTGTGCGCTTCGTGTCCCTCCAGAAGACAGCGCGGGAACGACGGAGGGGTAAGTAACAACACTGTGGGGCATACCTGGCACTTGGGGAGGGAGCATATCTGGCAGCATGAGGGGGTATATGTGGCAGCATGAGGGGACATATCTGGCAGCATGAGGGGACATATCTGGCAGCATGAGGGGACATATGTGGCATCATGAGGGGACATATCTGGCAGCATGAGGGGGCATATCTGGCAGCATGAGGGGGCATATCTGGCAGCATGAGGGGGCATATCTGGCAGCATGAGGGGACATATCTGGCAGCATGAGGGGACATATCTGGCAGCATGAGGGGACGTATCTGGCAGCATGAGGGGACATATCTGGCAGCATGAGGGGGCATATCTGGCAGCATGAGGGGGCATATCTGGCAGCATGAGGGGGCATATCTGGCAGCATGAGGGGGCATATGTGGCAGCATGAGGGGCATATGTGGCAGCATGAGGGACATATGTGGCAGCATGAGGGCATATCTGGCACATCAGGCACTGTGGGGCATATCTGGCACTGTGGGCATATCTGGCAGTGTGGGGGCATATCTGGCAGTTTGGGGGCATATCTGGCACTGTGGGGGCATATCTGGCAGTATGAGGGCATATCTGGCAGTATGAGGGCATATCTGGCACTGAGGGCTGTGTACGGCTAGAGCTGCATTTCCCACCCTAGGCTTATACTCGAGTCAATAAGTTTTCCCAGGTTTTTGTGGTAGAATTAGGTGCCTCGGCTTATATTCGGGTCGACTTATACTCGAGTATATACGGTACGTTTTATAATAGAATATTCTTTTTTCAGTTTTACCCAGTAGACGCAATAACCTTAATTAAATATCTGAAACTCCCAGCTTTGTAAGAGAAACCTCTGGTTTTCCCATTAAACTAAAGGGCAGAGATTGAACATAGTTTAGGGAATTGCCCAAGTCCCGCATTCTCTCAAATACTTGTATTTGTAAGAATACACCTTTAAACAGGCAAAAACACCTTAAAAAGGATGTAGCCAATAAAATCATAAGAAACCAGTGCCTTGGTGATTATCACAACTACCCAAAGCAAATGTAGATTTTGCACAGATAGTGACAATTACTACTTCCACAAGCAGATGGACAGGCATGGTGCAGTTGTATGGATGTGTATCACTCTGCATATGGGTTATGCATTTATTTCTGTGCGCACAGTGCCGGAGCGATTACAGCGGATGCGTGCTACTATGCATTCGGGCAGCGCAATTGTCCATTGGCTGCATGTGGCCAGAGACGGAACTTAGGTGAAGTTCAGATACTCCATTTCATAGGGAAATCAAATTGGCATCCGATATTCAAGTGTGAATCTGTTCCACAAGCCTAACCAGGAATGAAAACAAAGGGAATAGTGATTTAAATAGCATCATCTGTTCTACAGCTAAAAGCAGAAGCGTGAATGAAAACTGAAACAGGGCCCCGTGTCTTGCAGCACAAATCTCTTTTGAGAACTGGAAAGACTCAGCCCTCCTGTGCACTGATGGTAGCAACTCATGTCCACTTATTAAAGGGCCCTTCACGCTCCCACCATCTCAATTTATTTACTCCTTCAATGCAAGTATTCCCTGAATATACGTACAGCAAAAATAAAGGATCGGAATAGAGCTACTTACTGAAGATGTGGCGATAACATTACAGAGGAACGGAAGAGAGGTCGTCTTTTGATTTCTTTCCTGAAGCAGGCATTCTGTTGGAAGCCGTCTTTGATATTCAGTATATACTGGTTGTGCCATGTAACAAAACGGACCTCCTTCAGACCGCGGCAGTTGGCTTCCTCAATCAGCTTCACAACAGGCTGTTGTACACAGAACATGGTCAGCAAGGTGAAAACACAGATTTTTCTCATCGTGAAATCTTTAGTCTGTTGTATACAGCATTTGCACCATACTTCCAAGAAATATTCACTGCAACCTGCACAGCAGTTAGTGAGGGCAAGACGTATTTATGTATTTTTATTTTTTCACATTTTGCCATTATAGGGTTTTTTTCATAATAGAACGCTTTGCATGCTAGGCATCAATATAAAACATTCTTGTCTGTTACAGTATCTGCACTACAAATGACCAATGTGATCAATATGCTGCATTCTACTCTCTCTCCAGGGGGTGAATCAGTTGTTAGTAGCTCCTGTGCAAACAGCCCAGGCACTATTCAATTGTTTAAGACAACCAGCCATGAAGAAGCACCTAATTCCTATGATGGCCCTTTTCTCATGCCATAATGCACAGCATCATCTGCGTTAAGCAGCTTTTCCTGTGTTACGTGCTGGGCGCGCTGCAGTTGGGGTGCACCAGCACTTGCGTCCAGCTCTGAAGCCCTACTTTACACAGATTTCTGTTCGTACCTCAGGAGGATGCGAGCATAAATCTATTTTAAGTGCAGACTCAGGTTGGTGTCTACAACAATCAAATATCTCCCAGGCTCTTTAGTGGGGATCTATAACAAATTGCCCCCAAACCATTTAATAAAATATATATTATAATAAAATCTTTGTAGCCCCCCTGCAGTGTGTGTACTTTAACATTGCTATGATGATAGGAGGCCTGAAAAAATAAATAAATAAATAAATATAAAACCAGATGTCTTACCTCAGAGTACTCTCTCCATCCAAAATGATCTCTGCAGAAGTATTTCCACACCGTGTGGTAATTAGAGGCAATGCCAGAGGTAGAAGGGGTAGAAAGCCGTCGTATTTGGTCAAATTCGTGAGTCTCATAAATAGCCATACAGTCCAAATTTACTAAAAAATCATGTCCCCTGGAAATATACAACAAAGAAGGGGTCATTAAATTGCATTTTGTGATCCATTACACACATTCATTCAAAGTAAAACTGGACCAAGTTAGTGTATGTTGCTATTTATTATGCATAACTACTTGGATAACAACATCATATAGAAACATTTCATAACATGCGCATATTTTAGGAAAAACTAACACAAACAAAAACAATTAGATTACTTAGGGGAGAATTCAATTAGGTGCGGGGTTTGCCGTACAGGGAAAAGCTCTGAGTTCCATGCCCGAAGCTATTCAATTATTTGGCATTATACAGCATTGTAAACCATCTACTTCTGCTTAAAATGCAGAATCTAATGGGTTTCACAAAGCCTTAAATCAGGGGTGGCCAGAGTTTTGGAGTTGGCGATCTACTTTGAAAGCTAAAAAGCTTTTTTGATCTACCTAGGAGGAATAATAGCGCGCCGCAGGCGCGCGCGCAAAAAAGGGGCGTGGTATAACAAAAGTGGGTGTGGTATAACAAAAAGTGGGCGTGGTATAACAAAAAAAGGGACGTAGCCTTGCTGCACAGAGTGTAATGACTGTCTCGCACGAAATAACACATTGGCCCCCACAGGTAAAAACCTCAAACACATATGCCCCCAGAGTGCCAGATACACATATGCCCCCACAGTGCCATGTGCCCACAGTGCCAGATATGCCCCCACAGTGCCAGATATGACCCCACAGTGCCAGATATGACCCCACAGTGCCAGATATGACCCCACAGTGCCAGATATGACCCCACAGTGCCAGATATGACCCCACAGTGCCAGATACAGATATGCCCCCACAGTGCCAGATACAGATATGCCCCCACAGTGCCATGTGCTCACACTGCTAGATATGCCCCCACAGTGCCAGATTACAGATATGCCCCCACAGTGCCATGTGCCCGCAGTGCCAGATATGCCCCCATAGTGCCAGATATGCCCCCACAGTGCCAGATTACAGATATACCCCCACAGTGCCATGTGGCCGCAGTGCCAGATATGCCCCCACAGTGCCAGATTACAGATATGCCCCCACAGTGCCATGTGCCCGCAGTGCCAGATATGCCCCCATAGTGCCAGATATGCCCCCACAGTGCCAGATTACAGATATACCTCCACAGTGCCATGTGGCCACAGTGCCAGATATGCCCCCACAGTGCCAGATTACAGATATGCCCCCACAGTGCCATGTGCCCGCAGTTCCAGATATGCCCCCACAGTGCCAGATATGCCGCCACTGTGCCATGTGCCCGCAGTGCCAGATATGCCCCCACGGTGCCAGATATGCCCCCACAGTGCTCACCGTGCTGTGTGGAGAGCGCAGCGCGCGCTTCTCCTGCCTGCCATCCTGCCCCTCAGTCTGATCTCCGGCGGCGACGGCAGCGTGTATAGCTCAAATCAGGCGCCGGTTCGCGAGCTCTGATTGGCTAACGAACCGGCGCCTGATTTGAGCTATACACTCCGCCGTCACTGCCGGAGACCAGACTGAGGGGCAGGACGGCAGGCAGGAGAGGCGCGGCTTCGGGTGGCTGGGCAGCGGATCGCGATCGACTGGTCGCATGTCCGCGATCGACCAGTCGATCACGATCGACTGTTTGGCCACCCCTGCCTTAAATGTACCCGAGGCTCCTGAGGCTGTAAGGAGAAATCCTGCCCCCGTGGGATTATGGTACATGGCTCCTGCAGCTAAATGAATCAGGCAGCCCATACAATTAGCTGCAGGGTAAACCCTGCTCCTAAATATATCTCCCCTTAGTGTACAGATTGTCACAGAAGTGGCGAACATAGAGGAACACAAATGGATCTGTTGTAATTCTTTAGGCGAAATGCATCTAGAAAGGTTAGCAAAATGGCATCAGTATGAGAACCATACACTATAGAATGTAACATACAATTCTGTTTGGGAAAGTTAGATCAAACAATTCCTGTAAGTATAATTTCTCAATACTGGAATGGACAAAATCATGTACAAGGAACAATTCATGAACTTGTTATAAGCATTAATTCAGAATCCAGTGAGTCACTTAAGAATAAATTATGATCTATTAAAAAAACAAAAAACAAAACACCTCCCAAAAGAGAAGTTCCCTGCAGTAAATAATCACTGTGACTTGCAAGGAAGATATGCAATATTATAGCCAATAAAATTGTAAGGAACTAGTGCCCTGGTGTACTGGTGAATATAAAGGTTTCATTTTCATACATTTTGTACAAATCACAATATGGCCGACTCCAAATTGCCTGCTGACCCGGTTTTTTAAAAACAGTCAAAGTATTGTCCACAGACAGCACACCACCTGAGAACAAACTTAAGTGAGCCCCGGACATAAAGTACAATACAAAAACCAAGGTGGCTGTCGGGTTTTCAGATTTGTTCCACAAGGAATTAAGGTTCAAAGAGAGTTGCGATTACCTAAAGCAGGGGTGTCAAACTCAAATTCATCGGGGGCCGCATCAGCAGTTTGGTCCCCATCAAAGGGCCGGTTGTATCTGTAGGTCTATCCAAAATTTACCGCTCCACCTGCCTTATATGTGCCCAGCCATCTGCCCCCTTTTAAAGTGCCCAGCCATGTGCCCCCTTTTATAGTGCCCAGCCATGTGCCCCCTTTTATAGTGCACAGGTCCCCATTTTACACATTGCGGCAGGCACAGGTCCCCATTTTACACATTGCGGCAGGTACAGGTCCCCATTTTACACATTGTGGCAGGCACAGGTCCCCATTTTACACATTGTGGCAGGCACAGGTCCCCATTTTACACATAGCGGCAGGTACAGGTCCCCATTTTACACATTGTGGCAGGCACAGGTCCCCATTTTACACATTGTGGCAGGCACAGGTCCCCATTTTACACATTGTGGCAGGCACAGGTCCCCATTTTACACATAGCGGCAGGTACAGGTCCCCATTTTACACATTGTGGCAGGCACAGGTCCCCATTTTACACATTGTGGCAGGCACAGGTCTCCATTTTACACATTGTGGCAGGCACAGGTCCCCATTTTACACATTGCGGCAGGTGGTGGAAGGAGGGAGAGAGAGAGAAAGAGAGGAAGGGAGAGGGGCTGACTTACATTTGAAGCGGTTCTCGCCGCTCTTCGGCCGCCTCTCCCTCCTCGTCTGCGCGGCTCCCTTCTCCCTCCTCCGACGGGGTTTCGTTGAATGACGCGTTTGCGCCGTGACGTCACGACGCAATCGCGTCATTCCGCGAAACCCCGCCCCCCCCGAGCTGGGCACTCGGGAGAAGGGGGTTTCATGGCGGCGGCACCGCGGGCCATCAGACGAGGTCTGGCGGGCCGGATTTGGCCCGCGGGCCTTGTCTTTGACACCCCTGACCTAAAGGATAAAAAAAATGGGCAGACTAGATGGGCCAAGTGGTTCTTATCTGCCGTCAAATTCTATGTTTCTATGTAAGTCTAACTCATACTTGCCTACCTGACCCTCTCCATGAGGGAGAAAATGCTCTGTTCCTGGACTTTCCTGGTAATGTATGAATGCCATCACCTGTGGTGAAACACCTTTCTAATCAATTAACTAGCTCACCACAGGTGATGGGAATCATACATTACCAGGAAAGTCCAGGAACAGAGCATTTTCTCCCTCATGGAGAGGGTCAGGTAGGCAAGTATGGTCTAACTGGGAATGAAATCAAAGGAATTAATGATTTAAATAGGATCATCTGTTCTACAGCTAAAACCAGAAACCTGAATGAAAACTAAAAGTGCACAAGGTTTCTAAATACAAATCTCTTTAGAGATCTGAAAACGGCTCAGTCCTCTAGTGCACTAGTGATTCATGTGACACTTGTTAACCTTTAAACATGTAACCCAGGCAATACGGTACACATTCTTTATTATTAGACACCAGTAAGAAATAAAAAAACAGTTAAAAACTCCCTATTATTTTTATACAGAAAAGAAAGTGTGCCCTATACATAGTATAGAATATCAGCAGCTTCTTTATATAGAAAATCTGCATGGACTTACACACATATACGTAGGTTGTTTGAGACTATAGATTGTTTCTCTATACATAACTCGATTCAACTGAATACTAATCAGTCCTCTTATCTTTCATTGTGGCCCGCAATACCTAAAGAAGCATTTAATAGGTTATATATTCATGTCACTGCTGGGTCATACGCAGAGCAATGATCTACTGGGGAGATGCATATGGAGGGCACATGACACTGGAGAGTCTGTATCCATTTACACACGCTATACTTTATATTTTCTGCTTTAAATGAACCATGCAGTGCATTTGTTTTAGGTTTAGCTTATATGCTTAGATCTTTGTTATACTTGTAGTTACTGAGCAACAAGGCCCCCTTGTCAAATTTGTTTACAATGGTAGGGAATGGCAATTAATTTCTAATTTATTTCTTTTTTATTGTCTAGATTGTGACCGTATGGAACATATGCTTCCTCATTCATTTATTCAGTTTAAAAAACAAAACAAAACAAAACTGTGCCATCACTATATAAACGTTCTGGGCCCGATTTAAAGTTAAACATAAAAATGTGACAAAACAAGCAGATACCCTTATAAATCTGTGGCTGTATTCAGAGTTGCATATATCTTACATGTAACGTTAAGGGGGGAATTTAATTGTTTTTAGGTGCCTGACAGGAGCTATTGAATTTGTTTTGCCATCGGTCACAAGTGCCGCAAACAACTTATTTCTGCTTACTACCTCCTGAGATGGCTAGCAGAAATCCGCGAAAAGTCAGGCTTTGGGCACCCGAACTGCTGTTTCAGCAGCGCACCCAATACTTTGCACAGGTTTAGCCGCTTTACACGTCTAAACCATTGCATTTGGGCGCGGCAAGTAATGAGTGTCCACAGCACTCTCAGAACAATTGCATATAACCCGTTGGGTGCAAATTAATTAGATGTGCCCAAAAACAACTGACTCCCCCCCCCACCCCACCCCCCTAAACCTAGCGGATACATATTATGCACTGTGCAAAAATGCTGTCATCTCTGAAACGTGTAACTCTGCCTTACTTTTCTAAATTCACGTGTACACTCCCCCCTGTTCCACCAGCAGGTACGGACAACTCAAAAAGGCAGACACAAGTTATAGACGGGCGTGGCATAAATGGACTATTTAACAAAATAGTATTAGGAATAAAAGGCGTTTTCTACTGTACTGTACTGTACTGTAAGGAAAGGGACACAAAACGAAGCAGCCCTAAAAGAAATGTGCTGTAGTACATGTAGTATACTTACACCTTAATTTACAGAAGAGTTTTCCTTTTCAGTCTAGAAATGACTGTTTGCTACACAGAGAATCTAAGAGCAGGAATTCCTGCTTTCTGTGTAACTGCGCAGACTACAGCTATCTAAACATGTGCTTAGCACAACTATAAATAATAATTTGCATGAGAAAGAGAGAGGCTACATTGCTTTCTCTCACGCTATCTTGCTAAAGCTGAACATTTTGCAATACAGAAACTTCTTAGGTATCATCATGACCTGGAAACCGATTGACTTAAATATTTCCATCATAGCTCGACTGTCATTTAAGTTTGTGGTTTCCGCAAATTCACTTTAAAAACACAAAAAACAAAACTGGTTTTATTTTTCTAGAAAGTTTTTCAACAAAAGCAACTTTTCTATATTCAGTTGATCAAAGAGTAAACTATTGATCTCCCTTTTTCAACAGGAAATAAAAATACATCTGCAAGCGTTGGGTATGGTTGACCGGCGGATCCTGGCCGCCACAATGATGGCAGGGGGGAGAGCGCAACGAAGCCCCTTCCGGGCACGTTGGCTTGCTGCGCTCGCCACAGGTTCTATTCCCACTCTATAGGTGTCGTGGACACCCACGAATGGAAATAGCCCTCGGCCCACTGATGGCATTCTGGTGGCCGGGATACCAACCACCAGGATTGAAAACACCATCCCATCTTGAAAACTGACCTAAACTGGTTATTGGAAATTTGTATATGGAATAATGTAACCCCCTACTATAATATTAGAATAATATTAGGCATCACAAGGCACAGGGACAGGTCGTGCAACACCTCAGTATGGATAAGCAGGGGTGAGTTATACCATATTATACTCAAGTGTCCCTAATAAACACCAGGACCCAGATTGTAAGAGGCACACTCAACTGTTGCAACCGAATGGGTTTAGCAGCTTTATGCATCTAAATGTGGTGCATTTGGGCACAAAATGCGCTTAATGTTGGGCACCCGCACATATCTGCTAAACCAATTGAATCACCCCCCCACCTTTGTGAAGACAGAGTTTTGACATTTCTACAAACACTATTTTTAGATTGTTTAAACATGGAAGTAGGACTTGTGTATACATTCCATGACATAAGGAGCCACACATGCACGCTGCAGCGTCTATTGACGGTGACCTGAGCCTTTGTGCAAATGCTGCTACAACAACTTGCCTAGGGTACAACCGTGCGGCGGAATGTGCATAGCCTGAGACGCTCACTGTCAGCCTCCGTGCACCTGAGACTCTCACTGTCAGCCTCCGTGCACCTGAGACTCTCACTGTCAGCCTCCGTGCACCTGAGACGCTCACTGTCAGCCTCCGTGCACCTGAGACGCTCACTGTCAGCCTCCGTGCACCTGAGACGCTCACTGTCAGCCTCCGTGCACCTGAGACTCTCACTGTCAGCCTCCGTGCACCTGAGACTCTCACTGTCAGCCTCCGTGCACCTGAGACTCTCACTGTCAGCCTCCGTGCACCTGAGACTCTCACTGTCAGCCTCCGTGCACCTGAGACGCTCACTGTCAGCCTCCGTGCACCTGAGACGCTCACTGTCAGCCTCCGTGCACCTGAGACGCTCACTGTCAGCCTCCGTGCACCTGAGACTCTCACTGTCAGCCTCCGTGCACCTGAGACGCTCACTGTCAGCCTCCGTGCACCTGAGACGCTCACTGTCAGCCTCCGTGCACCTGAGACGCTCACTGTCAGCCTCCGTGCACCTGAGACTCTCACTGTCAGCCTCCGTGCACCTGAGACTCTCACTGTCAGCCTCCGTGCACCTGAGACGCTCACTGTCAGCCTCCGTGCACCTGAGACTCTCACTGTCAGCCTCCGTGCACCTGAGACGCTCACTGTCAGCCTCCGTGCACCTGAGACGCTCACTGTCAGCCTCCGTGCACCTGAGACGCTCACTGTCAGCCTCCGTGCACCTGAGACGCTCACTGTCAGCCTCCGTGCACCTGAGACGCTCACTGTCAGCCTCCGTGCACCTGAGACGCTCACTGTCAGCCTCCGTGCACCTGAGACGCTCACGGTCAGCCTCCGTGCACCTTAGACGCTCACTGTCAGCCTCCGTGCACGCTGCAATACAGATTGGTGCATCCTTGTACTCTACTATTGGGAATTGCACCAGCTCTCTGTCTGACCATGGCCTCCTATGGCTGCAGCTGTGTGCCTGAACGCAGCCACTTGAATAGACACACCCACACAGACCATTTACGTGCGCATTTCCAGGAACCTCGCAAGTTACCGCCCAGGAAGGCCCATCACTATTCCACAACACTTCTGATACCATCTGTCCTGGTGCATGTGTAATGCATGTGCCTTTAAACTTTTCCAATTTTTTTTGCGCAGACACAGTTGCAAACAATTACTCAGCAAAGTGTACATCGCCATTGTGTGTGGCTCTGACTCAGGCACAAGAAGTCCTATAAAAGAACACTGTAGACATATGGAGCCTAATTCAGAGTGGCACGCAATGCTGGTGTGCAATATCTAGTCTGTGTGTGCATAAATCCCTAAAATCACTACAGTGCAAGCGTTACACAGTGTGTACGCACTAAGGCACTGCTGATATACAAATGCATGGTATCAGAGAGGTCGTGGAAAAGTGAATGGGCGGTGGCTAAACAGACACATGGAGATTGTCCATCTTATAGGTGTGTTATGCACATGCCATAGGACTGATAGACATTTCCATGGTGTGACAAACTGAGGCATCTGACGACACACCAGGCGCTATTTACTGCTTCTACAGACACTGACACCGGGCGTCTCAGCCCTAGCCCAGTCATATACACGGATGTAGACCAGGATTTGCAGATAGCCACAGACGGGCAGCCAGCAAAGGATGAAACTGCGCCTGCATCCACCTCTAAATCAGGTCCATTATCCTCATTATGGAACAGTCTGTGGATCTAATCTGAAACAGTTAAACAACATACATCTGGTTCATTGCATGAATATCAGCAGATTGTTGTCATCTGACAAAAAGCCGTCGCTATCAGGCGTCTGATCTCAGCTGCAGGAAGTCGGAGAAGTTTATGTCCCACGGTGCGGTCATAGGACTGTTAGGGCTTACTCACACATTTCTGCTTTTTTTTTGTTATTTTTCACATTAATAAAAGGCATGACGACAAGTGCACTAAAGATAGGTCAGTTAATGGTGCATTTACCATCACTGTATAGCAAAAGGTTAAAGCATTTTATAAATATGCACGTGTGAACGAGCCCGAACGTGATCTAAACCCTTTCTGAAAAAAAAACACTGCCTACTTTTTCCTAGACAAACAAGATGAGCGGAAGGAGTGTTTGTTTTAGTTTCTAATTTAGTCATGTTTTCAAAGTCACATCTGTTGCACTCCTAGAACGTATGGAGACAGATCTTACTTCTGCACACCTCCCATGTTTGGACTTTTGCTTTGTTCTGGTACCAGAGCTCCTCAATATCCTCTACATTGCACCAGTGTAGCCTGTTCTTACCAGAGGCTACTTAGGGTCTCAGTATATCGGCCTGTAGTGGTCAGCAGAATGGTACCACTCTTAAATGATACACGTGGCAAAAGAGACGCAACAAATAACATGGGCTAGATGCATCATCACTTGGAGAGTGATAAAATGGATAGAGAAAAAGCACCAGCCAATCAGCTCCTAACTGCCATGTCACAGACACTGGGGCAGATGTATTTAGCCTGGAGAAGTGATAAAGCAGTGATAAGAGCAAGGTGATAACGCACCAGCCAATCAACTCCAATATGTAAATTTACAGTTAGGAGCTGATTGGCTGGTGCGTTATCACCTTGCACTCATCACTGCTTTATCACTTCTCCTAGCTTAATACATCTGCCACCCTGTTTGAAAAATGACAGTTAGGAGCTGGTGGGCTGGTAATGTATCACTTTACATTTTATCACTCCCCAAGCGATGATGCATCTAGCCAAATATATTTGGAAACTAGACAGAACAAAAACAGTTTTAGAATTTTACAGCATGCTTTTTTATGCAAAGTAAAATAGAACATATCCTAGTCTTAGTACAGGTATACAGTACACGTAATTAGTGACCCAAATTACTTTTGTCTTCATCAACTCTCAAAGAACAGGAACTGGGTAACACAGGCATCAATAATAGATCAGCACAAAGGCCTTCATCGTTTACAGCTGTATTCCTTCCAAAATTGTTTTTAAAACTGCATTTCTCTTCTATCTCTGGTTATGCCGTGTAGCCTTATTACACGACCTCACCTTATTACTGCGGCACTTCATCCCACCTACCCGCTAGGGAAGCTGACAGCCTAATTGGAACGGATATTATAGCACAGATTTTAATTATGGCATTGTGCACTAACACCCACAGATCAGATTCAGGTCTGCAGACCATAATTATCCAGGCTGCTGAGTGAGATTATATTAAAAAAAAGGACAGATGAATTTTAAGCAGGTAAAAAAAAAACAGAAGCAGCAAAGGAAAGTAATGTTGGGGATATGGACTGAATTTTAATACATTGCGGCATTACTTGTGCCATTTTAAAGTGGAAATGGCAGGTACAGAAGTGCAATTAGGTTACAGTGGAAATGCTTTGCAAGCCAGCATGCCTGCAGACTGATGAGACCCTCTCCCAGGCAAGATGCAACGAGTTTGCAAACTTCTTTGCAGATAAAATATCCACCATCCGGGCTGGAATCTCCACAGTGCCATCAAAGGAGTGCCAAACTACAAAGCCTGCCAATATAAGCTACCTGCCTTCATGGACCAGCTTTGACCCAGTGGATGTAAAGGACACTGCTGAAATTGCTCGAATTTTGCGTCCCACCACCTGTGATCTGGACCCAGCCTCAACCAAGCTTCTAATAGGTTGTATGGATATAATTGGTCCTGTCTTTACAAAAATTGTTCAATGCTCTTTGCAGACAGGCATTTTTCCTGGACCCCTAAAGGAAGCAATTGTTAGACCGCTTCTTAAAAAACCTAATTTAGATCCCGACTGCATGACCAACTACAGACCGGTATCAAACCTTCCTTTCCTAGGAAAGGTTATTGAGAAAGTCGTTGCAAATCAACTGGAAACCCGCCTGACAACCCATGATATTTATGATCCATTTCAATCAGGATTCAGGAGAAGACATAGCACTGAAACAGCCCTGGTGTGTGTGTTAAATGATCTTCTGATGGCAAAAGACAGAGGTGACTGTTCAATATTAATCCTTCTGGATCTCTCGGCAGCATTTGATACCGTGGACCATGGGCTTCTGATTGAGCGACTGATACATTTCTGTGGTCTGAATGGCACAGTCCTAAGCTGGTTCAAATCATTTCTCACAGGCAGGTCACAGAGAGTATCATCTGGATTATACTCATCACCACCAGTGCCATTGCCATGTGGTGTCCCACAAGGTTCTATACTATCCCCCATGCTTTTTGCAGTATACATGCTCCCATTGGGCGAAATAATCAGGCGCCATGGCCTGGTCTACCACTGCTATGCAGATGATACACAACTGTACTTGTCCTTTGCTCCGGGCACTGATAACCCAATAGCAACCCTAAATGGCTGTCTAGCTGAACTACAGGAGTGGATGAGCGCCAGTTGGCTGCGACTGAACCCGGATAAAACAGAGGTCCTTTTGATACGACCGCAACATCAAAGGACAAGACTGCAGCATAGCCAACCAACTGGACTTACACTGGGGGATTCAGAATTACAGACCAGTGATCGTGTGCGGAATCTTGGCGTTGTCCTGGATGGTGGCTTGACACTTAAACATCAGATATCAGCCACAATCAAATCCTCATTCTTTCATCTGAGGAACATAGCCAGAATCAAGCACTTAATTCCCTCAGATGACATGCCAAAAGTCATACATGCATTTGTATCATCTCGTTTAGACTACTGTAATGCCCTCTACCTTGGTCTACCAGCAAAATAATTGCAACGCTTACAGCTGGTGCAAAACACAGCTGCCAGGCTATTAACCAACCAGCCCCGTTCTAGCCACATAACACCCATCCTCTACTCCCTTCACTGGCTGCCTGTAAGATGGCGAATCATCTTCAAGATTGGCTTACTGAGTTTCAAAGCATTACATGACCAAGGCCCAAGGTACCTGAAACAGCTTCTGACCCCATACTGCCCCACTCGATTACTGCGATCCGTAGATGAAGGACTTTTAGCAGTACCTAGAATCTACCGTAATTCATCTGGGGGTCGAGCTTTTAATCATGCGGCTCCGACTCTATGGAACTCACTTCCCCGCACAGTGCGAGAGGCCCCAACTATAGAATCCTTCAAAAGTAGACTCAAGACTTTCCTGTTTACTCAAGCATTTCCATAGTGTCCCTTTTAGTATCTTCATGCTTCTGTATTTTATGAAAATGTACTTCATTATTTTCTGTACTATATTATGCTATGTATCTGTTAAGCGCCTTGGGTCCTATTGGAGAAAGAGCGCTATATAAATAAAATTATTATTATTATTATTATTACTTTATAGAAATGGCATGGGGAAGCCACGCATGCCATGGCAATTAAACACAGAATTCATTAGTGTTTAGTGCGTATTTAATACATATCAGTACATGTTACATCAGTTACAATGACAGGAGCTGCCTACGCTATATAAAGTACATCTTTGTCCAAAGCATTATCTGGGGTGAATGTCTCTAGATTTATTATAAGACAGTAGAAGCACTGATCTGTACAAACACAACCTCTGACAGTCAATCACCATACTGAAATACTTATAATACTATATATATATATATTTTGGAGTAATGTCTTCTCTGATCTGAATATAACAAAGGTACCCCTGTGTGTGACAGATGCTTGGATCAGAAGCGATGGCCGGATAATGAAAAAAATAATAATAATTCTACACAATAATTTTGGCCACTAGAGGCATTGTTCTTATGGAGTGATGTTTAGGTTATTCTAACATGGTCGGCTCAAGTTATGGTTCAATGCAATCAAATGAGATGCAAGGTTGCATGTTCCGGCACTAGGCGAGTGCAGTATACACAACATTGTATATATTGAAAAAAAATGCACATTGTAGGGGCTTTGAGCCCAATTCAAATGTGGTTGGAGGTGCGGCACATTCCACAGTGTACAGATGTTTGGAACTTTGTGCCAGACCCGTACTGCGTACGTGCAGTATGCAACGTCTGACGCAGATCAGCTGTCAATGATTGTCACACAGCCGACCGATGGTGTTGCAGATTATCAGATGCTGCGTCCTAGGACACAGCCAGGATCAGTTAAGCAGCAGGAGGCCTCCTGCTGCATTACCATATTACTGCTGCTGCTGCTTCTATGTAAGCAGCAGCAATAGTAACTCCAACCACATCTGAATCAGGCTCAATGTATGATGCAAATAATGCTAAAATGCAGTTTTGGGGCATGTTCAGAGTGAAAGAAATGCCACAAAAAAAACACACAAAAAAAACAACCTACTTTACACCTTAACAAAACCATGTTGCTGGTGGGGCAGATTTAGAATGTGTAGAGAGACTAAAGGCACAATTTAACACATCAGGCCGACGTATCGCGAGTAAGTGGACCACATTGTGTGTAGTCCACTTACGATTACGATCTGAGGCGCACTCCCAGTGGGTTGTAAGAAAGTCTTACAGATCTTACCTGCAGTAGGTAAGATCTGCCCTGTCGCTTGTGATCTAACATTAGCACATCGTGAGTGAAGCTGCCTTGGACTCACAATATCGTGAGTCCAGGAGCTGCCGGCGGCAGGTGGGGAGTTTAAGGGGTATTGCATGCGATGTAGCCCATGTCACACCTCGCTCTGCTTATGTCCGTGAGTCTGTGAATGCCTGGGATACTCCCACACTACGCCCACTGAACGGACCATTTCTGCATGTACTACTGGCCACTTCCCAGCCATGACTATTATAAAAAAAATAAAAAAAGTGAAAAGTTAAGTCTGCATAATGCAGGTAGCACAAACATGTTGCATAAAGGAGAAACTATCTAAATTATGACTCATCTAAATGGTGGTTTTGTGTAATTACATCATTCTAGCATGAATATTAGGACTTGTAGTTCTAGAATATGTGAGCCACAGATTTCTCTGTTTTAATCCATAGCAACTACTAGTCTATCTCAAGTGACAATGGGGTCGGGGTACATTCAACTAGATGGGGATGTAGCTTCCGGGATGAGTGTGCAGCGCCATTCAATTAGCCGCACTGTAAACCCGTGGCTAGGGATTTCGCCTTGCACCCTCCTGAGGAGCGAGCAGAAAGCCACACCAACTAGTGCCTTGGAGTAATCCGCGGTAATACTGCATGCGCTAACAGTCCGTAAACTGCATCTGCCAACTTCCAGTGCCAGGCGCAATGCAGGCAACTGAACAGCTTTGGACACTCATCCTGGGAGCTACATCTCCTCGCTTCTAACTGAATGTCCCCTATTTGTTAGAATAATGGCAATGTAAGGCCGGTTTGTATAGGTTAGAGACTTTTTGCTGCCAACTTTACCATTTAATTAAATAAATGTTACCACCAAAACTATAAAGCAAAGCAACATATTTACTGAGAACTGCAGCCGCCTTAATGATTCTTCACCAGCTCCTTGAGTCCTATTGGAGAAAGAGCGCTATATAAATAAAATTACTATTAACTCCATGATTTTACTGCCCTGTGTAACAGCTCTGCCCTTGGCCTGGTCTAACTGGCCTTCTGGAATATTATACTATAATGGTGATGTATTTTGAGCACTTCAGACTAACGTTAGGCAACTCGCCTAGTACTTGAGGAACAACAAGTAACAGCATGCCCTTCCAGTCTGGTGCATGCATTTCCACAATACATTGTTAATTTAAAAAGACACAGAACTAAAAAAAGAAAAAGAAAAAAAAAAGTTAACAGGTTTTGGATGGATCACTTAATCCTGTGCAAAACGTTTACGTTGTATCATTTGTAAAGGTCTAGTGTGGAATTTCACAGAAGATGGATAGTTCAACGCAAGGGAGAACAGAAGAAGAATTTCCTCTGAAATCACAAAACTCAGGGAAAAAGAAATCATGGCCAATAAACGCGATATTCCAGCTATTGTGTAGAACAGAAGTATACTTTATTCAATACAGACAAATATTGATAGGAATAAGGGATTACTCCAGGACCGTTTGTAAGACGCCTGAAACTCAGGAGGGGGCGAGCCGAAATAATGGGCACCCAAAAAACAATTGAATTACCCCCAAAGCATTCTCAATGCCGATGTAGTGGAGTGTTTAGTGTTGTACAGCACATACAGTCAGGCGATGGCGGGCGCAATGCGAATCTGTGTGCAAATAGATTGACAGTCTTTGAATGATTTAGAAGGCAATGAAGGGGAGGAGGAAGTGTCAAACCCAGGTGTGCCGCAACTGTTTTGGGTGTGTGTCTGAGCCTGTAACTGCGTAGAAGTCTCCGGAGGCTTACATGCAACAGACCACAGAGTTGTTCAGAGGTCTGGCCTGATGGGGTGACCCATGTACAACAGATGTTGCGCCTTTGTACGCAAGCAGCAGATCAGAGACGCCGCTAATGGGTGTCTCTGTAATAATCTGTGCAGCTGCGTCAGTAGCATATTATCGCTGATCTGCAGTGTCTACCTGACTCAGGCCCATAGCCATAGTGGGACTTGTTAAATAAAACTGTGCTAGATGCACGTGACCTCAGCTACGATCTGCCCATACAATCCTCTCCATGCGTCACAGACACCGTAAGGCTGTTTTATATGAACCATATAAAATAAGAACACTACAGTAGCTGCTGGTGCCATTCTGCCTAAACAGCACACTGGTACAAAGGAATCAGCCATACTTCTTCATAAAAACTTCAGTACTTCATAAGAAAATAATCCCTAATATTTAAATCAATCAGGAAATAAAGTGATAAATGCATTTCATATATTGTTTTAGTGATTCTGTTATGTGCATTGGGCCTAATTCAGACCTGATCGCAGCACCAACATTTCTCTCTAATGGGCAAAACCATGTGGATAGCAGGTGGGGCAGATATAACATGTGCAGAGAGAGTTAGATTTGGGTGGGGTGTGTTCAAACTGAAATCTAAATTGCAGTGTAAAAATAAAGCAGCCAGTATTTACCCTGCACAGAAACAATATAACCTACCCAAATCTAACTCTCTCTGCACGTGTTATATCTGCCCCACCTGCAGTGCACAAGGGGGGTAATTCAGACCTGGTCACACGCAGGCTATATTTTGCACTGCTGCGACCAGGTAATCGCTGCCTACAGGGGAGGGGGGATTCACTGTGCAGGGCTGCAAACGCTTGTGCAGAGAGCTGCCCAAACAAAAAGTTTGTGCAGTCTCTGCACAGCTCAACCGCTGCGATGATCCGGCCAGGAGCTGACGTCAGGATCCCTCCCTGGAAACGGCCGGCCACGCCTGCGTTTTCCTCGACACTCCCAGAAAACGGTGAGTTGACCCCCCCGGACGGCCCTTCCTGTCAATCTTGTTGCGTTCGCCGCTGCAAACGCTTTCTTCTGTGTTTTCGTCGCTGCCAGGCGCCGGCCGTTGCCGGCCAGCGACGCATCTGTGCATTGCAGCCCGTATGCACAGTTCAGACCCGATCGCACGTCTGCAAAAAACTGCAGCGTGCAATTGGGTCTGAATGACCCCCATGGTTTTGCCCATTAGAGAAAGATTTTGCTGCTGCGATCAGGTCTGAATCGGCCCCTTCGTTCGCAGAGGCTGTTTTTAAAATCCATTCTGGAAACTGCAAAAAAAAACCCAAAACCTATATTTTGGACAACTATATGCAGAATGTTTGCGCTGTGCTCACTGTGCTGCATGACTGCTTTCAAAGAACTATGGCAGTGTGCAGTCCTGGTACTTCAGAAGTAAATATTGTGGTTAACAAGAGCTATGAGAACATCCTAGGAAAGGATAGGGAGCACAGCATGGTGCAGGCCAACATTTTCCTGATGCCCCAATAGCTTGATTCAACCAGAATATGATAGCAAAAGGTGCTTAACACCTTGTCCATTTGTCATTCCCGCATAATGAGTCACTGACCGTAATCAACCAAACTGCTGTTATCAGCGATGTTTACACGCAACACTGTATAACAAACAATCAAGCTAGAGTATTTCCATTACAAAGACAAATGTTCATTACTCTCAGTATTTCCTGTGCAAAACATCACCACAGCAGTTCGGAGTCGGATAACTGAGGATTGCTGAACAAGCGTAATTCTGTATAAAATACTAATATAAAAAAATACTAAACAATTGTTAAGAATATTCAGGCTTAGGGCAACTATAATATGGTATATTAAGATATCATATCCTAAAGCTTTCCCACGCCGTTCTGTTTTTGATGAAATGTGAGTGATTCACAGTGGTCTGATACATCTCTATACTATATTCTGCAGTGTAACTGGCTTATGTGGGCTCCATTATCTCAACGGAGACAATCCAATCAAGAAATTACAGTAATGTACTTAATAGAGTGTAAAAAGCCCCGAAATGAACTGCTTAGGAACGGCTGTAAGACTAACATTGGTCTGTGACATTGAATGCATACACTGTGGCGCCCGGACACGTCCATTGTAAGTAGTATGCACTGTTGGAAAAGACAAATGCTTCTGTTATATGCAGGTCCTTTTACCTTACAGGAACATCACAACATAAAAGCTTGCGTTGTAGTGAACAGTTCAGGTCACGTGGATTTGCTTTGTGCTCTGTACATCCTGGGTTGCTGATAAAGACTTTCAGATAAGCAAAGTGAAATCCATTAACCAAGATTATCCTTTGCAAGCAATCCTTTGTGTAACTGCTAAGTGGGCCAAGGAGAAGTCATCAATTAAAGTAACTGCACACAAATACGCACATAATCAGCTGTGCATTGTGAACATGTGGCTTGGTACATTGTAAGATAAATGAGTGCATCAACATATAGCACTTGATTAGAGATGTAACCTACATAGAATAAGTCTCTTATGTAAAATGCAGGTCAGCAGCAGTCCGAGCCATCTGCAGATGAAGTGCTTGGCACCGGAGATATGGGTTCTAAACGCATTAGAATAATCAGTTTTTAGTTTCCATTACACAGCCCTTCCTCCTAGAAACCAGCAGCCTCTTATCTGTGAACGGGGAACAGTCTGTTGGGCAATCACTCTCCCATGACCTAGGAGACTGCATCAAATTGCCCTCTGGAAAGGGATTTCTCATACAATATTATATATATATATATATATATATATATATATATATATATATACACACACACATATATATATATATATATATATACACATATATATATATATATATATATACACACATACATACATACATACATACATACATACATACATACATACACAGTATATAAATAAAACAGAACCTCCCTTATTGCACTAATTGTATTGTAAAAAGTGGGATACTTGTTAGCATATAAGAAGGCTGCCTTGTTTCACTAAATTCCCTGTTAGGAAGAATGAGAGATGAAAAACATATAACGATAGTGTAACTGGTGCCTAAGGGTAACTGTAACATCCCAAATTTGATCACATCAACTGCTCATACTGTAAATAGTGTAACATTTCGTAAAATGCAGAAGCAATCAGTAGGTTCCCATACATATATTTATTAACAATTCTAAAAAGCAACTTCAGTGTCCATAAACATATGATTACAAGATCTCCTCCTTCTAATAGTGCAGCTTGGAGGTCGCATCACAAAAGACAGATAACCAACGCGTTTCGTCTCTTGCCGAGACTTCATCAGGGATATATCTCATTAGTGAAGTTACCATCAAAGAATTGTGATACTAAGATACACAGCACATTTCACCAGATGGTCGAATATTCTCCAGTTCATCCTTTGAATCTGATTTCCTAAGTATCAAACGCCTTTTTTTAGAAATCATCAGGCACTATTGGCCACATGTTAAATGCTAAGTGGCTTGTCTGATCGATGGTAGTGTCCAAGAAAAGTTTCACCTATGATTTAAATTCTTTGCATAAAATGCATATTTTCAAAATCCATTATCTAGCTTTAGTTAGGTTTGCGCAATTAGAAACAAGCGTAAACCATACTACAATCACACTGTGAAAGGTAGAAAATTGTCAGATTTGGTAAACATATATTTTTATATCAAAATAGAAATATTTAGGTTTGTAGTAGCTGAGCTCTTTAACGTTTCATGTTTTACGACAGCAGTGATGAGGAGACTGTTGCGCTGTGCTTGCACAGTTCTGTTCATGTGCTGAAATAATGGCGTCTACCTGTGAGGAAGCGCAATATGTGCACTATATATTGCAGATGACACATGACAGCTTCAAAGATGGCATCAAACTTGCTTCCAGTCAGCTTTTCCTCATGCCACACATCTTATGTCTCAGAAATGCAAAACTCCAGTAGATATTGATCATCTGGGAAATAAAACATTACAGCAGAAGCGAAGCAGTCATATGGCATTAACCAATATACAGGTACACCACCGATTTTCCGGCATCCTCGGTTCCAGTGCCGTGCCGGATTATCGATTTTGCCGGATTAACGGTGGAAACTAATTTTGCACCTTCAGAACATTTCTAAAGCAATAAATAGTAAAATATATGCTACAGTATAATATTAATGAATGAATAAACACAGTAGTGTATGCAAAACTGTTTATAAGCAAAACAGCTATCAGGCTCAGGCTGTGTGTTCCGCCCATGTGCGGTACTTGCTGTGACCTTGGACGCCATAACAGCCCCACTGATGCTTGCTGTGTCACCTGCAGTGTCCGTGGAAGCTGTACCCACTGACACTTGCGCGTATTGCGTGTTACGTCCATGCGCAGAAATTTTCCCGGATTGAAGGATGTCCCTAACCCCCTTTAATCCGGACAAATCAAAATTGTCCGGATTAAAAGAGGTTCCGGATCATCGGTTGCCGGAAAATCGGTGGTGTACCTGTATATTGATATATTCAGCGGTTTCCCAGACAGAGTACAGTGGAAGGGGGCAGGTTCTTAGAGCATACACAGGGCATAAGGTGCTATGTAAAACATACATTTTCACACACCTGTCAGTTCTACTTTATCACTACCTTTGCATACTTTGGGGATCTTCTCATAGGTGCATAGGAGACATTATTAGGGCTACATTCCCCTATGAGGAGATCCACCGCTAGTAAAAGCAGAGAACACTTGCCGAGAACAATGCAGCATCACAGAATGCTCACATATATTTATGGGACTATAAATTCTGCATACACTTTGTTCTCGGAGAAGAGAATGCTCTAGATGGTTACAGCGATCCTGAGAATGATAAGTAATCCTAAGGCCCCAATATTACATTCCATGGCAACAAGATTCAGTAAGTCAACAGCAAGACACAGAGCAGAAGGAGATAAATATCCTGTCACCAGAATGACACATGAGAATGACCATATTTACCAGTAGCAACACTGGGTCAGGTGAACGGAACTGCTCCTGTGTCCCGTCTGCCCATTCATTACCCCAGAATGATCAAGTTGTTTTGATCCCTGCAATAATAGCAGGCAAGGGCACCTTGTCCCCAGCAAATGCAGCCTTCATAATATTAATGCAGAGGCTGTTTGTGTTCATAAGTACAGGAAGAAGTATTGGTTTCGAAAACCTGTCAGAGAAACTACACTAAATATAGGGTTTACTCCATCGGAGAGGAATACATTTTCCTATGTTATAGGAAATTGAAAGAGCTCAGGTAACTCCCATGTATGCACAAGCCACTCCAGCTTTTTTCAGTATCCTTATTATACGTGGAGAGAAAATAAGGAGGGTTTTGCTCGTGTAACTCCATTAAAGATAATGTGTCATCGGCCTGATAGCTCTCATCTTAAGTAATCTGGTGGAATGAATGATTAAACCGCTTTGTACATGCTCATAAAGTGTGCTGATAGCACAAATGTCGGAATGTTATCCTGTACCACCCTCAGTAAACACACCACAAAAGCAGTCCTTATTTTGCTGTGCATGGAATTATACATACAGCGGCGCAGGTCAAATGTGACAATACAGCTCAAATATTTCACACAGCTGAGATGTCTCACAGCAGATTCCTCCTGCACAGTCACCCACACAGAATAAAAAACCTGCAACTTGCGGACAATGGGCAAAAACGACAGACAAATACTGAGGTATATGAGAAAAAGATCTGTTTGTAAGCAGTATGTGTAAATGGACTCAGGAAGTCAAGCACTAGTTCATGAATGAGCAGCTTCCTTGAAATACATAGGAAAAAACTGCTACGCCGTCAACAAAAAGCACCAGTTATTTATTTAGAGCATATTCAGAAGCGCTTTACAGAGGATATTTAGCCATTCACCTAATTCTCTGCCCCAGTGCAGCTAACAATCTATGGAGGAGATTTATAAATGCTTGGAAAGAGATAAGTGGCAAGAGATAAATAACCAATCAGCTTCTGTCATAATACAGACTATGGGGGAGATATAATAAGCCTTAGAGAGTGATCAAGTGGAGAGAATAAAGGACTAGCCAATCAGCTCCTACCTGTCATGTTACAGGCTGTGTGTATGTTTGCAAAATCACAGTTAGGAGCGGATTAGTTGGTACTTTATCTCTCTCCACGTTTGATAAATCTCCCCATATGTTCCCAACCACATGTACATAGTAGGGATAATTTATTTTGTTGGGAGCCAATTAAGCTATCAGTATATTTTTGGAGTGTGACAGGAAATCGGCGCAGAAGAAACCCACAGAAGCATGGGTAGATGTATATACAAACTCCACACAGTAAGGACCACGGTGGGAGTAAAATCTAAGTAAAATCTACAGTGAGAAAGTAATACTAAGCATTATACCAGCTGTGCTGACAAATAAATGAAGCATACATCCTTTTGGAAGTGGAAAGAAGGAAGGGGTTAAAGAATCGCTGTTTTTAAAGCAAGAATGCGTTGCTCTGACTTACAGGTGACAGATGCTCCCAATACTTTAAACAGTATATTCAATTAAACAAATAGTGAATGCATTTGTGATTACAGAATCTCCAGGACCGCACTTCAAAAGACTCACAGCTTCTTGGATCGCTGGAGTAGAAACCAATTAGTTTTATTTCATATGGAAATGGGAAAACATGCAGCTGATAGTACCCAGACTGCTCAAAGCATGTATTTAAAACCCCTTTGACATTCCCAGTACACTGCTGCTTTGTCATTTGTGTTGCCAAGTCCTGGAGAACTTCAAATTAATTAAACATAAAACTCCAACATAGTCCACAGTGCTCGTTCACATATGGATTAGAACTTCATTAGCAACCCAAGTATTTTACCACCCCAAAAATGGTATTTAGGGAGTGGATGTTACCTCTTAAACAATAAAGTACAGATTCAGCCCCCAATTACACTTGTTATGCCGTACTACAAACTCGGCACATTATCTCATCTCGAGGACTACCTAAGCGGACTCAGAAAACCAAACTGAGCCAAAACAAATTAGCTTGGAAAATGTGTGCAATTGCTGCAAATGAACAGCGCTTGGGTAATAGCTGTGTACACAAATTGTTGTTTCTCCAGGGGCAACAACATAAAACATTTAGATCCGTTACTAAGCCTGGTGTAGAAGAAGTGTGAGGAGACTGCAGTAAACACAAACACAGCAGGAACAAAGATTTGTACAGCAATAACACCAAAGCAAAACTGAAAATGTTCGTGACAAATGACCTTGCTTTTCTGTTCTATCAACTTATTGGTAAAAATCATAGGACAACAGATCCATGAACATGTTGGACTAATGCATAAGCATAGCGACTATTTCTCTCTTACTGAAAGTTGCTTTGTTGAGATAATCTGCATCACTGTATTCTCGAGGTTCATTAAGAATGAAAGAACATAAATAAAAGTCATAGAAAGACCTCAGATCTGGCACGCTGACATGTTCTGAGGTCACAGTGTGCACATGTGCATTCCTTCCATTGGGAATAAGCACCTCGCCAACAGTTAAGACCTTGATTGAAGGTAATAAACTGCTTTTAGCTCAGCTTCTTAACACATTTTAACTGGTTCAGTCTTATAGCCATCATTTTAGCAACAGGCTCCCACACCACCAATACATATTAAAGCTCAGGTAATGTGAAGGTTTTAATCAGATAGGCAACAATGTGCACTCTTGGGGGGGGGGGGCTTGGGGAGGATTCGATTTTCGCCAATGTCTGCAAAAGCGCTGGTTGCATGCTGCAGGGGTGGTTGGCACGCTGGCACTTTGTTGCTATTGACAATTTTTTCTCTCAATCTGTAGAGGTGCACTAGGAAATTAGCGATATTGGGTTTAGGGACGTGTGTATAGACAGCGCACTTTGCTGGGAACGGAATTCTCCCCTTACACTAAAGGTTCTAGAGTTCACCAACTGATAAGTCAGTTGGGGCGTCTGCTTCTACAAAGACTAGTGAAAGAAAACTTTTGGCAAGATGGGATAGTTAATGAAAGGAATGAAAAAAGGAAGAAAAAAAATGAAGCATCATAGCAGGAGAACAAGTGTCCACGCACACTTAGGTCAGAGAAGCCTAATATAAGCAAAAAAAGAAATACAGGGGAACAAATGTATTGTAGAGAAAACTTGCCTATATTAGTAAAATAACATACACAGGTCATAGCCATAGGGTCTAAGGGGCAACAGCCAGTCAGTAACTGATTGATCACGTGCATCGGACTAATGTAAGCAAGTCACTGATAAGCAGCTGTAGGTTAGTTATTGTGCCTTGACATCAAATTAGTAAATGTCATTCATTATAAGGGAACATTTATTGGACAGGTTGCTCTGTACTTTCTGTTATCCATGTCTTTAGTCAATGTTACAAAAACATTACTGTGAAGACCATAAATTCCTGCCACCTATAAAAATAAGGTCTCAGTTCATGTTCTTAGGCATCTTCTATAAAATAAAAATCAATGAGGCCAGAATAAACCAGCGGGAGTATTATGAAGGCTCTCTGTATATAAGAGAACACAGAACAATGAATAGTGTTATGGAGAACTGGGCATTACATGCTTGCAATGCCAAGGAAACAGTGTTTAAAACTAAAAAAGAACAAACAACTGATAGCCAGTGGTTACTAGTGAAGCTGGCTCCTGCTTGGCCTCTCTGGATCATGTGAAGCGCCGAACAGGCCCTTCCTGGTTTTATTTGCATTGATAGAACTGCTGAGCCAGTCTGACCACAGGAGATTGAGACCTGGCCAAATAGCGTGGTAACCATGCAAGCCATGTGCAACCTGTGGCTTGTTTGGGAGCTCCTTAGAACAGCTTAATACTGAAATATCTGTGGCCACATCTACTGCCTTGAAATTCTGAGTAACAGGTTGCTGCGACCACGAACAAACTTTATTGATCCCTCTGACTAAAGAACTCACACTGACATTTGTGAACTAATTACTCACTGATTTTATCAACTGAAACCTAAAATTAAATGGTCTGCTGAAACTTCTACAGTGCTTACTAGTTTATGATGGGCTCAACATTGTAACATGGACCAGTTTAATCGGGATCAGTATGAAACGTTGGCGGACTGGGTTCCCGGTTGTCATGATCCCGATAGCGGAGGATCGTCCGCTGTAATGCCGGCAGCGGGGCGAGCACTAGAAAGGCACAGAGGGAGAATAGGCTGTGGCGCCGGTATTCTGGCCGCAGCATTTAATCGTTAGTCGGCATTGTGACCTCTGGGATCCCGACTAGTGGTATTTTAACTTCTTCCCATTTAATCCACTTCTTAAAACGCAAACAAGGGTGTCTCCAGACACACGGGAATAGAAAAACACTGCATGTTCTATTAATCTCAAAATATGTATGTAATAAGTATGACCTGTAAGGCCAATTACACAAATCAAAGTACTTCGGCCCAAATTCAAGTTTGATCGCAAAAGCAAAATATTTCTCTAAAGGGCAGAACCAAGGGGGTAATTCCAAGTTGATCGCAGCAGGATTTTTGATAGCAATTGGGCAAAACCATGTGCACTGCAGGGGGGGGCAGATATAACATGTGCAGAAAGAGTTAGATTTGGGTGGGTTATTTTGTTTCTGTGCAGGGTAAATACTGGCTGCTTTATTTTTACACTGCAAATTAGATTGCAGATTGAACACACCCCACCCAAATCTAACTCTCTCTGCACATGTTACATCTTCCCCACCTGCAGTGCTCATGGGAGGTCATTCCGAGTCGTTCGCTCGGAAAATTTCTTCGCATCGCAGCGTTTTTCCGCTTAGTGCGCATGCGCAATGTCCGCACTGCGACTGCGCCAAGTAAATTTGCTATGAAGGTAGGATTTTTACTCACGGCTTTTTCTTCGCTCAGGCGATCGTAGTGTGATTGACAGGAAATGGGTGTTTCTGGGCGGAAACAGGCCGTTTTATGGGCGTGTGGGAAAAAACGCTACCGTTTCCGGAAAAAACGCAGGAGTGGCTGGAGAAACGGGGGAGTGTCTGGGTGAACGCTGGGTGTGTTTGTGACGTCAAACCAGGAACGACAAGCACTGAACTGATCGCAGATGCCGAGTAAGTCTGAAGCTACTCAGAAACTGCTACGAGGTGTGTAATCGCAATTTTGCGAATACGTCGTTCGCAATTTTAAGATGCTAAGATTCACTCCCAGTAGGCGGCGGCTTAGCGTGAGCAACTCTGCTAAAATCGCCTTGCGAGCGAACAACTCGGAATGACCTCCATGGTTTTGCCCAACTGCTAACAAAGATCCTGCTGCGATCAACTCAGAATTACCCCCCATGTGCACTGCAGGTGTGGCAGATATAACATGTACAGAGAGAGTTAGATTTGGGTGGGTTATTTTTTTTTTCTATGCAGGGTAAATACTGGCTGCTTTATTTTTACACTGCAATTTAGATTTCAGTTTGAACACACCCCACCCAAATCTAACTCTCTGCACGTTACATCTACCCCACATCCAGTGCACATGGTTTTGGCCATTAGAGATTTTGCTTTTGTGATCAACGCTGAATTAGGCCTTTAATTAAGCTGTGTACACATCAAAACAATATCAGCACCATTTGCAGTATCGGAATGACAAAACGTGCATATTGTCTGATGTGTATGCCCAACTGCGCACTCCTGTGGGTCGCTAGCGACATCTTCTGGTCGGCCATGCTGCATGGCTAACCGGAGGATGTCACATGCGACCTGGTGCACTGTAATGAAGGACATTGGGCTAGTGTGTAAGGACAATCAAGGTTGGTCTGGTCCTAGTGTGTACGGGCAATCAGGGTTGGTCCGGGGCAAAGGGAAATTGCCTTGACAATCGACCCGATTGCCCACGGGCCTGATGTGTACCCACCCTTAGTTGAAAGACTTGTTAGTTGTTTTATGAACATGAAAATGAAGCATTTTAAATGACTAACTATGAGATGGGATGTAGCTACAACGAATCCAGACGGGATCCCGGCGGTCAAAATACAGACTCCGGAATCCTGACCAACGGCATAATGCCGGCATCAAAATCCCGATGTAGATCGGGATCCCGGCGTCAAAATACCAACGCCTGGAATCCCCAACGTTCTTTTAGTTGAACGTGCTCACGTCCTGCCGCGGGGGGTGGGTTAGGTTTAGGCATTAGAAGAGGGGTTAGGTACCCACACCGGAGGGTTATGGTACTTTCTGGGGGGCTGTCGGGATTCTGATGGACGGGATACCGCTGTCGTATTCTGACCGCCGGCATCCCGTCCATCGGCATATCATACCGAATCCGCTGAGATCTGATGAGTGAAGAGAGACTATATCTTGAAAGACCATTTTTAAAATGATTCCAAATAGGAAATACTACAGCACTCAGCACTCTACAATAAACACTACGAGTACACACCAGTTTTCTTTGCAGTCAAGCTGATTTTTTTAAAAGTCAGCAAGTCCCAACAATAGCTATTATTATTATCCTTTATTTAAGTGGCGCCACAAGAGATACGCAGCGCCCAATTACAGAGTACATAAACAAAATAATCAAAACAGGAAAACAGTGACTTACAGTTGAAGAGAATATTGGACAATCACAGAGTAAATAAATATAGCTACATCAGCAGATGACACTAACATAAGTATCAGGGTGGCAGAAAACCACGGGATTTGGTGCCGTCGAAGATGGTTTAAGTAAGAGAAGGATAAGCACATGAGGGTTGAGGGACATGCTCATGAGAGCTTACATTCTAAAGCTATGCCAATTGAACAAAAAACATAAAACATTTTAAAACAATCTAAGGGGGGAATGCAATCGCAGGTGAAGTTCTCACGTCCGCAAGTTAGTGTAGCAACAGACACACTTTACGGCACCTCGGACTCGCACAATTCGTTCTCAGTCCCATAGGGCTGTGTGAAAAACTGTGCAAATTCAGTAGGAGCAGGGTGCGAGGTGCAGTGCTGTTTGATGCCATTTCAATACCGCTGCAACAGCAATTGTAAGCTTGCGAGCAGGGCCTTCCTACCTCTATGTCTGTCTATTTTTACCCAGTTTTGTTCTATTACTGTTGTTCTAATTGTAAAGCGCAACGGAATATGCTGCGCTATATAAGAAACTGTTAATAAATAAATAAACTTACACCCTTCATCTGCAACTGGATTTCCCACAAAGGGGGTAAATAAATGCACATGGATATGCAGTAGCGATATCAGGCTGCACACATCCCCAGGGATTACAGAAGCCCAACATCCTGTGCAGCTCATGGGCCATGATTTCATTTACCCCCCGAGTAGTCAACAACATCCCACTTCAAATCTTGTGTAAAATGTATTTTCATGAGTAGGGAAAGTTGAACATTGCTCACAGGTTACAAAGCACCTGAGGGGTTAGCACATTCACATTCTCATCATTTCTTCTCATGCTGCTCATACTCACATGGCTTCAGTTGGGGGAAATACATAAATAAAAAAATAAAAGAAAAGTCTTTGCTACCTTGTCATAACTTTCAGGGCAAGCAAACAATCTAGGATATTAATAAGCCAGAGCAACAGCAGACAGAACAGGTCTGAGATACTAAAATGAATGAATTATATACTTACTGATATCGCATTTTGATCCGATCACTATCTGGGCTACAGTACAGTCTTTCTAGATGCTCCTGTGAATCGTCATTTACACTTTGCCAAAGGCCAGTAGCGCTCCTCCTAACCTGCCAGTGATACGGCAATACTGTGTGATGTTTTTGGCAATCTTTACCATAAAAACATAACCCTTGTAAGAACTCCACACAAATGTCAATCCCATCCTTCTGGTGGACGTGATATTGCAGCTGGTTCAAAAGTTCAAACACAAGAAGTAGAGAGGCTTCCTCAGTTTTGTCCTCAAATATCCCAGGATTTGGATTATTGTTTTGGCTCACATTGTATTGGTCCAGACAGCTGGTGTCCTGGAATAACCCAGATGAGTAACTTTCTAAAATCTTGTCCAAGCAGATCGGGCTGGTAGAATCACTAGAGTTTGTTTGTAAAAGAGGATCCTGGAACGAGCCACTGGCAGTGTTAGGAAGAGCTCCATTAGTGCTTTCTGATGAAAAGGTTGGTTCTGTGCTCTCTATTACACTTGACTGGTCTTCATCTAGGTCTTGTACTGTGTGAACAGCAGCCGTGTGCTCAGACACCGGCCTAAGACTTGGATTCCCGGATATCAGGACACTGTTCGAAGGACAATGTTGGTCTATGCCTAGAGTCTTTTTTGCAAGGGGTTCACATAAATTACTACTATTCCCAGATTGATCATTTGACACAAATATTCCATTCAGAGTCCCAGATCCCAAAAAACTAGTAAATATTGGCCTAAGAGCATGAAGGGTTTCAGCGTCTAAAATTTTCTGGGTCTGCTTCTTTTTAAAACAAGGCTTCACTGGAGGAATCTTATCAGAATGCCTGGAGAATGACCTACTTGTCATCTCTGGACCCTTTAATGAACAGTCATCATCAATTTCTGCATCCATTAGCTGCAAGGAATCTTCCATAATGCTCACCATAGACTCCAATTTGGCCTGCATAAAGAGGGATAGAAAGAACTACATTAAATTGTTGTTTCAAATATCCAAATTTCGTATATTTTTTTTTCAGTACAATCTTAAGGATTCTCTCTGGTTCAAGCAACTACCAGTGTTCAGATAAACAGCCTTCCCCTATTCTACACATACCTTATCGTTATCCAGCACACATAACAGTGGTTAGACTCTTGGTATTTAGTCATAAATACTTTGAGCTCATAACTACGTCAGATCTTTGCACACGTCTTACCTTTTATTTACACTACAGTGGAACACAGAAAAAAAAAGTTCATAATGTATCACAAACAAGCCTAGCAAAGGCAGCCTTAAGGTCACGTGTACACACCCTGTCTCACTCACAATCTTGTGCTCTAGTACACACCCAGTCTGACACATTCACATGTCCATTTCTTCTCTGCCAACTGGGAGCCTTACACAGCCTTGAGGTGGCATACACACCCAACATCACACATCATCCTGCTGAACACAACTTTAGGTCAAGATTCTTAGCAATTCTCAAAGTTTAGGTCTGAAACAATGAACAAGTTCCAAGATAAATAGTCTACTATGTAAGGGTCAAATGTGAAAAATGAGCTTTCAAATAAATAAAAACTATATAAACGTAAAAAGGAGAGCACATTTCAGTTGCATTATATAGGTGTTAAATAATTTAATTTTTGTTTTGCAAAAACTGATTATTTCTATTGATCACAGTCTTTTCATTAGCATGTTAATTAAGGAAAAGAATAATTCTGCCATTGATTTTACAAAACCCACTTTTATTGAGCGCTACCTTTTCAGTATTTGTAATATGGCCTATACAAAGTATTGTTATTTCAGATAATGTAATGCTAGATAAAATCTATGGATGTGGATTGTCTCTGAATCCATATAGTTTTTTACTCTCAATACTACCAGATTCTGTGCCATCCTTTACGATTTAACCGTACCCAAAGTGCATTGTCACTTAACAAAGTGACAGTTGATACACCGTACTGCAGTAAATGGAATCCCAATGCAATTTTGCATTGGGTTCCAATTGTGCAGAGTGATTCTTTCCGGTCACATATGGCACAATATCGGGCTAAACTGGTCCAAAAACGATCAAGCTGGTCTACCACATTTTATAATCTATGGGAAGTTTTATTAAGAATATGATTCAATTCTGTGATTCTCTGAAGACATGTGAGATGTGGCTGAAAGAGTAGACTTTGTCTAAGCACACCAGACTAAACTTATAGCACACTATGGACAGATCAGAGAACATAAACTGGCTGGTAACAGAATATAATACCTATCACTTCCAGAATGCATACATTTAAATGCAACTGCCCTTTAAAGGCATTCTGCACTGTTTATAGGTAAACAGGTAACGATAAAGAGAGGACATACTTGAGGAGTGGTTAGATACAGGAAATAGTCTACCAACTTATTTTTTCACCTGAAGATTTCTACAATATTTACAACATATTTCATCTTAGAAATATGTTGTAAATATTGTAGAAATCTTCAGGTGCCAAAAGATAAAGGTCCTCCCTAGGCACACTAGAGCTACACAGACAGGCAATCAAACATTACTAAATAATGATCTAAAAAATAAATATATCAGGTAATTCTGGTTGTTTTGTACACTAGGACTTCTGGGAATTGCATCAAGGAAGAGAGAATAAAACACGAGAGTTCATTAAAATACATTCCCATGTGCACACTCCACGTCTATTGAATAGAACAAAAGACGCTTTCTGACCATCTACAGATTTCATGTTCTGCAAGAAGTATTTCCCACTGCCAGGACTACACTGCAATAAATAATAATACAAGCAATCTGCTGTTTATGACAAAAGAAAATTATTCCATTTAACGTAGACAAAGCCATGAAACAAGAGTCGCAAAGCCCTTAAATATGTGATGAGATAATAATGTATTGTGCTTCTATCTACAGTATGTGTACACTGCATTACTGAGTACACATTATGTTACCAGCCAGAACGTGATAAAGCAGCACATACAGTACAGTACACAGTACAGTACAGTACACACTACAGTACACTACACAGTACAGTACAGTACAGTACAGTACACTGCCGATCTGTCTGATTGCATCACACCTCAACCCACAATGTACAGAGATACATGTACCAGTGCTGACACTATGTAATATGCCGGTGATTAGTTACCCTCCCCTGTATCACTTTTGTCTCATGCTGAGTATTATATAGCAACTAAGTCAAAGTTTTTGCTGGGAAATATCCGTCCTATAAATGGGACAGAGCTGTACATGCCTAGTGTCCTGGGCAGCAGTCCCGCAACAGGACCCGGACAGTGAGTGCTGCAGGGCAGAGGAGCCGGCGCTGTACGGGGCAGAGGGAAGGCTCACCAGTCCCTGGCTCTATGTGCACACAGGCAGGAGTCGGACCCTCAGTGCCCCCTTATCCCCCAGTCTGACATTCCAGAGAGCAGCACCGCTCTATAATACACGGACATTACTTTACATGCGACATGGGGAGATTGCGGGTAGGCGCAGTTACCTATACCCCCAGTCTGCACATCCTTGTCTCTGCGGGCAGCAGGGAGCTTCCCTGTCCCCCGGCCCCACGCTATGTGATCCCGACATGATCCTTTGTTCTGTCCCCGCATACTCCAAGAGCACCCCGCAACTGCAGGCAAGTACGTCTGGTGCAAACTCCGCACGCACAGCGCAGCCAGGGATCTGTCCGGCACGGAGAGGTGCTGAGTGTGTGCCCCGGGCAGGACGGCTTACCTGCCTGAGGAGTTGCTGCTGGTTCCCGGCAGCCCTGGAGTGCGGCAGCTTGTTATCCCTACAAGGAGGTGGCAGGGTTCCTACCCGGCTCTCTCCTGCTCAGTACGTGCCCAGCCAGCCATCATCCACGCTCTGTAGCCAGCACAGTCCGCACCGCCCACCCGCCTGCACTCTCACATGGAATAACACTACTGTACTAGCTTGTTTTAAATATCGCTTCCTGTAGCCACTCCCAAAGGAGCTTTGCACGACTCAGGGAGGAGCATCTGCCGGCCAGGAAGCGATACTCTGCAGCAGCAGCAGCAGCAGCAGCCGGGTATGAGTGAATACAGGCTGCCGCACTCCCAGCACCATGATCATAATATAACACGTACCGGGAGGGTATGTACTGCCACCTGCTGGTCACTGTGCGGCATCGTGGGAGAGGACAGGTGACTCTCACATCCGATACATCCACTGACTTCACTCAGTGAGTGAGTGTGTGTGTGTGTAATGATGATAGCTTGTACATGGTGTGAGGCACTGCAATATTCTATTTGCATTGTATACCAATATTTACTAAAGTCTTGGATGGAGATAAATTGGACGGAGATAAAGTACCAGGCAATCAGCTTCTAACTGTCATGTCCCTGGCTGTCTGAAAAATGACAGCAGCTGATTGGCTGGTACTTTATCTCCGTCCACTTTATCTCCATCCAAGGCTTAGTAAATAGACCACTCAGCATGTTATATACTGTACACCACATACAGCATGCACTCTAGTTTTTAGCATTTATGGCGATTTACAATATGTGCTTTCTGTATTTGTCACTTATTTCTGTAATGAAGAATAGCCAGTCAGTGGCGTAAGTTCGTCCCAGTCGCCCGGAGGCATGATACATTTTGGTGCCCCCCTACACATACACACACATACCATATGTAGCTATCCCGCACCCAGGGTGAACAGTAGAAGGGTGCTCAGGTACCTTTCCCAATAGTAATATAGATACACATAGAAAGTGGACGCACTCCAAGTCAGTCATTACAATAAAACAGACACCAGCATACCATTATAGTACACCTACAGTGCTCCCTCACCCACCAGGTCTCCATGGAGATGCTTTGGCGCAGCGGTGTGCCAATATAATTAGTGTTCACTGTAGTATTTTTTTTTAGGGCAGGGTGCTGATCACGGGGAGGGCACATTTTTCATTCGTGAGGGTAAATTTTTAAGTTAAATGGGCAAACTTAGGTACATACTATAATGCTTGGTGCTCCCATTCCTATGGGCAAAACATCTAGGGGCGTTGTTTCGTGGGGAAGGGGCGTGGCCACATAATAGTGTCAATTCACATTACACCACACGGTAGTGCCCCTAATACACATTGCACCAGTTAGAACCTCCTATACACACTGCGCCAGGTAGAGGCTAGAGCACGTTATACATATTGCGCCAGATAGAGCACATTATACACATTGCGCCAGATAGAGCACATTATACACATTGCGCCAGATAGAGCACATTATACACATTGCGCCAGATAGAGCACATTATACACATTGCGTCAGGTAGAGAGCACTGAGGAACACTGCACCAGGTAGAGAGCACTGAGGCACACTGCACCAGGTAGAGAGCACTGAGGCACACTGCACCAGGTAGAGAGCACTGAGGCACACTGCACCAGGTAGAGAGCACTGAGGCACACTGCACCAGGTAGAGAGCACTGAGGCACACTGCACCAGGTAGAGAGCACTGAGGCACACTGCACCAGGTAGAGAGCACTGAGGCACACTGCACCAGGTAGAGAGCACTGAGGCACACTGCACCAGGTAGGGAGCACTCAGGCACACTGCACCAGGTAGGGAGCACTCAGGCACACTGCACCAGGTAGGGAGCACTCAGGCACACTGCACCAGGTAGGGAGCACTCAGGCACACTGCACCAGGTAGGGAGCACTAATGGCACACTGCACCAGGTAGGGAGCACTAATGGCACACTGCACCAGGTAGGGAGCACTGAGGCACACTGCACCAGGTAGAGCACTGAGGCACACTGCACCAGGTAGAGAGCACTGAGGCACACTGCACCAGGTAGAAAGCACTGAGATTAATGTTTACAGCTGCAAAATACTTACAAGGTTAATTTAGCCCAGGGGGACTCTCATGTACGTACCGGGTCCGGCGGCGCACGGCTGGATCCGGCGACGTGGCGGGGTCCGGCAGGCAGCAAACGGCGGGGCGGCAGGGCGCACAAAAACGGGCAGGGCGGGATTCAGCTGTCTAAAAAAGGGGCAGACACCTAGCGTGAACACTAGATATATATTAAAAAAAAGACAAACGCCTCATTCACTTAAACACACGTCTCACTTAAACACACACGCCTCTCACTTACATACACCTCTCACTTACACACACCTCTCACACACGTGCCTCTCACTTACACACACCTCTCACATACACGTGCCTCTCATATACACATGCCTCTCACTTACATACACATGCCTCTCACTTATAGGCCCTACACACATAGCGATTTCACTGCACGATATGAACGATCTTGTTCATTAATGAACGAGATATCGTTCATATCGTGCAGTGTGGAGTCCCCAGCGATGAACGATGCGCGACCCCGCGCTCGTTCATCGCTGGGGCCATGTCGGCTGTGCATGCCGGCCAATATGGACGAGATCGTCCATATTTGCCTGCAAGTCTACGGAGCCGGGTGACGGGGGGAGTGAAGAAACTTCACTCCCCCCGTCACTGCCCCCCCGCCGCTGGGTCGCTCGTCGGCCGTCGGGCACCTCGGCGGCGCATCGCCGAGTGTGTAGGGCCCCTTACATACACATGCCTCTCACACACACACACATGCCTCTCACTTACATACACATGCCTCCCACTTACATACACATGCCTCTCACACACACACACATGCCTCTCACTTACATACACATGCCTCCCACTTACATACACATGCCTCTCACACACATACACACACACATGCCTCTCACTTACATACACATGCCTCCCACTTACATACACATACATGCCTCTCACACACATCACACACACACATGCCTCTTTTACTTGAATGTACAACTTTCCTTAAAAACACACACACCTCACTTAAAAACAAGCACACACAAAACACAGTACTTCCCCTCAAATACACCTCTCCCCCACCCCCCACACAGTGCCTACCTTTGGCTATCATCCAGAGCATGGAGGAGCAGAGAGTTCTGAGCTTCCCTCGGCTGGCTTACTAAGGGCCCGGGAGGAGCTGTGCTCTGGAGCTCCCCCTAGCTGCAGCCAGTGCCATCTCTCTCTACAAGAGGCAGCTTCCGTGTCATTGACACAGCTCCTCCATCTGCAATAGCAGCGCAGTCCTCAGGCTGCGGGAGACAGTGGAGGAGATGCGCCCCCTTGTGGCCAGGAGCCCGGCGGCAGCCGACTCCACTGCCTCCCACAGTTCCGCCCCTGTAGCCAGTGCTACAATTAATTGTTATGTACAACCTGGAATTACACTGAGGTTTTATTGTCTTTAATAATTCATTTGTACTTATGTACCTGTGGACTGTCGTCCACGACCTTCATGCAGGGCTGGCGGAGGCGTGACGTCACTAAGCGATATGAGCGGTCATATCGCTCAGTGTGTACAACCGGCCGCCGACCGGCCGGCCAGGGAGGGGGAAACATTAGACGATGTCGCTCACAGAGCGCCATCGTGTAATGTGTATGGGCCTAAAAGTAAAGGCCCATATGGACGGGCCGATGCCGGAGAGATGTGTGCTGAGCGAACCGCTCAGCACACATCTCTCCCGCCGCTCAGCACAGCGCAATGTGTTCTGAGCGTGCGGGGGGAGACGGGGGGGGGGGGTGCTCTTTTCACCCAGCGGGTGAAGTGAGCGACCCGCTAGATTGACCTGCACGACAGGCCAATCTAGCACCAGCGATAGTGATGCGCGGGGCTGCGCATCGCTATCGCTGTAGGGGGTACACACGGAGCGATAATGCTCAAATTCTAAGCAATCTAGTCAGATTGCTTAGAATATCGCTCCGTGAGTACCCCCCCTTAACCCACTTGGTCGTCTGTGGCATACGTTTGGCAACTGAGGGTGTTTTGTGTTGGGACTCAGGAGTGAGAGTCTCAGCCACAAACCATAACAGTACAATGGGTATCACCAAATACAGAAGGGGTAGTGTTCAGGTAGCTTGTAGATGAAAAGCAGAAGTGTGGTCACGGTATATGTATGTGTATTGCTATCAGAGGCGTAACTCTGGGAGGCAACGGAGTCATCTGCCGCCAGGCTCCTGCTCTGAAGGGGGGCACCTCTCCTCCCATTCGGTGACTCCATTGAATTAAGTTAATTGATACAGTAGCTGCCCCTATCCATTCAGTGGCAGACTTCCCCAATGGTCCCTGCACCTTACAAATCACACCCTTTTTTATTATACTGTAGATACACATTTTACAAGTGTCATACCGAGGATTAGAAACCACAACCTATTACACTGGAATCACTCACCTTACTGATGAAGCTATTTGCTCCTGTATAGGAAATATGAGAATTCTAACTATATGAAGTTACTTCTCTGACAATTACACGTAACTTCATATAGTTAGAATTCTCATGTTTCCTCTACAGGAGCAAATTGCTCCATCGGTAAAGTGTCTGCTTTCAGTGTAACAGGTCATGGGTTCTAATACTGGGTATGACTGCTAAGAAATGTGTGATTTAAATAAAAGACAAATAAATGTATATATGCATTTTTTTTTCAGAACCCTCCACACACACACGCACACACGCACGCACGCACGCACGCACGCACACATACATATATTTATCTAAATATAGGGGGGGCACCAATATTTATCTTGCCTCCGGGCAACTGTGACGAACTTACGCCACTGATTGCTATATTAATTAAAACTGGAGAAGTCCTATTTCCAGCAAAAATGACTGTTTTCCCCTGAGATTTATTCCTATTTGTTACTGTTTTACCTCTGGTGGCTATTTGTTACTGTTTTACCTCTGGTGGCTATTTGTTACTGTTTTACCACTGGTGGTGGCTGTCGCTGTATCTCACCAGCAGTAGCCATTACAGCTGCCCTCCAATGATAATTCTTCCTATCTACGAAGCATGGTGATACCAGGTGTCAGGACAGGGAAAGTTATTACTAAGATAAAGCATTTTTCCCTGAAGTAGATAAATGAAAATATTTTGTTTTCTATTTTGTGCTCATTTTTCTTTTCTATTTTCTCCTTTATTTAATCAGCAGATGTCAGGGAATTCCATGCAGTGCATATGCCAGAACCCAAGGACAGGAGCAGGACCGGGCAGTGATGTTGGAAGTGTAATCTTACTGCTGTCACCCAGTGTCACTGGAGAGCTGAAAATTGGGGTGAAAAACATTTTTTTATATCACTGTGATAAACACCAATAGAAAATCTTTTTTATTTCCCAGAACTGACATAATCAAAACACAGAAGTAAGGATGTAGAGGGCCCAGAGACTATAGGAGATCTCTCAGAATATTGTGGAGTGATTTGCCCTTGAATCATAGATCTATCAGGCTTAATTGTAATATTATACATTTTCATTTTAAAATGATTAGATTAGGTCCATTTTAAGATCCAGACACATAAATCTGATAATCCAGCACAGGAGGCACCAAGCAATCAATTACTACAATCTCTGCAATATGCGTTTTGTAGTGACATCTGCTGACTCCTGCTATTCTGTTGTAAATGAGATTTCCATGTGCTAATTAGCATGAAAAGTGCATTCATAATTTACATTGGTTTCATTTCTGCCTTTCACACCTATCTGTTTTAAAATTCTAGGATACATCCCGAGCTGTTATTCATGCAATAAGAGGCGTTATTATTATTATAATAAGAGGTATTCAAACTGTATTGAAAATGCATGTAAATAAATATCAGTGTGTTTGTTATACATTAATCATTCTGTATATATTAAAAATGGGTTGTACGTAATTGCTGTTTTTGCAGGAAGAGAAATTGTTTGACAGACACATTATTTTTGATTTATGACATCACACAGACATTTATACTAAAAAATATTATTCTGTGTTGTTAGCTGTGGAAACCTGAAGCTTACATGATGTAGCTGTACACAGCAGGCAGTGTAAGTGCTGGGATCCTGTTACATGAGTGCTGATTCACCCGCTTCATTTGTTGTTAGTATATTGTTAATGTCTGCAGGGTTTTTTTCCCTCCTTATAGGCTAATTTCAGTTTTGGCTAGAGATACAGTTGCAAGAAAAAGTATGTGAACCCTTTGGAATTTCCTGGATTTGTGCATAAATTGGTAAATAAAATGTGTTCTGATCTTCATCTAAGTCACAACAATAGACAAACACAGTCTGCTGAAACTAATACCACACAAACAATTATACAGTATGTTCTCATGTTTTTATTGAACACACCATGTAAACATTCACAGTGCACATCTCCCCGTGTGTACTGCCATTAAGCGTGTGTTAGGGGGGTACACACGTACAGATGTGTGCTGAGCGGTCTAGCACAGATCGCTCAGCACACATCTCAGGACGTGCAGCACACAGCGCGATGTATGCTGAGCGAGGGGAGAAAAAAAATGCTCACTTCACCCAGCGGTGAAGTGAGCGATCTGACTAGATTTGGCCTGCATGCATGCTAATCTAGAGTTAGCAATAGCGCCACGCGGGGCTGTGCATCGCTGTCGCTGGCACCCCTACACATGGACCGATGTGTGCTTAATTTCTAAGCAATCTAGTCAGATTTCTTAGAATTTAAGCACACATCGCTACTTGTGTACGCCCCTTTAGCAGGAATGTTGGGAGCATTGGTGAAATGTGTGGAAAGATCCACCAAGCTTAATAATACAATTTATCTCTTGTAGATTATTATTATTATTATCCTTTATTTATATGGCGCCACAAGGGTTCCGCAGCGCCCAATTACAGAGTACATAAACAAATAATCAAACAGGAAAACAGCAACTTACAGTTGACGACAATATAGGACAAGTACAGGGTAAATAAACATAGCTACATCAGCAGATGACACTGGAATAAGTATCAGGTGGCAGAAGACTGCTGGATTTGGTGCAGTTGAAGATTATTAAAGTAAGAAAAGGGTAAGCACATGAGGGAAGAGGGCCCTGCTCGTGAGAGCTTACATTCTAAAGGGGAGGGGTAGACAGACAGGGCTGAGACAGATGGGGTACATAGAGAGCATGGAACAGAGGTTTAGGATGAGATTTGGCTGGGTTTGGTGAAGAAGTGGGTCTTGAGAGCCCATTTGAAGTTTTGTAGAGAGGTGGAGAGTCTGAGGGGGAGAGGTAGGGAATTCCAGAGAAGTGGTGCAGCACGTGAAAAATCTTGGAGGTAGGAGTGGGAGGAAGTAATCCGTAGGCAGGAGAGTCGGCGAGCATTAGCAGAGCGAAGAGGACGGGTGGGAGTGTAAAGCGAGATAAGATCAGAGATGTAGATGGGAGAGGAGTGGGTGAGGGCTTTGTAAGCAAGTGTGAGAAGCTTGAAATGGATTCTGAAAGGGAAGGGGAGCCAGTGAAGGTCTAGTAAGAGAGGAGAGGTGGACGTAGTGCGTTTGGTGAGGAAAATGAGCCGGGCAGCAGCATTGAGGATAGATTGGAGTGGAGAGAGGTATTTGTCAGGAATGCCAGTCAGGAGGAGATTACAGTAGTCCAGTCTGGAGATGACCAGTGAGTAAATAAGAGTCTTAGTAGCATCCTGGGTCAGAAAGGGTCTGATCCTGGAAATATTTTTTAGATGAAAACGGCAGGTTTGTGAGAGGTGCTGAATGTGTGGTTTGAAGGAGAGGGAGAAGTCAAGGATTACTCCAAGACAGCGCACTTGGGGGGTAGAGGAGATAGTAGTGCCATCAATAGATAATGAGATTGTAGGAGGTGAGGTTATGCGGGAGGGAGGGAAGATGATCAGCTCGGTCTTAGACATGTTAAGTTTAAGAAAGCGCTGGGACATCCAGGAAGAGATAGCAGAGAGACAGTTGTAGATACGAGTGAGGAGAGCAGGGGAGAGGTCTGGAGAGGATAGCTAGATTTGAGTGTCATCAGCATAGAGATGATATTGGAAACCAAAAGAACTAATGAGCTTACCTAGTGAGGACGTATAGAGAGAGAAGAGAAGAGGACCAAGGACAGAACCTTGGGGTACCCCTACAGTTAGTGGAAGTGAGGGGGAGGTGGAGTCATGAGAGGAGACAGAGAATGAACGGTCAGAAAGGTAGGACGACAACCAAGAGAGGGCAGTGTCACGCAGACCAATGGAGTGAAGGATTTGCAGTAGGAGAGGATGGTCCACAGTGTCAAAAGCAGCAGAGAGATCAAGTAGAATAAGTAGAGAGTAGTGTCCCTTAGATTTAGCAGCATGGAGGTCATTGCATACTTTTGTAAGGGCAGTTTCAGTGGAGTGGAGAGGACGGAAGCCAGAGTGGAATGGGTCAAGCAGTGAGTGTGAGGAAAGAAAGGAAGTAAGGCGGTTGTAGACAATACGCTCAAGGAGTTTGGAGGCAAAAGGGAGGAGAGAGATGGGTCGGTAGTTGGAGAGAGTGTTTGGATCAAAGGTAGGTTTTTTAAGAATAGGAGAGATGAGTGCGTGCTTGAAGGCAGAGGGGACAGTGGCCGATGAGAGGGAGAGATTGAGAAGGTGGGAAAGATGGGAACAAGCAGAAGAAGAGAGGTAGCAGAGGAGGCGGGAGGGGATAGGGTCAAGTGGAGAGGTGGTGAGGGGACAGGAACGAATGAGGGCCATGACTTCCTCTCCAGATGCATGGGAGAAAGATGACAGAGTTGGTGCGAGGGATGGGGAGGGTTAGTAAGGGATGGGAGAAGGCTGGTTACTGATGGTCTGGTGTGATGTGATGTCCTGACGTATGGAGTCAATTTTGGATGTGAAGTAAGTGGCAAAGTCAAGAGCAGAGAGTGAGGAAGGGAGATGAGGTGGAGGTGGGCAGAGGAGTGAGTTGAGAGTGGCAAAGAGGCGCCGGGGGTTGGAAGACTGGGAGGAGATGAGGTTCTTGAAGTATGACTGTTTAGCAAGAGAAAGGGCAGCACTGAAGGATGAGAGCATAAGTTTGAAATGGAGGAAGTCTGCCTTAGAGCGTGATTTCCTCCAGTGTCGCTCAGCAGTACGTGAGCATTTTTGCAGATATCTGGTGCATTTGGTGTGCCAAGGTTGAGGTGTTAATTTGCGAGGGTGAATAGTGGTTGGTGGAGCAACAGAGTCAAGAGCAGAAGTAAGGGAAGCATTGTATGTGGAAGTGGCTTGTTCAGGGCATGAGAGAGAGAGAATAGGAGAGAGAAGTGAGTCAAACAGGGAGGAAAGGAATGTGGTGTCAATAGCTTCAATGTTACGCTTAGTGATGGTAGCCTTAGGAGGTAGAGATGGGGAAGTCGAGAGAGATAGGTTAAAGGAGAGCAGGTGGTGGTCAGAGAGGGGAAATGGGGAGTTGGAAAAATCAGAAATATCACAGCGGTGAGTGAAGACCAGATCCAGTGAGCTCCCATTCACATGGGAGGGTGAGGAGGTCCACTGGGAGAGACCAAGTGAAGAGGTGAGGTTAAGGAGTTTAGAGGCAGGGGATTGTGTGGGGATGTCAATAGGGATGTTGAAATCCCCTAGGATAATGGTGGGAATGTCAGAAGAGAGGGTAATAAAGGGAGAGAGGGTAGATAAAGGGTAGTTTCTGAAAATAATAATTATAATAATAGAACCGGTCCCATGTCGATCTCACCACTCTCCTAGCTCCCCTTCTGTAAGATCCTGCCTCCTCCTACTCTCGCCTTTTTGTCATGGCACTCTGTGTCTCTGACACTCTGGGGCAGATTTATTAAGCCTGTTAAAGTGATAAAGTGGAAGGTGATAACGCATCAGCCAATCAGCTCCTAACTTCCATGTTACAGGCTGGGTTTGAAAAATGACAGTTAGGAGCTAATTGGCTGGTGCATTATCACCTTCCGCTCTATCACTTCACCAGGCTTAATAAATCTGCCCCTCAGCACCTGGTGCACTCTCCCTTGACACCCTTCCCTCCGCTCTCTTCTCCTCTCCCTCCTGGGATTCTGTCTCCTGACACCCTCCCCTGTACCCTGATGAAAATAACACCAAATTATATGGCATATTTCTGTTTTTATATTATACAGTATTTGCTAAAAATAGAGGTGCAAAAACATAAATCCGGAATAAAAATATGAATTCCCCAGAACAAAGAGAGAAAACCAGATAGCCAATCTTTAATGCTGAATGCTATAATCTAGAGTTCACGTTCCCTCTGTTTACCTGATTCCAGTGATGGTGGTCTCGCTCCCATTAAAGCAGGCCTTTCCCATACTAACAGCATTTTGTCCATGTACAGTGCCCCATCTATGAACTTTTCACTTTGTACATGAAGTTCAAACATGAGTGGTACTGTGCAGGCATGCAGCGGATGTAGTGAGGAGAGCACCTATGGCAGTGGTTCCCAAACTTTTTTGAATCACGGCGCCCTAGAGTATCAGAATTTTTTTCACCGCACCCCTAGGCCAAGAGTTTCTTATTGAGAAATTTAGAAGTATCCATATCTGTGCTGCATTGTTGTGAGCAGTATATATAGTAGTACAGTGCAGCATTTTGGTGACCAACAGTATAGTAGTACAGTACAGTAGTCCATTGCTGTATCTTACAGCTCCGTGTCACTTCATGTATCCATATCTGTGCTGCATTGTTGTGAGCAGTATATATAGTAGTACAGTGCAGCATTTTGGTGACCAACAGTATATAATTGTACAGTACAGTAGTCCATTGCTGTATCCTGCAGCACCGTGTCACTTCAAGTATCCATATCTGTGCTGCATTGTTGTGAGCAGTATATATAGTAGTACAGTGCAGCATTTTGGTGACCACCAGTATAGTAGTACAGTACAGTAGTCCATTGCTGTATCTTGCAGCTCTGTGTCACTTCAAGTATCCATATCTGTGCTGCATTGTTGTGAGCAGTATATATAGTAGTACAGTGCAGCATTTTGGTGACCAACAGTAAATAGTTGTACAGTACAGTAGTCCATTGCTGTATCTTTCAGCTCTGTGTCACTTCAAGTATCCATATCTGTGCTGCATTGTTGTGAGCAGTATATATAGTAGTACAGTGCAGCATTTTGGTGACCACCAGTACAGTAGTACAGTACAGTAGTCCATTGCTGTATCTTGCAGCTCCGTGTCACTTCAAGTATCCATATCTGTGCTGCATTGTTGTGAGCAGTATATATAGTAGTACAGTGCAGCATTTTGGTGACCACCAGTATAGTAGTACAGTATAGTAGTCCATTGCTGTATCTTGCAGCTCCGTGTCACGTCAAGTATCCATATCTGTGCTGCATTGTTGTGTGCAGTATATATAGTAGTACAGTGCAGTATTTTGGTGACCAACAGTATATAGTTGTACAGTACAGTAGTCCATTGCTGTATCTTGCAGCTCCGTGTCACTTCAAGTATCCATATCTGTGCTGCATTGTTGTGAGCAGTATATATAGTAGTACAGTGCAGCATTTTGGTGACCACCAGTATAGTAGTACAGTACAGTAGTCCATTGCTGTATCTTGTAGCTCCGTGTCACTTCAAGTATCCATATTTGTGCTGCATTGTTGTGAGCAGTATATATATAGTAGTACAGTGCAGGATTGTGGTGACCAGTATACTACAGTACAATAGTCCAGTGCTGTTCTCGCTGCTCAGTGTCAGTTCTCCGTAGTATCATCAGTGCTCAGTAAAATCAGTGCTCAGTATAATCAGTGATTGATCAGTATAATCAGTTCTCAGTATAATCAGTGCGCTGTTAGACGTGCGCCTGTTTTCCGCCATTAGTGCATTGGGATTTAGACAATTGATGAAGTTATTGTGTCCCCGGTACAAAATCCCATCTAGATTCCACTTCACTATGCAGGCGATAGCGAGATTTTACCAATTAATATCAGTGATTTATAATTAATTATTAATTACAGTGATCTTGCCAAATGATTCCAGTGATTTTGTCATTTTCTTCCAGGGATTTGGACCAATAATACCATTGATTAGAACAAATAATTCCTGTGATTTTGTCATTTTCTTCCAGTGATTTGGACCAATAATACCATTGATTAGAACAAATAATTCCTGTGATTTTGTCATTTTCTTCCAGTGATTTGGACCAATAATACCATTGATTAGAACAAATAATTCCTGTGATTTTGTCATTTTCTTCCAGTGATTTGGACCAATAATACCATTGATTAGAACGAATAATTCCTATGATTTTGTCAGTTTCTTCCAGTGATTTGGACCAATAATACCATTGATTAGAACGAATAATTCCTGTGATATTGAGGTGTTTGTGTCGCTTAGCTTAGCCGTCCAGCGACCACAGTGCACCTCTTTTTCTCTTTTCTTTGCATCATGTGCTGTTTGGGAACTATTTTTTTAAGTGCCATCCTGTCTGACACTTCCATATATGTCCAGTGGTACTGCCATTTGATATAATTCCCGACATTACTGCCATTTAATGCCAGTGATTTTGTCATTTTCTTCCAGGGATTTGGACCAATAATACCATTGATTAGAACGAATAATTCCTGTGATTTTGTCATTTTCTTCCAGTGATTTGAACCAATAATACCATTGATTAGAACGAATAATTCCTGTGATATTGAGGTGTTTGTGTCGCTTAGCTTAGCCGTCCAGCGACCACAGTGCACCTCTTTTTCTCTTTTCTTTGCATCATGTGCTGTTTGGGGGCTATTTTTTTAAGTGCCATCCTGTCTGACACTGCAGTACCACTCTAAGATGGGCCAGGTGTTTGTGCCGCCCTCTTGGGTCGCTTAGCTTAGTCATTCAGCGACCTCAGTGCAAATTTTAGGACTAAAAATAATATTTTGAGGTGTGAGGTGTTCAGAATAGACTGGAAATGAGTGGAAATTATGGTTATTGAGGTTAATAATACTATAGGCTCAAAATTACCCCCAAATTCTATGATTTAAGCTGTTTTTGAGGGGTTTTTGAAAAAAAACACCCGAATCCAAAACACACCCGAATCCGACAAAAAATTTCAGTGAGGTTTTGCCAAAACGCGTCCGAATCCAAAACACGACCGCGGAACCGAATCCAAAACCAAAACACAAAACCCGAAAAATTTCCGGTGCACATCTCTAGTTTATATGTCATCCTTAGGTTAAATTGTGTGTGGAGGGACAAGATTTGCTTCTGTTTGTCCACATATTGTATGATTGGCAGTCACCAGCACTGGTTTCACCTATTACATTGACCATAAATAATTTGAATTGGTCAAAGTCACCCCTGCAAGTGTCCCGAGGCACCCCAGCCTGCCACGACACACAGTTTGCGAACCACTGATCTATGGATTGTTACAGACATTGGGTGATATGTTGGTTCAGAAGGAATGCTGGTCCCCAGGTAAGAGGAAAATAAAGAATTATAGTATTACATAGTGAATGCAATCCAAAACTAAGGAGTCAATCCAATTGGCGAACTCACTCTGCAAATGACTTTTACAAACCAATTCCAAACTTGCATTGATTTTCTAGATGTAGGGCCTAATTCAGTAAGTAAGAAAGCAGGGCCCAGACGCGCTGTCACAGCTGCCAGTAAGGGATTGTCAGTCCCATGAAAACAGTGTACAAAGAAAGATAAACTGGCGCTACGTGTTTCTCCAATAGTAATGAGTAACTGCGGATGAATATCTTTTAAAATGACATCAATTTATTGACTATATATCACATTCAACATATAAAATAAAGATACAAACTCATTCAATAAAAACATGTAGTTCAGGGCATAAATAAAGCTGAGAATAGAATTATATTAGCTGCCAATGAGTGTCCACAGAGGATCCCGGACTAAAACAATGTGCAAAGTTCCCTGGGGAAAATAAGTTAGATACTGCTGGTGTTACCCATGGCGACGGAGACTTCCAGAGGCTTGGAAATTAACAGCAAGTAAGCTGTGACGTTTATGTGAAAGCTGGGTCTCTCCAATCGATGCTGTATAGATGAAATCCCACAGAGAAAGTTCCAAAAGCAGAAGTTAAAAGTCCATATCTGGATCCTTTGAAGAGTTGAACACTTGTGATGATGGCAGCTTGACACTTAACGCGTTTCCCTAGGCTCGGTCACCTAGCTTCATCAGAAGTAAAGCTCAGTCTGAATATGGGATCTATTTAAACCCCATTTAACGACCTGATGCCCAACAGGTGCAGTGTGATCATTCTATTCAATCATCCACAGTATTAATACAAACAAATGTTCTCTATAGTCCATCGATTGGAGAGACCCAGCTTTCACATAAACGTCACAGCTTGCCTGCTGTTAATTTCCAAGCCTCTGGAAGTCTCCGTCGCCATGGGTAACACCAGCTGTATCTAACTTATTTTCCCCAGGGAACTTTGCACATTGTTTTAGTCCGGGATCCTCTGTGGACACTCATTGGCAGCTATTATAATTCTATTCTCAGCTTCATTTATGCCCTGAACTACATGTTTTTATTGAATGAGTTTTTATCTTTATTTTATATGTTGGATGTGATATATAGTCAATAAATTAATGTCATTTTAAAAGATATTCATCCGCAGTTACTCATTACTATTGGAGAAACACGTAGCGCCAGTTTATCTTTCTTTGTACACCTAATTCACTAAGGATTGCAAATTCTGCTAATCAGCAGAATTTGCTATCCTTTTGCACGCATGCTGGTCGGCCCAGCGCTTGCTAAGGCCGCCCAACATGCTGACCGGCGCCTCCCCCCCCCCCTGCAACAAGCAGAAATTGCGATCGCCATGCAATTTCTGCTTATCAGCAGAAACTAAGGTTGACTCCTGCCGGCGCAGCTTAGCTGCAGCCGCAGGAGTCCCGGCGCCATCTTACCTGTCGCGGTGGCTGCGTGTGATGGCACGCAGCCGCCGCGCCCCGACATGCCCCCGTTCGCACCGCACTGCCCACCATTCGGGACACCCCGCCCCCGCAAAGATCCGTTTCCTCCCTGAAAACGGAGCGTTGCCGTCCCCCTCGCGCCCCGTGTCCGCCTCTGCCTGATTGACAGGTAGAGGCGAATGTATTTTCTGCAGGCTCCTGAAGAAAGTGTGGATGCATGCACAGTATGGCCCGCTGCGCCCGCGGCAACACCACGAAAATTCCGGTTGGATCGCGATTTGCGATCAACTTGAATTAGCCCAGTAATTCACATTTTTTTGTGCAACTCCCCTTCACCCTCTCCCTTAGTATGGGAAAAGGTAGGGAAAATCTTTATTTTAAGGTACACATGTTGGGACACAATGCAGAACCTCTGAAACACCCGTCATAATGACCACACTTGGAGGGTTTTAAATAGTATAATTTAGCCATTAAAGAAATGTCAGTTTTCAAGTGAATTCCTCTAAAAAGCTGAATAATGGGTCAAATGATGTGGGTCAGTTATGTGGAGGTGTTGTATTGATCGGAGAGGGGTTTATGAACTTGCAGATGAGAGGTAATGGTGTTTATTTCAACCCTTTACAGACTTGTATAAAAACACAATAAAATTACTATAGACATTTTTCTGTACCCCAAAATGCTGGAAATACTTTAATATGAAGAACAACTCTAGCTGGCTATAATTTTTCAGCCATTAATAAGGAAATGCAAAAATCATCCTTTTGACATTTTTTAAGAACCTTTCCTTATGGTAACTAACAGCCTTCTATATGGTCCTGATATCTCAGCTGACAATTTTTTGGGATGCAGGATGGTTCCCCTACTTTTTTTATGGACTTCTACCAGGTCGCATTTTGTAAAAAAGTTGCGTCACCTCACCGCGACTACTGCAAATTGCCATTTCTAATTAGATATCGCATTTCTCAGGTGTACGCATTTGTGTCATGCATGCATGTTTCATGAAACAAACTCACTTTCACAGACTTGCACCTAATTGGATTGACCCCTAAAACTTCTGTATTGGGGATTTTTACAGCCACTGTATTGCACTGCAACTCACAGCAACAGTAAATAACATTCATCCATAGTTGTTTTGATCAATAGAGATGATTAGGTCAGTGGTTCCCAAAGTTTCTTGAATTACAGCTCCCTAGAGTATCAGCATTTTTTCACGGCACTCCTACAATAAATTTATTTAAAAAAAAAAAGTAAATTACGGAAATTGTGCCTGCCTGTCATCCTAAGGGTCAGTTATGTAGTAGTGTACAGTTGTGCTTCTGATTGTCCACATGTTTTATGGTTGGCAGCCACTATCACTGGTATTGCTTGTCACTGTGACCGTATAGATTGTAAGCTTGCGAGCAGGGCCCTCCTACCTATATGTCTGTCTGTTTTTGCCCAGTATGTTCTATTACTGTTGTCCTAATTGTAAAGCGCAATGGAATATGCTGCGCTATATAAGAAACTGTTAATAAAGAAATAATAAATTAATTAATAAATACTTTTATTTGGTCCTGGACCACCAACCCGAAACACCCCTGCAAGAGCCTCGTGGTACCCCAGGGTGCCTAGGCACACAGTTTGGGAACCACTGGATTAAGCCAAAACAATGAGCAACATGCTTGGCACAAGTGGGGAAACTGCTGCTGTTACCCGGGTTGTGGTGGCAGTGGGTCCTGGATGTGGTCTTTCCCATGCTCATTTGATCACGCACCAAGAACAGCGATGGATTGAGCCCCCAAGAATTTGAGGTTCTTCCCGCAGGGCCAGACCCCTCAGTTGCCACGGCGCACTGTCACCTAGTGACAGCACTGCAGCTGCGCTTATCAGGCACTGATCTTGGAGTCTGAGGTGTGCCTTTGTGCCATATGTGTGAGTGGCAGCCAGCAGCGTAGAGGAGGGCCAGACAGCTTAACCAGGCAGTGTAGCAGCAGCACCGCATGGCACAGCCCTTATCTTTGCTCACTCTAGGAAGCTCCTCCTCACAGTTCAGTGAAAATGGGCTACGGAGCTCACTCCTCCTCCATAATGGCCGTGCTGTGACTGTGCAGGAGGCTGGAGCAGTGATCAGGAGCGACCGTAGCAGATATCTTCAGTATTATAGGTTGCTATGAGGGATGCAATGCTATCAGATTTACCATGCTCTGGAATGTGAAGCATTCAGGTGCTTGGCTCCCACAGCTGGCGCCATCTGAAGATGGTTTTAGTAGCTGTAGCCTATGGGCTACAGATCAAAAACTTAGCTGGCAGAGGGTATCCCCGGAACCCTACCCAGCAGTGGCCGCTGAGCATGCGTGGTCATGTGCAGGAAATCTGCTGCCACTCCAAGCACATCACAAGGACGAGCTCCTTTTTGATACATGCTGCCTGTAATCGCATACTGCATTATGATTTTGGGTGATAAAATTGTGCCCACATGGCAACGCAAATGCACCTAAGAGAGCAGACTGATCACAGAGAGATCTTAGTACATCTCCCCCATTTGTAAATAAAATACCATGCCATTCTGCCTCTGACTAAAAAGCACACTTGGGGGTAGATTTACTAACACTTCTAAATCAGACAAGTGAAGGTATTGCCATAGCAACTAATTAGATTCTGTCTGTCACGTTCTAGAATGTAATAAAGAAATGATAGCTAGAATATGATTGATTGCTATGGGCAATACCTCTACTGTCCATTTATAGAAACTTTAGTAAATCTACCCCTTTGACCCAGAAGCAGCTTCATTGCACATGCTAGGAATAATTGAATGGGGGCTTAATGGACATGTATCACATATCACAAGTAGTGGCGGCATCAAGGTAGGTGACACCCAGTTGCAGTAAATAGCCTTCTCCAAACAGGGGAGTGGACTTGCAGGTAGGGAGCGTGACCTCATGGGAATCCCCCCGTTTTCATCACTCCAGGGGTGTGTCCAGCATTCCCAGAGATGCTTGACTGTCCCCGGAGACTCTGCCCGCTCCTCATCAGTGAAAGGAGCCAGGGTGTTGCACACTAATATCACAGTGCCACACCTGGCTCCCGGTCACTGAGGAGGAGCCAACATTTTGGTGTCACGCCTGGGTGCATTATGCACCCCCCTTGTGACGCTCTGATCACACGGTCTGATCACACGGTCCAGTAATGGGGTCATGCAGTCGGGATCTAAATCCTAATTTAGATCCCGACTGCATGACCAACTACAGACCGGTATCAAACCTTCCTTTTATAGGAAAGGTTATTGAGAAAGTGGTTGCAAATCAAGCCCGCCTGACAACCCATGATATCTATGATCCATTCCAATCAGGATTCAGGAGAAGACATAGCACTGAAACAGCCCTGGTGTGTGTGTTAAATGATCTTCTGATGGCAAGAGACAGAGGTGACTTCAGTATTAATCCTTCTGGATCTCTCTGCAGCATTGATACAGTGGACCATGGGCTTCTGATTGAGCGACTGATACATTTTTGTGGACTGGATGGCACAGTCCTAAGCTGGTTCAAATAATTTCTCACAGGCAGGTCACAGAGAGTATCGTCTGGATTATACTCATCACCATCAGTGCCATTGCCATGTGGTGTCCCACAAGGTTCTATACTATCCCCCATGCTTTTTGCAGTATACATGCCCCCGCTGGCTGAAATAATCAGGCGCCATGGACTGGTCTACCACTGCTATGCAGATGATACACAACTTTACTTGTCCTTTGCTCCGGGCACTGATAATACAATAGCAACCCTAAATGGCTGTCTAGCTGAACTCCAGGAGTGGATGAGTGCCAGTTGGCTGCGACTGAACCCGAATAAAACAGACGTCCTTATGATAGGACCGCAACCTCAAAGGACAAGACTGCAGCATAGCCAACCAACTGGACTTACACTCGGGGATTCAGAATTACAAACCACTGATTGTGTGCGGAATCTTGGCGTTGTCCTGGATGGTGGCTTGACACTTAAACATCAGATATCAGCCACAATCAAATCCTTATTCTTTCACCTGAGGAACATATCCAGAATCAAGCACTTAATTCCCTCAGATGATCTGCCAAAAGTCATCCATGCATTTGTATCAAGACTACTGTAATGCCCTCTACCTTGGTCTCCCAGCAAAAGAATTGCACCGCTTACATCTGGTGCAAAACACAGCTGCCAGGTTGTTAACCGACCAGCCCTGTTCTAGCCACATAACACCCATCCTCTACTCCCTTCACTGGCTGCCTGTAAGATGGCGAATCATCTTCACGATTGGCTTACTGAGTTTCAAAGCACTACATGACCAGGGCCCAAGGTACCTGAAGCAGCTTCTGATCCCATACTGCCCCACTCGATTACTGCGATCTGTAGATGAAGGACTTTTAGCAGTACCTAGAATCTCCCGTAATTCATCTGGGGGTTCGAGGTTTTAGTCATGCAGCTCAGACTCTATTCCCCACACAGTGCGAGAGGCCCCATCTATAAAATCCTTCAAAAGTAGACTCAAGACTTTCCTGTTTACTCAAGCATTTCCATAATGTCCCTATAGTATCTTCATGCTTCTGTATTTTATGAAAAGCTGTTCTGTACTTCATTATTTTCTGTACTATATTATGCTATGTATCTGTTAAGCGCCTTGAGTCTTATTGGAGAAAGAGCGCTATATAAATAAAATTATTATTATTATTATTATTATTATTACGCCCATGGAGAGCAGGTAAAAGTAACAGTGGATTGCGCGTAAGTGGACAATCCCTATAAACAAGTGGCAAATTGAGTTTTCGTTTAAATTCATGGTAATCTCTATGTCTCTCTTACATCTTTCTCTACCTTTCTTTTTGTCTTACATTTCATTCCTCATTATAGGGCCGGATGTAATCACGCTGCGTCATTACATCTGCTCCATCATTTTGGTTTTCCAAGTTATTTTAAATTTACTATGCTATAAGTGGTAACAGGCTATCTAATAATACCCCAAATCATCTGGAGTATTTAAGGCCAAACGTAATAGCCTGTGAATTGCTGCAAGTGACAATATTTTGGCAAATTTAGCCTTGAGATTTTAAGTGCCAGTATTTGTAAGGCTCTCACTTCACATATCACGGTCAACATTCAGTAGAATTATAATTTTTATGTATAAATAAGATGTATATATATATATATATATATATATATAGTATACTGTATATATGTATACATACATACATACATTTATATATATACAGTATTTATTTCTGGTGGCTTGATTACACGAATGCTGTTGCTTTCTTCCCTTCATTTCATCTGAACAATTACACAATGAGGAACATGACAGTGAATCTCAAAGAGCAGTAGGGAATGGGATATTTGGCCCTATGGCGAAATGCCACTGTTATTTCAATGTTATTTCAGTGGTCAAACAGGGAAAATCTGTCACAAGTACTGACATGTCACAATGGTCCCTAGAGATGTTTAAAATTCGCGTCCACTTCCCTGCATGTGTGCTCCATTCACAAGGCAAAAGACAGAATAAAAGAATAAGCACTTGTGTAAATTAACTTTACAGTAAATTGAGTGGTTGTGCAGTTTTAACCTGAATGAGCATGTGTCCTACAAATGACTAATGTGCAATAGGGTCACAGCCAAGTCCCCAGGGATTGTGACCTTTATTGGTTCACCACTGCTATCTTTGAGGACTACCAGGGGTGAATTTAGAGGTCAAGCCGCCCCTAGGCACAACATTATTGTTCACCCCCATCACGTCCTCTGCCCCTTCATGTCAGGTTGGTTCTGATGCTTCCAGACCACCAGCCTCACACCTCACCACCTCTTGCGGCACCACAATTTACTGCTCACCTCCTACTTCCAGTTGCAACTTAAAATAAGTAGTAATAACAAACAAAAAAAATCCCAAAGCATCCAGACTCATATGGCTAACAGCCTAGCAGGGTTCTCACAGGGGAACATGCTGTGCCACCCCCAGCAAGTGCACCCCTTGGCATTTGCCTAGTGGGAAATCCAACACTGAGGACTACCTACTAGGCCATATATCAGCCTTACAGCACAGTCCTTCATAAAAGAGAAAGCAGCCATGGCTATTTTGCAGGGCATAGCACACCTGCTGCATTTTGATAATTTCCCCCTGAGCATACGTACATAAGAGTATGACCATTTCTCCCAGGATGCATTGCTTTTTCATGCTGAGCTTCCACCTCAGTTAGCCTAAGGTAAATTAAGTAACCAATGTAAAAATCCATGTAACATGTATTATTCAATCTACACATGTTCAGTTTGGAATTTATACGGGGAAAGCTAGAGCAGAGCAGTGTGTCCCAATCTACACATGTTCAGCTTGGAATTTATATGGGGAAAGCTAGAGCAGAGCAGTGTGTCGCAAGGGAAATTACATATGTTGGACTTCTTGTAAGAGGGTTTTGTCGCAGTACCATGACACAGAGGGTGTCATTCCGAGTTGATCGCTCGCTAGCAACTTTTTGCTGTGCTGCGATCAGATAGTCGCCGCCTATGGGGGAGTGTATTTTCGCTTTGCAAGTGTGCGAACGCTTTTGCAGCCGACGGCACAAAAAAGTTTGTTGTAGTTTCTGAGTAGCTCTGGACTTACTCAGCCGCTGCGATCACCTCAGACTTTTTGGTCCCGGAATTTACGTCAGACACCCGCCCTGCAAACGCTTGGACACGCCTGCGTTTTTCTAAACACTCCCAGAAAACGGTCAGTTGACACCCATAAACGCCCTCTTTCTTTCAATGACCTTGCGATCGGCTGTGCGAATGGCTTCTTCGTTAAAGCCATCGCCCAGCACCGTTCCTCTTTGTACCCGTACGACGCGCCTGTTCATTGCGGCGCATACGCATGCGCAGTTTTGCAGAGTTTTAACCTGATCGTAGCGCTGCAAAAAGTTGCTAGCGAGCGATCAACTTGGAATGACCCCCATTTACCAACATATTCTCAATAAGCTACAATGTGCCAACTCTTCCTGTATAGAGGTAGAGCAGCTTGCTCAGTGTCTACATTAAAAATATTAAAAATAATAGTAAATTACTTAATGCGATCTGAGCACAAGATTGCATTGGAGGATGAACATACATTGGGCAGATGTATGAATTGGCGTATTCAGGGACAGGGGCTCCTTCGCATGGCTTCTGTCTGCCTGAATCTATACATTACTACAGCTGGTCACTTTCTGGCAATTCACAGAACATCTGATAACATGTTATGGCAGGAACAGAAAAAAAAATTTCAGTCTCAAACATGTTAAGAGGGGTACACATGGAGCGACGTTTACTTAATTTCTAAGCAATCTGAAATTAAGATCACATCGCTCCGTGTGTAGGGGTGCCGGCGACAGCGATGCGCAGTCCTGCGCGTTGCTATCGCCGGTGCTAGATTAGCCGGCATGCAGGCACAATCTAGCAGGTCGCTCATTTCACCGCTGGGTGAAATGAGCACCCCCACATGTCTGTCCCCCCCTCGCTCAGCACATCGCGCTGTGCTGAGCGGGGGGAGAGATGTGTGCGGAGCGGTTCGCACAGCACACTTCTCCCTCCACACCTCCCGTCTATACGGCTCTTTAGTGAAAGGTATCAATTTCCATTTTCACACACAGTCTATTGTTCAGTGTGACATAATTTATTTGTTCCTTTTCAGTGATAAGAGTAACAACAGTTACATCTGTTCATTGTGATACTTGACTTTTTTTTAGCAAGACCTTGATAATCTGCCAAATCACCCATCTGTGTGCATGCAATCTCTAAAGGGGGTACACACGGAGAGATCCGTGCTTAAATTCTAAGCAATCTGACTAGCTATAGCCGCCTCTAGTGAGATCTCTCATTTCATCGCAGGGTGAAATGAGCGCCCCCTTCGCTCAGCACACATCGCACTGAGTGCTGAGTGGGGGGAGAGATGTGTGCTGAGCAGTCTGTGCTAGATCGCTCAGCACACATCTCCTCCATGTGTACGGGGTTTAACAGTTATCATTCCCAGACAATGATAGGAGAGAACCAATAGGACCATACTGTAATGAGTAGTAGAGAAGTCACTGCATCATCTGCACAGCACAGAGCCATTCATGAGAGTTCAACTATTTATTTATTTATTAAGTACCACCAATTACACAGCGCTTTACAGAAAATCTTTAGCTTTTTACTAGTGATGTGCATCGGACATTTTTCGGGTTTTGTGTTTTGGTTTTGGATTTGGTTCCGCGGCCGTGTTTTGGATTCGGACGCGTTTTGGCAAAACCTCCCTGAAAATTTTTTTGTCGGATTCGGGTGTGTTTTGGATTCGGGTGTTTTTTACAAAAAACCCTCAAAAACAGCTTAAATCATAGAATTTGGGGGTCATTTTGATCCCATAGTATTATTAACCTCAATAACCATAATTTCCACTCATTTCCAGTCTATTCTGAACACCTCACACCTCACAATATTATTTTTAGTCCTAAAATTTGCACCAAGGTCGTTGGATGACTAAGCTAAGCGACCCAAGTGGCCGACACAAACACCTGGCCCATCTAGGAGTGGCACTGCAGTGTCAGACAGGATGGTCGATTTAAAAAATAGTCCCCAAACAGCACATGATGCAAAGAAAAAAAGAGGTGCACTGTGGTCGCTGTATGGCTAAGCTAAGCGACACAAGTGGCCGACACAAACACCTGGCCCATCTAGGAGTGGCACTGCAGTGTCAGGCAGGATGGCACTTCAAAAAAATAGTTCCCAAACAGCACATGATGCAAAGAAAAATGAAAGAAAAAAGAGGTGCAAGATGGAATTGTCTTTGGGCCCTCCCACCCACCCTTATGTTGTATAAACAGGACATGCACACTTTAACAAACCCATCATTTTAGCGACAGGGTCTGCCACACGACTGTGACTGAAATGACTGGTTGGTTTGGGCCCCCACCAAAAAAGAAGCAATCAATCTCTCCTTGCACAAACTGTCTCTACAGAGGCAAGATGTCCACCTCCTCCTCATCGTCCGATTCCTCACCGCTTTCACTGTGTACATCCCCCTCCTCACAGATTATTAATTCGTCCCCACTGTAATCCACCATTTCAGGTCCCTGTGTACTTTCTGGAGGCAATTGCTGGTGAATGTCTCCACGGAGGAATTGATTATAATTCATTTTGATGAACATCATCTTCTCCACATTTTTTGGAAGTAACCTCGTACGCCGATTGCTGACAAGGTGAGCGGCTGCACTAAACACTCACAGGGGGGGCAACTTAGGTAAAATAAAGCCAGTTTCTGCAAGGGCCTCCAAATTGCCTCTTTTTCCTGCCAGTATACGTACGGACTGTCTGACGTGCCTACTTGGATGCGGTCGCTCATATAATCCTCCACCATTCTTTCAATGGTGAGTGAATCATATGCAGTGACAGTAGACGACATGTCAGTAATCATTGGCAGGTCCTTCAGTCCGGACCAGATGTCAGCACTCGCTCCAGACTGCCCTGCATCACCGCCAGCGGGTGGGCTCGGAATTCTTAGCCTTTTCCTCGCACCCCCAGTTGCGGGAGAATGTGAAGGAGCAGCTGTTGACGGGTCACGTTCCGCTTGACTTGACAATTTTCTCACCAGCAGGTCTTTGAACCTCTGCAGACTTGTGTCTGCCGGAAAGAGAGATACAACGTAGGTTTTAAATCTAGGATCGAGCACGGTGGCCAAAATGTAGTGCTCTGATTTCAACAGATTGACCACCCGTGAATCCTGGTTAAGCGAATTAAGGGCTCCATCCACAAGTCCCACATGCCTAGCGGAATCGCTCTGTTTTAGCTCCTCCTTCAATGTCTCCAGCTTCTTCTGCAAAAGCCTGATGAGGGGAATGACCTGACTCAGGCTGGCAGTGTCTGAACTGACTTCACGTGTGGCAAGTTCAAAGGGTTGCAGAACCTTGCACAACGTTGAAATCATTCTCCACTGCGCTTGAGTCAGGTGCATTCCCCCTCCTTTGCCTATATCGTAGGCAGATGTTTAGGCTTGAATGGCCTTTTGCTGCTCCTCCATCCTCTGAAGCATATAGAGGGTTGAATTCCACCTCGTTACCACCTCTTGCTTCAGATGATGACAGGGCAGGTTCAGGACTGTTTGCTGGTGCTCCAGTCTTCGGCAGGCGGTGGCTGAATGCCGAAAGTGGCCCGCAATTCTTCGGGCCACCGACAGCATCTCTTGCATGCCCCTGTCGTTTTTTAAATAATTCTGCACCACCAAATTCAATGTATGTGCAAAACATGGGACGTGCTGGAATTTCCCCAGATGTAATGCACGCACAATATTTCTGGCGTTGTCCGATGTCACAAATCCCCAGGAGAGTCCATTTGGGGTAAGCCATTCTGCGATGATGTTCCTCAGTTTCCGTAAGAGGTTGTCAGCTGTGTGCCTCTTCTGGAAAGCGGTGATACAAAGCGTAGCCTGCCTAGGAACGAGTTGGCGTTTACAAGATGCTGCTACTGGTGCCGCCGCTGCTGTTCTTGCTGCGGGAGGCAATACATCTACCCAGTGGGCTGTCACAGTCATATAGTCCTGAGTCTGCCCTGCTCCACTTGTCCACATGTCCGTGGTTAAGTGGACATTGGGTACAACTGCATTTTTTAGGACACTGGTGACTCTTTTTCTGAGGTCTGTGTACATTTTCGGTATCGCCTGCCTAGAGAAATGGAACCTAGATGGTATTTGGTACCGGGGACACAGTACCTCAATCAAGTCTGTAGTTGCCTGTGAATTAACGGTGGATAACGGAAACACGTTTCTCACCGCCCAGGCTGCCAAGGCCTGAGTTATCCGCTTTGCAGCAGGATGACTGCTGTGATATTTCATCTTCCTCGCAAAGGACTGTTGGACAGTCAATTGCTTACTGGAAGTAGTACAAGTGGTCTTCCGACTTCCCCTCTGGGATGACGATCGACTCCCAGCAGCAACAACAGCAGCGCCAGCAGCAGTAGGCGTTACACTCAAGGATGCATCGGAGGAATCCCAGGCAGGAGAGGACTCGTCAGACTTGCCAGTGACATGGCCTGCAGGACTATTGGCTTTCCTGTGTAGGGAGGAAATTGACACTGAGGGAGTTGGTGGTGTGGTTTGCAGGACCTTGGTTACAAGAGGAAGGGATTTAGTGGTCAGTGGACTGCTTCCGCTGTCATCCAAAGTTTTCGAACTTGTCACTGACATGATGAATGCGCTGCAGGTGACGTATAAGGGAGGATGTCCGAGGTGGTTAACGTCCTTACCCCTACTTATTACAGCTTGACAAAGGCAACACACGGCTTGACACCTGTTGTCCGCATTTGTGTTAAAATAATTCCACACCGAAGAGGTGATTTTTTTTGTAATTTGACCAGGCATGTCAATGGCCATATTCGTCCCATGTACAACAGGTGTCTCCCCGGGTGCCTGACTTAAACAAACCACCTCACCATCAGAATCCTCCTTGTCAATTTCCTCCTCAGCGCCAGCAACACCCATATCCTCATCCTGGTGTACTTCAACAGTGACATCTTCAATTTGACTATCAGGAACTGGACTGCGGGTGCTCCTTCCAGCACTTGCAGGGGGCGTGCAAATGGTGGAAGGCGCCACCTCTTCCCGTCCAGTGTTGGGAAGGTCAGGCATCGCAGCCGACACAATTGGACTCTCCTTGGGGATTTGTGATTTAGAAGAACGCACAGTTCTTTGCTGTGCTTTTGCCAGCTTAAGTCTTCTCATTTTTCTAGCGAGAGGATGAGTGCTTCCATCCTCATGTGAAGCTGAACCACTAGCCATGAACATAGGCCAGGGCCTCAGCCGTTCCTTGCCACTCCGTGTCGTAAATGGCACATTGGCAAGTTTACGCTTCTCCTCAGACGCTTTTAATTTTGATTTTTGGGTCATTTTACTGAACTTTTGTTTTTTGGATTTTACATGCTCTCTACTATGACATTGGGCATCGGCCTTGGCAGACGACGTTGATGGCATTTCATCGTCTCGGCCATGACTAGTGGCAGCAGCTTCAGCACGAGGTGTTAGTGGATCTTGATCTTTCCCTATTTTACCCTCCACATTTTTGTTCTCCATTTTTTAATGTGTGGAATTATATGCCACTATCAATAGCAATGGCCTACTACTATATATACTGCGCACAACTGAAATGCACCACAGGTATGGATGGATAGTATACTTGACGACACAGAGGTAGGTAGAGCAGTGGCCTTCTGTACCGTACTGCTATATATTATATACTGGTGGTCAGCAAACTGTGCAAAACTGAAATGCACCACAGGTATGGATGGATAGTATACTTGACGACACAGAGGTAGGTAGAGCAGTGACCTACTGTACCGTACTGCTATATATTATATACTGGTGGTCAGCAAACTGTGCAAAACTGAAATGCACCACAGGTATGGATGGATAGTATACTTGACAACACAGAGGTAGGTAGAGCAGTGGCCTACATTACCGTACTGCTATATATTATATACTGGTGGTCAGCAAACTGTGCAAAACTGAAATGCACCACAGGTGTGGATGGATAGTATACTTGACGACACAGAGGTAGGTAGAGCAGTGGCCTACTGTACCGTACTGCTATATATTATATACTGGTGGTCAGCAAACTGTGCAAAACTGAAATGCACCACAGGTATGGATGGATAGTATACTTGACGACACAGAGGTAGGTAGAGCAGTGGCCTTCTGTACCGTACTGCTATATAGTATATACTGGTGGTCAGCAAACTGTGCAAAACTGAAATGCACCACAGGTATGGATGGATAGTATACTTGACGACACAGAGGTAGGTAGAGCAGTGGCCTTCTGTACCGTACTGCTATATAGTATATACTGGTGGTCAGCAAACTGTGCAAAACTGAAATGCACCACAGGTATGGATGGATAGTATACTTGATGACACAGAGGTAGGTAGAGCAGTGGCCTACTGTACCGTACTGCTATATATTATATACTGGTGGTCAGCAAACTGTGCAAAACTGAAATGCACCACAGGTATGGATGGATAGTATACTTGACGACACAGAGGTAGGTAGAGCAGTGGCCTACTGTTCCGTACTGCTATATATTATATACTGGTGGTCAGCAAACTGTGCAAAACTGTAATGCACCACAGGTATGGATGGATAGTATACTTGACGACACAGAGGTAGGTAGAGCAGTGGCCTTCTGTACCGTACTCCTATATATTATATACTGGTGGTCAGCAAAATTATGCACTGTACTCCTACTATATACTACAATGCAGCACAGATATGGAGCGTTTTTCAGGCAGAGAACGTATAATACTGGTGGTCACTGGTCAGCAAAACTCTGCACTGTACTCCTCCTATATAAAACTGCTGGTCCCCAGTCCCCACAATAAAGCAGTGTGAGCACAGATATATGCAGCACACTGAGCACAGATATGGAGCGTTTTGCAGGCAGAGAACGTATAATACTGGTGGTCACTGGTCAGCAAAACTCTGCACTGTACTACTCCTATATAATACTGCTGGTCCCCAGTCCCCACAATAAAGCAGTGTGAGCACAGATATATGCAGCACACTGAGCACAGATATGGAGCGTTTTTCAGGCAGACAACGTATAATACTGGTGGTCACTGGTCAGCAAAACTCTACACTGTACTTCTCCTATATAATACTGCTGGTCCCCAGTTCCCACAAAAAAGCAGTGTGAGCACAGATATATGCAGCACACTGAGCACAGATATGGAGCGTTTTTCAGGCAGACAACGTATACTGGTGGTCACTGGTCAGCAAAACTCTGCACTGTACTCCTCCTATATAATACTGCTGGTCCCCAGTCCCCACAATAAAGCAGTGTGAGCACAGATATATGCAGCACACTGAGCACAGATATGGAGCGTTTTTCAGGCAGACAACGTATACTGGTGGTCACTGGTCAGCAAAACTCTGCACTGTACTCCTCCTATATAATACTGCTGGTCCCCAGTCCCCACAATAAAGCAGTGTGAGCACAGATATATGCAGCACACTGAGCACAGATATGGAGCGTTTTTCAGGCAGACAACGTATAATACTGGTGGTCACTGGTCAGCAAAACTCTGCACTGTACTCCTCCTATAATACTGCTGGTCCCCAGAATAAAGATTTTTGCACTGCAGCCTCCTGAAACAAAGTGAGAGGACGCCAGCCACGTCCTCTCACTATCATTTCCAATGAACGAGTGAAAAATGGCGGCGACGTGCGGCTCCTTATATAGAATCAGAATCTCGCGAGAATCCGACAGCGGGATGATGACGTTCGGGCGCGCTCGGGTTAACTGAGCCATACGGGAGAATCCGAGTATGCCTCGGACCCGTATAAAAAGGGTGAGGTTCGGGGGGGTTCGGATTCCGAGGAACCGAACCCGCTCATCACTACTTTTTACTAGTCACTGCACCCTTGGAGCTTGCAGTCTAAATGGCCTACTTTCTGCCGACTTTCGCTGCGCTGCTATCAGGTCTCTACTGCGCATGCACTGCAATGCGCACGCGCGTCGTACGGGTACAGTGCGGATCGTTGCTGAGCTATGGATTTAACAAAGAATCCATACGCACCGCTGATCGCAAGAAGATTGACAGAAAGAGGGCATTTATGGGTGTCAACTAACCATTTTTGGGGAATAGTAGGGAAAACGCAGGCGTGTCCGGGCGTTTGGAGGGCGGGTGTGTGACGTCAATTCCGGCACCAAAAAGACTGAAGTGATCACAAGGGCTGAGTAAGTCCAGACCTACTCTGAAACTGCACAAACTGTTTTCGTACCGCTCGGCTGCACAGGCATTCGCACACTTGCAAAGCGAAAATACACTCCCACGTGGGCGGCGGCTATGCGTTTGCACGGCTGCTAAAAACAGCTAGCGAGCGATCAACTCGCAATGACCCCCAATATACATAGTAAGATACGTTTCAGTCATCAGCCAATTAGCCTAGCAGTATGTTTGTGCAGTGTGGAGGAAACCCATGCAAGGACGGGGAGAATGTACAAACTGCACACAGAGAGGATACAGGTTGGGAACTAAACTTCTTAGCAAAGGTAACCACAAGATAATATCACTTCACCTGTAACTAGTTACATCATCGATGCATGGGCAATATCATGTTCCTTATTCATATTTAACAATGCTAACAATAAAATAACAATAATAATAAAAATAATAATTATATTTATATAGCGCTCTTTCTCCAACAGGATTCAAGGCTAAAATAAAAAGTGGATCTAATTTCATTGCTTTACATACGTAAGCATTTATACCATACATGTAATCTGACCATATTCCTAAATACCTCTGATTTGGATAATATTAGATTCAGAGTTGGTGACGGAATATGTTTGTAAAATAAAAAGATCAAAGTGATTACCTTTCATAGTGTAATATTAGCTGAACGTAGATATTATTTTGCATATTAAATTATATTTTCCAGCTCATCCTGGACTGGTATAGGAGATTTAGTAAAAAGTGATCTAGAATTGATAGTGATTCATACTTGCCTACTTTTGAAAACTAGTTTCAGGGAGATTGCAAGTCCTAGCAGAATGTGCAACGTGCCGTTGAAGGGGCGTGTCATGTACCACCCAAAGGACATATTTGGCTCCGCCTATGGGCGTATATATTACCACTCGGGTGTATCGTGCAGCAGGGTTGCTGGGTTTAGTATCTGTGTGGTTCACAGTGCAGGGGTACTAGCAATATGGAAGGTTTGTGGGCAAGGTGAGGTCACTTAATTTAATTTAAAAATCACCCTTTGCTCCCTCCTTTAATGACCCTGTTAACTTAAACAAAACAAATGAGAACTTGCATTTACAACTGTACAAATAACATTTAATCATTTTAAGTTAGGCCACTGTGTGATTGGCTTCTTTACACTAACCCAGTGGTTCTGCTGGGGTGCCTCGGGACACTTGCAGGGGTGCCCTGGGTTGGTGGTCCAGGACCAATTAAAATTATTTATGGTCAATGTAATAGGCAAAACTAGTGGTGGTGGCTGCCAATCATAAAATATGTGGACAAACAGAAGCAAATCTTGTCCCTCACCACACAAGTTAACCAAAGGATGACATATAAACACAATTTACTTCCTACATTTCTCAAAAAGAAACTTTTGGCCTAGGGGTGCCGTGAAAAATATTCTATTACTCTAGGGCGCTGTGATTCAAAAAAGGTTGGCAACCAGTGGACAAACCCAAGATCCAAATACTGACAGATGAAAGGGAATAAACTGGGTGCCGAGTGTCACAGGCATTGCCTGCCCTCAGAGAGAGAGCACTCACTGATAGACATGGATGACTGTCAGTGAGTTCCCTTTCAGAGTGCTGTTAATAGATAATAAATAATAATAATAAATAATACCTGTGACACTCGACACCCAGTCTCTTTCCTTTCTCCTGTCCAGCCCAGCCACCACGGACCTTAAGATGCAGTTCTGGTTTACTTAAATCCCTTACATTTTAACAGGCCACCGTGCGGGGAGAAGAGGCCATCACTGCATCTGACACTGACACTGCCGCCAAGCACTCTAACCTCCGCTTAGGCTACACACTAGAAGAAATAAAATAATTCCAGGCGCATAGAAATATAAGCTTATATAGCAGAGGGTTAAAAGGGTGCCAGCCCTAATAAATGTTAACAACAACAACAACAACAAAACCGAATTTAAGCAGCGCTGACATTCGCATAAAAACCAAGTAAAATTAAATTCAGCTCTATTATTTAAGTAGATTTAGCAATTCATTTACACAAAAAACTACATAAATGTATTAAACGGATTTAAAATACTGGCACCTGAACAAGATTAAGCTATTAAAAAATAGAAAAAGTTACAACGCAACATGTAACATATTCCCATCCATCAAAATAGTTGTATGCTACATAGTTGCAACCAATTAACACATTTGTGACCACTGCAAGTTGTACAAATATAGAATGTCTAATCAGGTTCACTTGAATAAAAAAAGTTTCTTTAAAAGTCCAACCAATAGTCCGGATAACTAGGACTATATAAGAAAGAGTGCAGTAAACAATTAGAGAAGAGAGCTGTGACCCTTATCCAATGAAGAGTTCTCCTTAAAAATAGTAATTAGCCAAAAGCACTGCACATTCATTTCATAGTCTAAAAAGCTGTGGCCAGGTTGGGTACGGGATCCAGACAGTCATAATCAAGACACATTTTGGTACTGTAACCCTTAACCTCCCCCGCCATACCCTCCTATCCACCCGTCCTTCAGTTTAACCCCTAACAGCATAACTCTAACTTTTCCTTCCCACAGCCTAAACCTAACCTCCCCCACCTACAGCCTAACCTATTCCACCCCCCTCCCCCTTCCCTACAGTCTCACCCTAATGCTTACTGGCAGAATGTGTCGGGATGCCACTGTCGGTATTGTGACCGTTGGCATCCTCACTGTTGGGATGAGGACTACATCCCCTCTGGCCAGTGTGACAAGTCTCCCTGTTTAGCCATGGGACCCAAACAAACTGCTCACCTGCAGACCCAAGTGCTGATGCTGTTAATGACCAGATGATATACTTTGCCAGGGCTGGTTATATGGCATCGTGGAGTCCCACAAAGCGTGACTGAAAGTGGTGCATGCAGGCCTGTAGACCCAGGAAGCTAGTGTAATAATATCCCTATCTATTATCTGTATGTACTAATACAAGCTGCTGCTACAGTTTTTGCGAAATCCTAGTAGGCTAAAGTACCTCTGGCATGCACCAGCAGGGGGAGGAGCAAGGTTGCCATTGCCTTTAGTGACCAGGTAGCGAACTGGAGCGAGCCACGGCATCTGGGCTCCCATGTTCGGACCTTGCTCCTCCCCCTGTTGTCGCATGTAACATGCTTGTGACATCAGCGGTCCTTTAGCCTGGTAGGATTTTGACCTAACCCTGATTCTACTGCTATTTTCCCAGCACTTACAGTATAGTGGTTGGCAGGAGAGAGCAGAGAGAGTGACCTGATGCTGCACTTGGACAGTAGTAAGGTCCTAAGCTGGTAGTGTCACAAGCTCAGGGACAGCGCAGGCAGCTCAGCGGCATCTGAGACTGGCAGAGTGGCACTGATTGATGAGGCTGCTGCAGTGCGGCTGAGAGCAGAGTTAGAGCCGGCAATGGCACTGATTGTGAGTTGTGCCTTTCTGAATGTGCACTGCTAGGCTGCCACTGCTAGCCACAATCCCATGGTGACCAGCTTATAAGTGACATGACGTCATTTGTCATGATGTCTCCCGCATTTCAGGACATTGCGGGGCAGCGGGAGGCTATATTAAAAACTGGGGGCCTCCCGCTTAATGCTGGAGGGTTGGCAAGCCTGGGATAGCAGGGTCTGTAAATTAAACACTCTCCTGTATGTGCTATGTGAGTTATACCGCTTTCAGATCGCAAATGCCGGATCCCACCCGGGAAGAGAAACGTGTCCCTACCAGGTGGGATCCGGCATTTGCTCTGCTTTGCTGGCTTTCCGACTCAGCAATATACCGGGTTGGTTGCCATAGCAGCGGGGGGCGCAGCAGCAGCAGGGGCGGGGGTGGTGGCGGCGCCTGGAGATGAGCTCATCTCCTGCGCCGCCTATCCCTATGCTGTGAAAGGGAGCCGTGTCGCATCGACACGGCTCCCATTCACACTGCGCCTGACCTGGTATTCAACCCGGGAATAACACTTCTTATATGCCGGGTTGAATTACCGGGTCAGGCGACCCGCTAATTCGGGCAAAGTGCATTCACATCGCACACTGACCCGTATCGACACGGCAGTATGCCGTGTCGATACCGGGTTATTTGTGCGATGTGAAAGGGGTATTACTGTGCCCCATCCTGTGTCAGGGATGTCAGACTTCAAAGACACAATCAGGGAGCTGAGTAGATTTCAGACCTAACACATAGGGGGAGTATCCAATTACACGCGGTCAATGACTGCAGGTAATTGTATTGCGCTCCTCCCCCTGATGCCGGCACTTATCGCTGATTATGTTTCGTATGCCACAGGCACCTGAAGCAAGATCCGCGATAAGCGGCCGCCAGAGCTGCAATAACATATGGGATTGGTGACTTATTCCCAAATCCAATGTGTTTTTGCGCAATCGCGGATACCGCGATTATGACCATCGGTCATTCGATTCGACGAACACAGATCTCGCCTGATTAAATACACCCCACAATGTGATTTTAAAGGAAAACTACTGAGTCCATAGTAACAATGATGTTTTGTTGGCTTTTCATGCTAATATATTGGTGAAGAGGTTTGCAAATGGTGAGCACAGACAGTTCTTACCTGTAGGAGCTCTGTGCTGGATCCTCATAGTTGCGGGTGGAGGGGAGGAAATCGCGGGCCGTGGAGTGGGTGGGGCCTGTGAGAGGGGCGGGGCCTTTGCTTCTAACTGCTACTATACCAGGAAGAAAATGTTTTTCTATCTCTGAGGGGACAAGGGGGATTGCAGGAAGGGGCGGAGCCTGTGCAAGGGGCGGAACCTCAACTGTACCAGCCAGGTAAAATAAATCTCTCTATCTTTGATTGGGGTGTAAGGAGGGGAGACCCGGCTAGGGCACTGAAGGGCCTTGAAATTGCAGTGCAGTGCTCCAACACAGCGCTTCGCTGCATTGTTAACCACGCACCCCCACCCCCTTCCGGTCTCACACAGTTTCTGCTCCCAGTGACTAAACTGCACCTGCTAAAGTTGTGGCAGTAGGCAGGTCTCTGCCCGAAGCTTCTGTTCTCTGTTCCACACTGAGGCTGGCTGTGCAGCCTCCGCACACACTGCCTTGTCTGCAGGACAGACAGTCCCAACAGTCAGCCACCGCTTACACACATTGATGGCAGAGACGTTTCACGTGCAGCCCTCGGCCCCTGGCATTTCTGGACTCGCGCATGCGCAGTCCAGATTTTCAGAAGGATCTGTAAAAACGGGAGGCATGCCAAGGCTTGCGGGGCAGCGGGAGGGTCAGTCAAAAAACGGGAGCCTCCCGCTGAATGCGGGAGAGTAGGCAACCTTGTAGTGATTGTCAGGGGTGCTGAGGATGGGTGGCATAAATTTTACACAAAACAAAAATAAATGCAAACCAATCCAGTTACTTTATTGACTTATAATTGTTGTGAATTGGTTCGATTGTAATCATTTATTTTTCAAGTGACAGCCCACATAGGATAGAACCACTGCAAATACCACCATGTTATGTTTTGCTTACTTCCAGACTTACATATTTAGTCGTAACGGTATAAGGTCAAGAGGTCGACATTGATGAATGTCAGCATCACTATGTCGACCTCACTGTGCTGACAACAGAGATCCCAACACAGCTGAAATGCGACTTACATACATACTCATGTAGGTGTTATAACTAAACTAAGCTTATTAGCATGTTTACAGTTATGACAACCACACTGGTGAAATGATGTAAGCAGCATCCCCCTGCACCAGCAGAGTGAGATTGACAAAGTGACTGGTGACATCATCACCTCTTGTAGCTATCCCTTATAACCAGGCAAGCATATAGAGAGGCTCATTGAGGTGCGGTTGTTCTTGCTGCTGCCATTGATATCTATTGCCTTACACAATTGCTATTAAATGCTAATATGGGCAGAAGCTAACCTGAGCATAGGGATGTCCACTGCAGTCGCATCATTTCTGTCCAGCTGCGTATAATTGCTAATATATTGGCACCTTCATTGCAAATCGGAACATGTTGCAGAGTCTGAGTGCCACTGAAGACACGCAGGCTGAGCTGCTCTCCTGGGAAGCAGAGGGCTCTCCAGTAGCATGTAAGATTGTAACTGCTACTTTATGCATGCTCAGAAAACACTGTCAGGACAGCCATGACACGCCTGCGGTTATCCAACCACTCCCCGTTCCCATCCTCATATGCTGTCTTCCCATCTCTCACTTTAATTCCTCGGTGCAAAAACAATTGCAGTCCACTCTCTGCATGTGTGCACTGCGGCTCAGATGCATGCATGTTAAGAACACATCGACCGATGCGCGTACAATAGCTGCTTTGCAAATGCACCTGAATAAGCCTCATAGTGCATATCAGTTGCAGCCCCTAACTATCTCAGAGAAATACTATTACTGTCACAATGCAGGTGGTTATCCTGGGAAAGCAGGCGCTTATCCTGGGAATGCAGGTGCTTATCCTGGGAATGCAGGTGCTTATCCTGGGAACTTGGGCTTTCTCTCCCATACCTGTGCTAGATTTTAGGATAGCCCCAATGTGCACTCGTAAGTTTCTGTAATTGAATGAGATTTGACATTATTCACTGCTTTAATGAGACTTTCAGAATAGTGCGTTCAGCTCAGTGGCGTAACTACTGCCCCCGCAGCCCTCGCGGTGGCTTTGGGGCGCAGGGCTGCGGGGGCACCGCCACTGATTAAGCGCAGATTGACATGCGGATGAGCATCCCCATGTCAATCTGCGGTCTCCTCTCCCTCCTTCCCTCCGCTGCTGTGATGGAGGGACACGGAGGGCACAGCGCGCGCCTCTCCTGTGTCCCTCCTGGGTCTCCGGCGGGTCTAATAAATGAAGTGCCGTTCGTGAGCTCTGATTGGCTCACGAACCGGCACTTCCTTTAACAGACCCGCCGGAGACCCAGGAGGGACACAGGAGAGGCGCGTGCTGTGCCCACCGTGTCCCCCATCACAAAACAGTGGGGGAGCGCGGGGGGCATATGTGGAACTGAGGGGGCATATGTGGCACTGGGGGGGTATATGTGTACCTGGCACATGGAGGGGGGGCTATATTTGGCACTGGGGGCATGTGAGTACCTGGCACTGTGGGGGAATATCTGGCACTGGGGGCATATGTGGCACTGGGGGGGTATATGTGTACCTGGCACATGGGGGGAGCTATATTTGGCACTGGGGGCATGTGAGTACCTGGCACTGTGGGGGAATATCTGGCACTGGGGGGGTATATGTGTACCTGGCACATGGGGCGGGCTATATTTGGCACTGGGGGCATGTGAGTACCTGGCACTGTGGGGGAATATCTGGCACTGGGGGCATATGTGGCACTGGGAGCACAGCCCTAGCAAAAAGCACTACCCCCTAGCAACGAGCATGACACCCAGTGCATGAAACCCCTGGCAACGAGCATGACACCCAATGCATGAAACCCCTGGCAACGAGCATGACACCCTGAGCATGAAAACCCCTGGCACCGTGCATGGAACCAAGAGCATGAAACCCCTGGCAACGAGCAGGTAATTTTAAAGTAATTAGAAGCCTTACTGTAGGACTTAATGTGTAATGGGTATTACGGTGTGTGGCATAATGTATCACGGACATTGCGGTGTGTGTCATAATGTGTCACAGGCATTACGGTGTGTGGCATACTATATCACGGGCATTGTGGTATGTGGTATAATGTCTCAGGGGTATTGCAGTGTGGCATAATGTATAACGGGCATTGCGGTGTGTGGCATAGGGTATAACGGGCATTGCGGCATGTGTCACAGGCATTACGGTGTATGGTATACTATATCACGGGCATTGTGATATGTGGTATAATGTCTCAGGGGCATTGCAGTGTGGCATAATGTATAAAGGGCATTGCGGTGTGTGGCATAGGATATAACGGGCATTGCGGTATGTGTCACAGGCATTACGGTGTATGGTATACTATATCACGGGAATTGTGATATGTGGTATAATGTCTCAGGGTCATTGCAGTGTGTGGCATAATGTATCACGGACATTGCGGTGTGTGTCATAATGTGTCAGGCATTACAGTGTGTTGTATACTATATCACGGGCATTGTGGTATGTGGTATAATGTCTCAGGGTCATTGCAGTGTGTGTCATAATGTGTCACAGACATTGTATGTGCTATAATGTATCAGGGGCATGCAGTGTGTAGCATAATGTATAATGGGCATTGCGATTCCTGTCATAATGTGTCACAGGCATTACGGTGTGTGGCATAATGTGTTGGGGGTATTACGGTGTGTGCATATTGTGTCATGTGCATTATTGTGTGTGGCATAATGTCTAAGGGCCATTGCAGCATGTGGCATAATGTATACTGGGCATTACTATAAGGAGGAAAAATAACAAATAATGTAAGGGGCATGAATCAGGATTATTTTTCTTTCCTGTGGTGGCTAACGTCTGGGCGTGCAGGTTGCAAAACTGGGGTATAAGGTAGTCTTTTCCTGCAATGCCACGCCCCTTTATGCAAAGCCATGCCAATTTCAACGAAGCCACGCCTCCTTTTTGCGGTGCGCGCTTGTTTGTCCCTTTACTAGTGCCAATTATGGGGGATGGGGGGGGGGGGTGGGGGGGGGGCGCCGAAAAAATTTTTGGCTTGAGGGAGAAAAATTTCTAGTTACGCCACTGCTTCAGCTTGCTTGGTTAGAAAACATCTCCTGGACCACTGTCTTTATTTACAATCGGGCACCCCAAAAAGTATTGACAGTGCATTAGAGGGAATGTTATGTCATATATATGGTCTGTTTTTCATACTGTCCAGTCACATTAATTTTTGAGCTTGTGGAACCCAAATGTAAAGTAAAAATGATCCCCAGTATCACATTGCCATTTGATACAGTCTTGATTCAGTCTTAGTTTGTGTTGCATGAGGGTTGTGTGTATGTCCTAAGAATGATAAATAGCTGACTCAGCCACTGGAGATGACTTAGAAATATCTGCTGATTTATATATATATATATATGTATATATATATATATATATATATATATATACAAAGCAAGGTAACTGGCACTCACAAAATCCACGTAGTAACTGTCTCGGTGCCCTCACACGCTGTACTGACAGTGACACATATGCAAACGATTGGTGCGCCACTCACGGATATAGATGACAGACTCAATGATATCTTATCAACGTTTCGGTTTTATACCGTCTTCAGGATATATACAACAAATTACAAACGCTTACCTTTTATTCGTACATCACCCAGTGAGAGGGAAGCTCCTACTGGCGGGCGCCAGCACCAGCCGCCGAGCCGGAAGCAGGACGCGGTTCCCATCAGAGTCGCAACCGAGACACGTCAGCGCTACAGCTGAGCGGCGCGTGTCAGTGACAACACCCCATCACCATGACAACTGCATCAACAGACATTAGATCAGCTACAAAGAAACATAGAACATTTAAATCTAATAGTAATGCATAAGTAACGCATAGTGTGCAGTGCTTACAAAAGCACAACATCAGCAGCTATATAACGTTTGTACTGAACACATTCATTATGATAAACAAGATACATTTAAACTATTTCCGTCGTGAAGGTTACCGAGATAATAATTACATCTAGATAAATTCATAATAATTCCTATATCATAGGTACACAGACCAGGATATGGTCTCGTTGAGACCACCGGGCTCAGTGTATCCAACCTGTAGATCCATTCATTTTCACGCTTAAGAAGCAACCGATTGCGGTCACCCCCTCTATACAGAGGAGGTATGTGATCAATCATCCGATATCTGAGACTTGACAGAGTATGTCCTCTTTCCGCAAAATGCCGGGCTACCGGCTGTTCGCTTTTTCCACTATTAATTGCAGCGCGTATTGCGGACCTGTGGGCTGACATCCTCTCTTTAAAGTTACATTGGGTTTTCCCAATGTAAGAAAGCCCGCATGGGCACAGAATCTGGTAAACTACAAAAGTACTATTACAACTGAGATGATGTCGAATCTGATACATTTTTCCTGAATGTGGATGGGGAAATTTATCCCCCGGCATTAGGAAACTACATGTGGTGCAGAAGCACCTAAAGCATCCCCATTTTTTATTTGCAAGGAAATGGGTAGCTTTATTCAAACCAGTAATATCGGTCTGCATAAGCAGATCCTTCAGGTTCCTATCTCGGGTATAGCAAGGCATAACTGTATGTCGATCAAGGTGCAATGCTGCATCTGTCTGAACAATTTGCCATCTTTTCTTAGTGATTTTTTTGATCTCAGGGGACAGGGCATTGTATCTATTAATAATAGGAAATTTATCAGGTAACTTCACTTTATCCTTTTTACATAAAAGGGAACTCCTATCCAATCTGAGAACTTTTTCTTTAATGTTAAGAAGATTCTCATAATCATAACCCCTCTCCATGAATTTCTGTACAGTCTCATCCAATTGCTTACGTACTATATCAGGGTCAGAGTTAATCCTACGTACTCTAACCATCTGCGAGTAAGGGAGCCCTAACTTAAGCTCACGTGGATGACTGCTGTTAATATGTAGAATTGTATTGCGGTCAGTTGGTTTATTATAGACCGATGTAACCAAACCATCACCTATACGAGTGATGTGAACGTCAAGAAAATGAATCTGAGATTGGCTCATCTCAAGGGTTAATTTAACCGGACTCAGAGTCATTATGGTGTTTAATTAATGATCTGAGATTTTCCTCCGGGCCCTGCCAAATCAGAAACAGATCATCTATATAACGCATATAGCTGAGAATCTGTGCCTTAACATTGGGATTGGTAAAAAAGAGATCCTGCTCAATCTCAAACATATAACAGTTAGAGTATGCCGGAGCCACAGAGGACCCCATGGCACACCCCAGCCTCTGTATGTAATAATTACCATCAAACAAAAAATAGTTTTTAGTCAACACAAATTCTAATAGCTGTAACAGAAATTCAACAAAAGCATTTGTTAGTGAATCATTGGATAACAAGATTTTTTTAACCGCTAAAATTCCCACACCATGTGGAATAATAGTATAGAGGCTAGTGACATCAGCTGTCACTAGCCACGCATCACATGGTAATGGGCCTACAGCAGCTAATTTATTCAAAAACATAGTGGTATCAAGTAAGAATTGTTCATTCCTCTGAATAAGCGGTTGCAGAAATGAATCAATCAATATAGCCGCTGGTTGTGATAAAGACCCCCTGGCGGAAATTATGGGTCTTCCCGGGGGAAGGGAAAGCCCCTTGTGTATTTTGGGCAAAGTATATAAGATCGGCGTAATGGGGAATTCCGGTACAAGCATGTCCCCAAATTCATCCGTAATGATTGCTTGAGATCTTGCTCCCAGAACAATTTCCTTGAGTTCCTTTTTAAAGATATTAGTCGGGTCCCTAGAAAGGTTTCCATATGTATCTTGGTCCCTTAGTTGCCTCTGGATTTTAGCCCGATAGTCGGCTAAGTCCTGTAACACAACAGCTCCGCCCTTATCGGCAGGACGGATAATCAATTCCTTGTTAGAGGATAAAGTTTTAAAAGCTCGACGTTCCAATGGAGACAGATTCGGATGGAATTTTCTTTTACTATTCTGTATTTCATTAACATCACTATCTAATAGTCTCATGAAGGTCTTGATTGACACATTTAGAGATACTGGCTCAAACGTAGATTTTGGGGCAAACTGCTTCATTTGAGAAGGAATGTCATATTTAGCATTGGCATTAACATGACTCTTATCCCCAAAGAATTCTCTGAGCTTTAATTTTCTTTGTAGTTTGTATTTATCAACTTGCCATTGGATCTTATTGAATGGACAGGATGGTATAAATGAGAGGCCTTTCTGTAACAGACTGGTCTCTGATTGAGACAGTTCATATGAGGACAAATTGCACACTACTTCCTTTGTGCCACTGGCGGTTTTCTGCCACGTCCTTTGTCGGTTACACTGTCCACCTCTTCTTGTTGATCTGGTGCCTGGGTGGCGTATTTCCTCCGTGTAGTTACTGCTAAAGGGATAAAACGTTTCTGACGTCGACCTGATGCCGTATTGCCAGATTCACTGGCGCTACTAGATTGCTCCTGAGATGAAGCTGTATCATGCATCGTTTTGGGATAGCGACGGTTTCGCTGAAAGGTACGTCTCATGTTATTCCCATCATTGCCACCTGTAAGCCATCTGTATACCTTATGGTATTCATAATCATTATCAACCTTTTGTGATTTCTCTTTTTTAAATTTCACAGGGTCACGTTTATAGATTGAAATTTGATTCTCAAGTTTTGCAACCCAGTCAGTGTCAGTGTCCGTGCTTAATGCAAAAAGATGAATTTTTTCAAAGGCATCAATTTTCTCCCTGATTACTGCTAGTTCTTTATTAGATTGATCAATAACCAAAACTATGAGATCATAAGAGCACTTATTTAAGATCCCAGTCCATTTTTTACAAAAACTGGGATCATATATAAAATATCCAGCGCACAACTTGTCTTGGCAGGCAGATTAGACAGATTATAGACAGATTATAGACATAGACAGATTATAGACATTAGACAGTTTATAGACATGGCACCAACCCTTTTTAGCTAGGGTGTTGCATAGAATTTTCTATATTTGAAAAGTACTCATTTGCCAAGTGAACAGTTCTGATAGGCAAATATAGCTTGACAGAGCTGGAAGTACAGTATGTGGCAAAAAGTCTTTGTGTGAGGAAGTCATCATTTTACCTGTAACTATTGAAAAGATAGGAACATCTTATTTACATAATTCATCTAATTAACCACCCTATATACACCTCTATGTTTCCCACCTCTCAAGACCTAACAGCATTGGTACATCTTACTGTTCCATTGATACATTTTGTATAAGCACTTCCTCCTCAAACATTTGTAGCTGTATATAGTACAGTATGCTATACGGTGATATTAATTTATACTATAGCAAGGGGAAGGATAATATAAAATATTACATTTGTGTGGAAAAACACTTCCCACAGCTTACTCAGTGATAACGTACGGTAACAAGGTCCCTGTTAAATTCAGGTCACAGCAGGCAGTATACAGTGTTTGTGCGAGTATTTAATGGCATACAGGCAGCAAACATATTTCACACCAAACAAAAGAAACACATTTTCCAATCCGTGGACCATATGCATGGTCTCTCAGTGCCTCCGGGCACTGATGATCCAAGTACCTAGCTCTAGGGGAAACATTACCTACTCGCTGGGCGCTTATCGACACCAGTGTCCTGAGCAGTAGACTTAGCAGGGTTTAAATTAGAGATGAGCGCCTGAAATTTTTCGGGTTTTGTGTTTTGGTTTTGGGTTCGGTTCCGCGGCCGTGTTTTGGGTTCGACCGCGTTTTGGCAAAACCTCACCGAATTTTTTTTGTCGGATTCGGGTGTGTTTTGGATTCGGGTGTTTTTTTCAAAAAACCCTAAAAAACAGCTTAAATCATAGAATTTGGGGGTCATTTTGATCCCATATTATTATTAACCTCAAAAACCATAATTTCCACTCATTTTCAGTCTATTCTGAATACCTCACACCTCACAATATTATTTTTAGTCCTAAAATTTGCACCGAGGTCGCTGGATGACTAAGCTAAGCGACCCTAGTGGCCGACACAAACACCTGGCCCATCTAGGAGTGGCACTGCAGTGTCACGCAGGATGTCCCTTCCAAAAAACCCTCCCCAAACAGCACATGACGCAAAGAAAAAAAGAGGCGCAATGAGGTAGCTGACTGTGTGAGTAAGATAAGCGACCCTAGTGGCCGACACAAACACCGGGCCCATCTAGGAGTGGCACTGCAGTGTCACGCAGGATGGCCCTTCCAAAAAACCCTCCCCAAACAGCACATGACGCAAAGAAAAAAAGAGGCGCAATGAGGTAGCTGTGTGAGTAAGATTAGCGACCCTAGTGGCCGACACAAACACCGGGCCCATCTAGGAGTGGCACTGCAGTGTCACGCATGATGTCCCTTCCAAAAAACCCTCCCCAAACAGCACATGACGCAAAGAAAAAAAGAGGCGCAATGAGGTAGCTGACTGTGTGAGTAAGATAAGCGACCCTAGTGGCCGACACAAACACCGGGCCCATCTAGGAGTGGCACTGCAGTGTCACGCAGGATGGCCCTTCCAAAAAACCCTCCCCAAACAGCACATGACGCAAAGAAAAAAAGAGGCGCAATGAGGTAGCTGACTGTGTGAGTAAGATAAGCGACCCTAGTGGCCGACACAAACACCGGGCCCATTTAGGAGTGTCACTGCAGTGTCACGCAGGATGTCCCTTCCAAAAAACCCTCCCCAAACAGCACATGACGCAAAGAAAATAAGAGGCGCAATGAGGTAGCTGTGTGAGTAAGATTAGCGACCCTAGTGGCCGACACAAACACCGGGCCCATCTAGGAGTGGCACTGCAGTGTCACGCAGGATGGCCCTTCCAAAAAACCCTCCCCAAACAGCACATGACGCAAAGAAAAAAAGAGGCGCAATGAGGTAGCTGACTGTGTGAGTAAGATAAGCGACCCTAGTGGCCGACACAAACACCGGGCCCATTTAGGAGTGTCACTGCAGTGTCACGCAGGATGTCCCTTCCAAAAAACCCTCCCCAAACAGCACATGACGCAAAGAAAATAAGAGGCGCAACGAGGTAGCTGTGTGAGTAAGATTAGCGACCCTAGTGGCCGACACAAACACCGGGCCCATCTAGGAGTGGCACTGCAGTGTCACGCAGGATGTCCCTTCCAAAAAACCCTCCCCAAACAGCACATGACGCAAAGAAAAAAAGAGGCGCAATGAGGTAGCTGTGTGAGTAAGATTAGCGACCCTAGTGGCCGACACAAACACCGGGCCCATCTAGGAGTGGCACTGCAGTGTCACGCATGATGTCCCTTCCAAAAAACCCTCCCCAAACAGCACATGACGCAAAGAAAAAAAGAGGCGCAATGAGGTAGCTGACTGTGTGAGTAAGATAAGCGACCCTAGTGGCCGACACAAACACCGGGCCCATCTAGGAGTGGCACTGCAGTGTCACGCAGGATGTCCCTTCCAAAAAACCCTCCCCAAACAGCACATGACGCAAAGAAAAAAAGAGGCGCAATGAGGTAGCTGTGTGAGTAAGATTAGCGACCCTAGTGGCCGACACAAACACCGGGCCCATCTAGGAGTGGCACTGCAGTGTCACGCATGATGTCCCTTCCAAAAAACCCTCCCCAAACAGCACATGACGCAAAGAAAAAAAGAGGCGCAATGAGGTAGCTGACTGTGTGAGTAAGATAAGCGACCCTAGTGGCCGACACAAACACCGGGCCCATCTAGGAGTGGCACTGCAGTGTCACGCAGGATTGCCCTTCCAAAAAACACTCCCCAAACAGCACATGACGCAAAGAAAAATAAAAGAAAAAAGAGGTGCAAGATGGAATTGTCCTTGGGCCCTCCCACCCACCCTTATGTTGTATAAACAAAACAGGACATGCACACTTTAACCAACCCATCATTTCAGTGACAGGGTCTGCCACACGACTGTGACTGATATGACGGGTTGGTTTGGACCCCCCCCAAAAAAGAAGCAATTAATCTCTCCTTGCACAAACTGGCTCTACAGAGGCAAGATGTCCACCTCATCATCATCCTCCGATATATCACCGTGTACATCCCCCTCCTCACAGATTATCAATTCGTCCCCACTGGAATCCACCATCTCAGCTCCCTGTGTACTTTGTGGAGGCAATTGCTGCTGGTCAATGTCTCCGCGGAGGAATTGATTATAATTCATTTTAATGAACATCATCTTCTCCACATTTTCTGGATGTAACCTCGTACGCCGATTGCTGACAAGGTGAGCGGCGGCACTAAACACTCTTTCGGAGTACACACTTGTGGGAGGGCAACTTAGGTAGAATAAAGCCAGTTTGTGCAAGGGCCTCCAAATTGCCTCTTTTTCCTGCCAGTATAAGTACGGACTGTGTGACGTGCCTACTTGGATGCGGTCACTCATATAATCCTCCACCATTCTTTCAATGGGGAGAGAATCATATGCAGTGACAGTAGACGACATGTCCGTAATCGTTGTCAGGTCCTTCAGTCCGGACCAGATGTCAGCATCAGCAGTCGCTCCAGACTGCCCTGCATCACCGCCAGCGGGTGGGCTCGGAATTCTGAGCCTTTTCCTCGCACCCCCAGTTGCGGGAGAATGTGAAGGAGGAGATGTTGACAGGTCGCGTTCCGCTTGACTTGACAATTTTCTCACCAGCAGGTCTTTCAACCCCAGCAGACTTGTGTCTGCCGGAAAGAGAGATCCAAGGTAGGCTTTAAATCTAGGATCGAGCATGGTGGCCAAAATGTAGTGCTCTGATTTCAACAGATTGACCACCCGTGAATCCTTGTTAAGCGAATTAAGGGCTCCATCCACAAGTCCCACATGCCTAGCGGAATCGCTCCGTGTTAGCTCCTCCTTCAATGTCTCCAGCTTCTTCTGCAAAAGCCTGATGAGGGGAATGACCTGACTCAGGCTGGCAGTGTCTGAACTGACTTCACGTGTGGCAAGTTCAAAGGGCATCAGAACCTTGCACAACGTTGAAATCATTCTCCACTGCGCTTGAGACAGGTGCATTCCACCTCCTATATCGTGCTCAATTGTGTAGGCTTGAATGGCCTTTTGCTGCTCCTCCAACCTCTGAAGCATATAGAGGGTTGAATTCCACCTCGTTACCACTTCTTGCTTCAGATGATGGCAGGGCAGGTTCAGTAGTTTTTGGTGGTGCTCCAGTCTTCTGTACGTGGTGCCTGTACGCCGAAAGTGTCCCGCAATTCTTCTGGCCACCGACAGCATCTCTTGCACGCCCCTGTCGTTTTTTAAATAATTCTGCACCACCAAATTCAAGGTATGTGCAAAACATGGGACGTGCTGGAATTTGCCCATATTTAATGCACACACAATATTGCTGGCGTTGTCCGATGCCACAAATCCACAGGAGAGTCCAATTGGGGTAAGCCATTCCGCGATGATCTTCCTCAGTTGCCGTAAGAGGTTTTCAGCTGTGTGCGTATTCTGGAAACCGGTGATACAAAGCGTAGCCTGCCTAGGAAAGAGTTGGCGTTTGCGAGATGCTGCTACTGGTGCCGCCGCTGCTGTTCTTGCGGCGGGAGTCCATACATCTACCCAGTGGGCTGTCACAGTCATATAGTCCTGACCCTGCCCTGCTCCACTTGTCCACATGTCCGTGGTTAAGTGGACATTGGGTACAGCTGCATTTTTTAGGACACTGGTGACTCTTTTTCTGAGGTCTGTGTACATTTTCGGTATCGCCTGCCTAGAGAAATGGAACCTAGATGGTATTTGGTACCGGGGACACAGTACCTCCAACAAGTCTCTAGTTGGCTCTGCAGTAATGATGGATACCGGAACCACGTTTCTCACCACCCAGGATGCCAAGGCCTCAGTTATCCGCTTTGCAGTAGGATGACTGCTGTGATATTTCATCTTCCTCACAAAGGACTGTTGGACAGTCAATTGCTTGGTGGAAGTAGTAAAAGTGGTCTTACGACTTCCCCTCTGGGATGACCATCGACTCCCAGCAGCAACAACAGCAGCGCCAGCAGCAGTAGGCGTTACACGCAAGGATGCATCGGAGGAATCCCAGGCAGGAGAGGAATCATCAGAATTGCCAGTGACATGGCCTGCAGGACTATTGGCATTCCTGGGGAAGGAGGAAATTGACACTGAGGGAGTTGGTGGGGTGGTTTGCGTGAGCTTGGTTACAAGAGGAAGGGATTTACTGGTCAGTGGACTGCTTCCGCTGTCACCCAAAGTTTTTGAACTTGTCACTGACTTATTATGAATGCGCTGCAGGTGACGTATAAGGGAGGATGTTCCGAGGTGGTTAACGTCCTTACCCCTACTTATTACAGCTTGACAAAGGGAACACACGGCTTGACACCTGTTGTCCGCATTTCTGGTGAAATAGTTCCACACCGAAGAGCTGATTTTTTGGGTATTTTCACCAGGCATGTCAACGGCCATATTCCTCCCACGGACAACAGGTGTCTCCCCGGGTGCCTGACTTAAACAAACCACCTCACCATCAGAATCCTCCTGGTCAATTTCCTCCCCAGCGCCAGCAACACCCATATCCTCCTCATCCTGGTGTACTTCAACACTGACATCTTCAATCTGACTATCAGGAACTGGACTGCGGGTGCTCCTTCCAGCACTTGCAGGGGGCGTGCAAATGGTGGAAGGCGCATGCTCTTCACGTCCAGTGTTGGGAAGGTCAGGCATCGCAACCGACACAATTGGACTCTCCTTGTGGATTTGGGATTTCGAAGAACGCACAGTTCTTTGCGGTGCTACTGCTTTTGCCAGCTTGAGTCTTTTCATTTTTCTAGCGAGAGGCTGAGTGCCTCCATCCTCATGTGAAGCTGAACCACTAGCCATGAACATAGGCCAGGGCCTCAGCCGTTCCTTGCCACTCCGTGTGGTAAATGGCATATTGGCAAGTTTACGCTTCTCCTCCGACAATTTTATTTTAGGTTTTGGAGTCCTTTTTTTACTGATATTTGGTGTTTTGGATTTGACATGCTCTGTACTATGACATTGGGCATCGGCCTTGGCAGACGACGTTGCTGGCATTTCATCGTCTCGGCCATGACTAGTGGCAGCAGCTTCAGCACGAGGTGGAAGTGGATCTTGATCTTTCCCTAATTTTGGAACCTCAACATTTTTGTTCTCCATATTTTAATAGGCACAACTAAAAGGTACCTCAGGTAAACAATGGAGATGGATGGATACTAGTATACAATTATGGACGGACTGCCGAGTGCTGACACAGAGGTAGCTACAGCCGTGAACTACCGTACTGTACTGTGTCTGCTGCTAATATAGACTGGTTGATAAAGAGATGTAGTAGTATGTATGTATAAAGAAGAAAGAAAAAAAAACCACGGGTAGGTGGTATACAATTATGGACGGACTGCCGAGTGCCGACACAGAGGTAGCTACAGCCGTGAACTACCGTACTGTACTGTGTCTGCTGCTAATATAGACTGGTTGATAAAGAGATGTAGTAGTATGTATGTATAAAGAAGAAAGAAAAAAAAACCTCGGGTAGGTGGTATACAATTATGGACGGACTGCCGAGTGCCGACACAGAGGTAGCTACAGCCGTGGACTACCGTACTGTACTGTGTCTGCTGCTAATATAGACTGGTTGATAAAGAGATGTAGTAGTATGTATGTATAAAGAAGAAAGAAAAAAAAACCACGGGTAGGTGGTATACAATTATGGACGGACTGCCGAGTGCCGACACAGAGGTAGCTACAGCCGTGAACTACCGTACTGTGTCTGCTGCTAATATAGACTGGTTGATAAAGAGATGTAGTAGTATGTATGTATAAAGAAGAAAGAAAAAAAAACCACGGGTAGGTGGTATACAATTATGGACGGACTGCCGAGTGCCGACACAGAGGTAGCTACAGCCGTGAACTACCATACTGTACTGTGTCTGCTGCTAATATAGACTGGTTGATAAAGAGATGTAGTAGTATGTATGTATAAAGAAGAAAGAAAAAAAAACCACGGGTAGGTGGTATACAATTATGGACGGACTGCCGAGTGCCGACACAGAGGTAGCTACAGCCGTGAACTACCGTACTGTGTCTGCTGCTAATATAGACTGGTTGATAAAGAGATGTAGTAGTATGTATGTATAAAGAAGAAAGAAAAAAAAACCACGGGTAGGTGGTATACAATTATGGACGGACTGCCGAGTGCCGACACAGAGGTAGCTACAGCCGTGAACTACCGTACTGTGTCTGCTGCTAATATAGACTGGTTGATAAAGAGATGTAGTAGTATGTATGTATAAAGAAGAAAGAAAAAAAAACCTCGGGTAGGTGGTATACAATTATGGACGGACTGCCGAGTGCCGACACAGAGGTAGCTACAGCCGTGAACTACCGTACTGTGTCTGCTGCGACTGGATGATAAATAATGATATAAAAAATATATATATATCACTACTGCAGCCGGACAGGTATATATTATATAATGACGGACCTGCTGGACACTGTCTGTCAGCAGAATGAGTTTTTTATAGAATTAAAAAAAAAACACCACACAAGTGAAGTCACACGACGAGTGTTTAACTTTTTCAGGCAATCACACAATATAGTATACTACTAACTAACTATACTGGTGGTCAGTGTGGTCAGGTCACTGGTCAGTCACACTGGCAGTGGCACTCCTGCAGCAAAAGTGTGCACTGTTTAATTTTAATATAATATGTACTCCTGGCTCCTGCTATAACCTATAACTATTAACTGGCACTGCAGTGCTCCCCAGTCTCCCCCACAATTATAAGCTGTGTGAGCTGAGCACAGTCAGATATATATACATAGATGATGCAGCACACTGGGCTGAGCAGTGCACACAGATATGGTATGTGACTGAGTCACTGTGTGTATCGTTTTTTTCAGGCAGAGAACGGATATATTAAATAAAACTGCACTGTCTGGTGGTCACTGTGGTCAGTCACTAGTAAACTCTGCACTCTCTACACTTCTACAGTACTCCTAAGCTCCAGTAAATCAGGTCAATCTCTCTCTCTCTCTCTCTCTTCTAATCTAAATGGAGAGGACGCCAGCCACGTCCTCTCCCTATCAATCTCAATGCACGTGTGAAAATGGCGGCGACGCGCGGCTCCTTATATAGAATCCGAGTCTCGCGAGAATCCGACAGCGTCATGATGACGTTCGGGCGCGCTCGGGTTAACCGAGCAAGGCGGGAAGATCCGAGTCGCTCGGACCCGTGAAAAAAAACATGAAGTTCGTGCGGGTTCGGATTCAGAGAAACCGAACCCGCTCATCTCTAGTTTAAATCCTTGCAAGTACAATTAGACCAATTCCCAGCTGTGGCTCGGAAGGTTAGAAAACCTGGACCAGAGCTGTGTGGTTGAGCATCCACCCTTCTCTCCCTCAACCACTCCTCAGAGCCCATATCCGGGCTTTGCACTGAACCAGGGTCTTTTACCTGGCTGCAAAGCACTTTCTCTGAGGCTGAACGGCATTTCTTTAGCCCTCTATAGGAAGGTTGTGACCAGGGAAATACTGCATTCCCTGGTGAAACGAATCACATTACCTTTACATTTAGTGGAATGTAAACTCGTCATAACAAAATGATGGATGGACAAATTCTTTGAATCATATGACTTGTAGATGATGAAGTAGTATTTGGTAGTGCTTCCTAAACTCAGTCCCCAAGGTACTGTAATTGTCCAGGTTTTAAGGATATCTGCAATCGAGAACAGGTGAGTTAATTAGTACCTCAGTTATTTTGATTTAACATCTGTGATCTGCCATAGATATCCTTAAAACCTGCACTGTTAGGGTGCTTTGAGGAACGTGTTTGGGTACCACTACATAGGGAATTTGTAGGGGACCTGTTACCTGAGGATGTTCATATAGTGGTAGCCCCTGAATATAAGACAATATAATTTACAGAAAGTACATTTGTATAGACATCTATGTAAAACATGCTTAAGGGTTTCACTACCTCGTAAATATTATTTATATATTGGACCTATAAAGAAAGATACTTCTATAAACATTTCTACATAAAGGCTTTTCTGTAGTCTCTGACAGTTCCTGCAGCCCATAGGTGATACCAATTATTGTCAGGGCAGATTAAAACTCTATGGAGCCATAAGCAAAATACTGTTTTGGCCCGCCTTCACCCCCATGTTTGTAGAAAAAACCTGTAAATATGGATCTCTTAGTAATAAACATTGATGGATGGATCTGGCTATGCTTATTGTCCTTCTCTGACCTTGTCTGTTTCCAACAAACTCCACTCCATCTCCATCTGCACTACTGCCCTTCGGGTTCGTACTGAGACAGACCTATTTATTTTCTTACTAGACATTTGTTTAGAGATGAGGAGGGTTGAAGGTAGAAAAGATGGGAAGTGATGAGAAGGCAGCACCAAGGTCCTACTCCAATACCAGGAAAATTCCTGAATGTTGCTGTGGGAGTAATGTCATGATGATGCAAAATGACGGAATTGGCCAATCAGACCTCCCCTACGGGCAAGTATGCTAGCCCTATGTGTAAATAGGCTCTCTTTCACAGAAATTTATTTTTACATTTACTGTCCAACACAAAAACACAATAGGTTAGTGTACCTTTAAAATCCAGTTATGAAATGTTAACACCAATATACCTGGTGATGAGGCATTAAGCCAAATGAAGTACAGAATCTGGAAAGTATCATGACCCCTAAACTGTAAAACATCAGATGGTTAAAATCATGATTACAGTGTAAACAGGAGAAAATAAAACTTTGTTTTGCAAAACTAGATGAGCACAGCAAGAGAAGACAAGTTTTTAATTAATTGACTTACTTTATCTTGGCCACTAAAAAATAAAACATTTGCTCCCATGACAACTAAGCTAATGGAATTTAACATCTCTCACTGAGAATAGCACCACAGATTGACTCGTGTATGCGTGAAACTAGCTCTGAACACACTGGAGAGGAATTACGTGCAGAAAATATTACTGCAGATAAAGCCTTGTCATAATAAATATATTAATCATTTGGTGTCGGGTTGTGTAAAGTGACCTGTCTTTAGAACAAGATCTACAAATCATAATTGAAATGTTCTGGGGGGGTTTCTATGCCTCCCGAAAAATAAATAATGGAGGTCATTTACCAATGACAAAACTCAATTTAATCTTTGGAATGGGCACACTTTGGTATGGCATGGGCACATTTTTTAGGATGTTCTTTGTCATGCAGGCTATTTCTCCTAAGAAAAAGGACTTGGCTGCAGCGCCGACTAACTAGTATGTGTGTGTGTGGAAGATGGGGGGGGGGGGCTGCGCACATTTAAACATACCTGTGAAGACATGTGTAGTATATGTGCTGTCAGTGTATCCAGGATCGGCAGCGGTGCTGTATATCTCAGCCGCTGTGCAGGACCTGGCACACAGCCAGCAAGCAGTAGGATTCACTCTCCTTCTAAGCCTGCCCCCAAATTCTCATTGGCTAGTTTCACAGGAGTCTTGGGGTGGGCTTAGGAGAGTGAAGTCTAATGTCAAGTCCTGGGTTCACCACGGCGGCTGTGGTATACAGCGCCCCTGCCGATCCTGGATACACTGCCAGGGCTAACACACATATTACTTTCATCTTCACATGTATGTTTATATGTGCTTTGCGCCCCTCTATCCCCTCTGCACTAGGTAGTTGGCGCTGCATCAAAGTGGGCAGGCATGAATTCTTATTCTACTACTTTTAATTAGAAATATTAACCAGGCACAGTCAATTGTATAAAACTAAATAAAATGTAAAAAACGCCGCCGTTCCGCCCCCCCCGCCCAGCGACCACCTCTGCCTGTCAATCAGGCAGAGGCGATCGTAGCAGCCTGACGGCCTTCGGCCATCTGGCATGCACCGGCGCACTGCGGCGCTGGCGCATGCGCAGTTCTGACTCGATCGCACTGCTGCGATAAACTTCATTACCCATTCCAGGAGGGAGGGACAGAATGCTCTGTTCCTGGACTTCCTTCTTAATCTATGATTGCTATCACCTGTGCTGAAACACCTTTCTTATTAACTACTTCAACACAAGTAATAGCAATCATCAATTAAGAGGGAAGTCCAGGAACAGAGCATTCTGTCCATCCTGGAATGGGTCATGTTCAGGATTTCTGTCTGTGGAAACAGGTGTGATAATTGCTGACACGCACAGCCAGACACGCACAGCCAATCAGGAGAGTGCCACGACGTGGCGCTCCCAGATTGGCTCAGGGGACCCTCTTTGACAGCAGTCACGGGGGGTCCCGGCAGTCGGGGAAAGGGGTCCCATGTGTAAACATGGGACCCCTTTCAGTGCGTGGTCCGTGTTTTGCGTTTTTTTATTTTGCCAAGTACGTGGATTACAAACTCTAAAGAGGATCGATCTACACTGGATTGTTGTGAGTATAATTTTATTTACAGGTACCCCGTGGATTCTACGTGGAGAAGGGGACCGAGCCTCGTGTCAACATAGGTAAGTATGTGTGTGTCGGTGTGCATGTATGTAATAAAGTTATACTGTCACGGTGTGTGTGTACTGTTTTTATTTGGGTATTTTTTTGCAGTAGAACTACAGGTACCAGCGGGCCCCATTTCCCCCCCGCCTGCTGGTACTTGTGGTTCTCCAAGTACCAGCTTGCGGGGGTGGCCTGCTGGGACTTGTAGTTCTGCTACAAAAAACAATATTCTTTTTTTCTGACACTTGGTTATTAGCCTCCCATCCGCCGCCCTTGGATGGGGGGAACAGCCTCGGGCTTCAACCCTGGCCCTTGGGTGGCTGGAGGGGGGGACCCCTTGATTTAAGGGGTCCCCACTCCTCCAGGGTACCCCGGCCAGTGGTGACTAGTTGGGGATTTAATGCCACGGCCGCAGGGGCCGGTATAAAAGTGTCTCCCAGCTGTGGCATTATCTCTCTAGCTAGTGGAGCCCGGTGCTGGTGTTAAAAATACGGGGGACCCCTACGTCTTTTGTCCCCCGTATTTTTGTCACCAGGACCAGACGCAGAGCCCGGTGCTGGTTGTTAAAATACAGGGGAACTCCTGTCATTCCCCCCCCCCGTATTTTTACAACCAGGACCGGCTCAAAGAGCCCGAGGCTGGTTATGCTTAGGAGGGGGGACCCCACGCATTTTTTTCAGGATTTTTAACCCATTTCCACCCCTTCCCACTGAAAAACATGCTCTGATCTATCCATATTATTTTAGTCAGTAAAAAAAAAAATATTATTTAAAAAAAAAATATTAAATAATACTTGTGGCTCCTAAATAGACAAACCAAGTAGATAATCCCTTCTAATATAAATAGATATGCTATTAGCAATAAAAAAAAACCCAAAAAACCCATGTTTTTAAAAAAAAATTATTAGATCACGACAGCAAAATGAGGCGGACTGAAATTGACGAAATGACTGTCGAAAAGCACTGCTGTCGAATCGACATTCTTTAATTGAATATACTTTTGTCGAAAAGCCGCATTTTTACCATTGCAGAAATGTCTAATTTTGAAAATGTCGAATTGCAAAAAGTCGAATCTGAAACGGCAGGTTTTTTGACAAAAAGTACTGTATTGCATTGTCGAATCCAATTCGACAGGTTTTTTTTTGTCGAAAATGCCCCGTTTTTCGACATTTGCGGCAATTCGACCGCAATTGCATATGGCCCATAATGTGTTTACTGAATGACTCACCTATTCATACTTTATTCACTGGACCCAAACAGTTCATATGTTCCAGGTCTCCTCACATAATCACAAGTGAAATCGTTAGCACCACCTGTGGATCTTTTAAAATGTGTAATTGATTAATGCATACACCTGTGCATCTGCTAGGTGGCCTGGAAAATGTGAATTGTTTTAGGGCATGAGCACTGAGTTTGAGAACCACTGCTGTATAAATTGGGCAGTTTGTGTGTCCTGTCTTCTCTCCCTTTCTTTCTCTGCACCAGCTCCTACTAAGCTTACCATACTAAAGGCCCCCATACACTACACTACAGCGATATGTCTGAGGCTGAAGTCGGAGGCGATTTCCCTTGAACTCTCCCGGGAGCTTCCTGGAACTGGTTCCATACGATTCCATACGATTTGGTACATTTTGCATGCGATATATCTTATGCGATCCCAGCCATGCCTGCGGGAACCGACATATTACGAGTGCAGCACTAACGATCTAGGGGAGCCAATCCGACCCTCACAGGAATGCGCATCGGATTGGATCAGATCGGAAACACATCCAAAATGCCTGATTTCACCCGATATATCGGCCCGAATGCACAAAATTGGATGAAATCTGGCATTATCGTTTTAGTGTATGGGGCCCTTAACCCTTTGAACCGGGACACCTATGATTTACACAGGTTCTGTGTAGAGATGAGCGGGTTCGGTTTCTCTGAATCCGAACCCGCACGAACTTCATGTTTTTTTTCACGGGTCCGAGCGACTCGGATCTTCCCGCCTTGCTCGGTTAACCCGAGCGCGCCCGAACGTCATCATGACGCTGTCGGATTCTCGCGAGGCTCGGATTCTATCGCGAGACTCGGATTCTATATAAGGAGCCGCGCGTCGCCGCCATTTTCACACGTGCATTGAGATTGATAGGGAGAGGATGTGGCTGGCGTCCTCTCCATTTAGATTAGAAGAGAGAGAGAGAGAGATTGACCTGATTTACTGGAGATTAGGAGTACTGTAGAACTGTGTAGAGAGTGCAGAGTTTACTAGTGACTGACCACAGTGACCACCAGACAGTGCAGTTTTATTTAATATATCCGTTCTCTGCCTGAAAAAAACGATACACAGTGACTCAGTCACATACCATATCTGTGTGCACTGCTCAGCCCAGTGTGCTGCATCATCTATGTATATATCTGACTGTGCTCAGCTCACACATCTTATAATTGTGGGGGAGACTGGGGAGCACTGCAGTGCCAGTTATAGGTTATAGCAGGAGCCAGGAGTACATATTATTATTAAAATTAAACAGTGCACACTTTTGCTGCAGGAGTGCCACTGCCAGTGTGACTGACCAGTGACCTGACCACACTGACCACCAGTATAGTTAGTAGTATAGTATACTATATTGTGAATGCCTGAAAAAGTTAAACACTCGTATCTGACTGTGCTCAGCTCACACATCTTATAATTGTGGGGGAGACTGGGGAGCACTGCAGTGCCAGTTATAGGTTATAGCAGGAGCCAGGAGTACATATTATTATTAAAATTAAACAGTGCACACTTTTGCTGCAGGAGTGCCACTGCCAGTGTGACTGACCAGTGACCTGACCACACTGACCACCAGTATAGTTAGTAGTATAGTATACTATATTGTGATTGCCTGAAAAAGTTAAACACTCGTATCTGACTGTGCTCAGCTCACACATCTTATAATTGTGGGGGAGACTGGGGAGCACTGCAGTGCCAGTTATAGGTTATAGCAGGAGCCAGGAGTACATATTATTATTAAAATTAAACAGTGCACACTTTTGCTGCAGGACTGCCACTGCCAGTGTGACTGACCAGTGACCTGACCACACTGACCACCAGTATAGTTAGTAGTATAGTATACTATATTGTGATTGCCTGAAAAAGTTAAACACTCGTCGTGTGACTTCACTTGTGTGGTGTTTTTTTTTTTATTCTATAAAAAACTCATTCTGCTGACAGACAGTGTCCAGCAGGTCCGTCATTATATAATATATACCTGTCCGGCTGCAGTAGTGATATATATATATTTTTTATATCATTATTTATCATCCAGTCGCAGCAGACACAGTACGGTAGTTCACGGCTGTAGCTACCTCTGTGTCGGCACTCGGCAGTCCGTCCATAATTGTATACCACCTACCCGTGGTTTTTTTTTCTTTCTTCTTTATACATACATACTACTACTACTACATCTCTTTATCAACCAGTCTATATTAGCAGCAGACACAGTACAGTACGGTAGTCCACGGCTGTAGCTACCTCTGTGTCGGCACTGGGCAGTCCATCCATAATTGTATACCACCTACCCGTGGTTTTTTTTTCTTTCTTCTTTATACATACATACTACTACTACTACATCTCTTTATCAACCAGTCTATATTAGCAGCAGACACAGTACAGTACGGTAGTCCACGGCTGTAGCTACCTCTGTGTCGGCACTGGGCAGTCCGTCCATAATTGTATACCACCTACCCGTGGTTTTTTTTTCTTTCTTCTTTATACATACATACTACTACTACTACATCTCTTTATCAACCAGTCTATATTAGCAGCAGACACAGTACAGTACGGTAGTCCACGGCTATAGCTACCTCTGTGTCGGCACTGGGCAGTCCGTCCATAATTGTATACCACCTACCCGTGGTTTTTTTTTCTTTCTTCTTTATACATACATACTACTACTACATCTCTTTATCAACCAGTCTATATTAGCAGCAGACACAGTACAGTACGGTAGTCCACGGCTGTAGCTACCTCTGTGTCGGCACTGGGCAGTCCGTCCATAATTGTATACCACCTACCCGTGGTTTTTTTTTCTTTCTTCTTTATACATACATACTACTACTACATCTCTTTATCAACCAGTCTATATTAGCAGCAGACACAGTACAGTACGGTAGTCCACGGCTGTAGCTACCTCTGTGTCGGCACTGGGCAGTCTGTCCATAATTGTATACCACCTACCCGTGGTTTTTTTTTCTTTCTTCTTTATACATACATACTACTACTACTACATCTCTTTATCAACCAGTCTATATTAGCAGCAGACACAGTACAGTACGGTAGTCCACGGCTGTAGCTACCTCTGTGTCGGCACTGGGCAGTCCGTCCATAATTGTATACCACCTACCCGTGGTTTTTTTTTCTTTCTTCTTTATACATACATACTACTACTACTACATCTCTTTATCAACCAGTCTATATTAGCAGCAGACACAGTACAGTACGGTAGTCCACGGCTGTAGCTACCTCTGTGTCGGCACTGGGCAGTCTGTCCATAATTGTATACCACCTACCCGTGGTTTTTTTTTCTTTCTTCTTTATACATACATACTACTACTACTACATCTCTTTATCAACCAGTCTATATTAGCAGCAGACACAGTACAGTACGGTAGTCCACGGCTGTAGCTACCTCTGTGTCGGCACTGGGCAGTCCGTCCATAATTGTATACCACCTACCCGTGGTTTTTTTTTCTTTCTTCTTTATACATACATACTACTACTACTACTACATCTCTTTATCAACCAGTCTATATTAGCAGCAGACACAGTACAGTACGGTAGTCCACGGCTGTAGCTACCTCTGTGTCGGCACTGGGCAGTCCGTCCATAATTGTATACCACCTACCCGTGGTTTTTTTTTCTTTCTTCTTTATACATACATACTACTACTACTACATCTCTTTATCAACCAGTCTATATTAGCAGCAGACACAGTACAGTACGGTAGTCCACGGCTGTAGCTACCTCTGTGTCGGCACTCAGCAGTCCATCCATAATTGTATACTAGTATCCATCCATCTCCATTGTTTACCTGAGGTGCCTTTTAGTTGTGCCTATTAAAATATGGAGAACAAAAATGTTGAGGTTCCAAAATTAGGGAAAGATCAAGATCCACTTCCACCTCGTGCTGAAGCTGCTGCCACTAGTCATGGCCGAGACGATGAAATGCCAGCAACGTCGTCTGCCAAGGCCGATGCCCAATGTCATAGTACAGAGCATGTCAAATCCAAAACACCAAATATCAGTAAAAAAAGGACTCCAAAACCTAAAATAAAATTGTCGGAGGAGAAGCGTAAACTTGCCAATATGCCATTTACCACACGGAGTGGCAAGGAACGGCTGAGGCCCTGGCCTATGTTCATGGCTAGTGGTTCAGCTTCACATGAGGATGGAGGCACTCAGCCTCTCGCTAGAAAAATGAAAAGACTCAAGCTGGCAAAAGCAGTAGCACCGCAAAGAACTGTGCGTTCTTCGAAATCCCAAATCCACAAGGAGAGTCCAATTGTGTCGGTTGCGATGCCTGACCTTCCCAACACTGGACGTGAAGAGCATGCGCCTTCCACCATTTGCACGCCCCCTGCAAGTGCTGGAAGGAGCACCCGCAGTCCAGTTCCTGATAGTCAGATTGAAGATGTCAGTGTTGAAGTACACCAGGATGAGGAGGATATGGGTGTTGCTGGCGCTGGGGAGGAAATTGACCAGGAGGATTCTGATGGTGAGGTGGTTTGTTTAAGTCAGGCACCCGTGGAGACACCTGTTGTCCGTGGGAGGAATAGGGCCGTTGACATGCCTGGTGAAAATACCAAAAAAATCAGCTCTTCGGTGTGGAAGTATTTCACCAGAAATGCGGACAACAGGTGTCAAGCCGTGTGTTCCCTTTGTCAAGCTGTAATAAGTAGGGGTAAGGACGTTAACCACCTCGGAACATCCTCCCTTATACGTCACCTGCAGCGCATTCATAATAAGTCAGTGACAAGTTCAAAAACTTGGGCCGACAGCGGAAGCAGTCCACTGACCAGTAAATCCCTTCCTCTTGTAACCAAGCTCACGCAAACCACCCCACCAACTCCCTCAGTGTCAATTTCCTCCTTCCCCAGGAATGCCAATAGTCCTGCAGGCCATGTCACTGGCAATTCTGACGAGTCCTCTCCTGCCTGGGATTCCTCCGATGCATCCTTGCGTGTAACGCCTACTGCTGCTGGCGCTGCTGTTGTTGCTGCTGGGAGTCGATGGTCATCCCAGAGGGGAAGTCGTAAGCCCACTTGTACTACTTCCAGTAAGCAATTGACTGTCCAACAGTCCTTTGCGAGGAAGATGAAATATCACAGCAGTCATCCTGTTGCAAAGCGGATAACTGAGTCCTTGACAACTATGTTGGTGTTAGACGTGCGTCCGGTATCCGCCGTTAGTTCACAGGGAACTAGACAATTTATTGAGGCAGTGTGCCCCCGTTACCAAATACCATCTAGGTTCCACTTCTGTAGGCAGGCGATACCGAGAATGTACACGGACGTCAGAAAAAGACTCACCAGTGTCCTAAAAAATGCAGTTGTACCCAATGTCCACTTAACCACGGACATGTGGACAAGTGGAGCAGGGCAGGGTCAGGACTATATGACTGTGACAGCCCACTGGGTAGATGTATGGACTCCCGCCGCAAGAACAGCAGCGGCGGCACCAGTAGTAGCATCTCGCAAACGCCAACTCTTTCCTAGGCAGGCTACGCTTTGTATCACCGCTTTCCAGAATACGCACACAGCTGAAAACCTCTTACGGCAACTGAGGAAGATCATCGCAGAATGGCTTACCCCAATTGGACTCTCCTGTGGATTTGTGGCATCGGACAACGCCAGCAATATTGTGTGTGCATTAAATATGGGCAAATTCCAGCACGTCCCATGTTTTGCACATACCTTGAATTTGGTGGTGCAGAATTTTTAAAAAAACGACAGGGGCGTGCAAGAGATGCTGTCGGTGGCCAGAAGAATTGCGGGACACTTTCGGCGTACAGGCACCACGTACAGAAGACTGGAGCACCACCAAAAACTACTGAACCTGCCCTGCCATCATCTGAAGCAAGAAGTAGTAACGAGGTGGAATTCAACCCTCTATATGCTTCAGAGGTTGGAGGAGCAGCAAAAGGCCATTCAAGCCTATACAATTGAGCACGATATAGGAGGTGGAATGCACCTGTCTCAAGTGCAGTGGAGAATGATTTCAACGTTGTGCAAGGTTCTGATGCCCTTTGAACTTGCCACACGTGAAGTCAGTTCAGACACTGCCAGCCTGAGTCAGGTCATTCCCCTCATCAGGCTTTTGCAGAAGAAGCTGGAGACATTGAAGGAGGAGCTAACACGGAGCGATTCCGCTAGGCATGTGGGACTTGTGGATGGAGCCCTTAATTCGCTTAACAAGGATTCACTGGTGGTCAATCTGTTGAAATCAGAGCACTACATTTTGGCCACCGTGCTCGATCCTAGATTTAAAACCTACCTTGGATCTCTCTTTCCGGCAGACACAAGTCTGCTGGGGTTGAAAGACCTGCTGGTGAGAAAATTGTCAAGTCAAGCGGAACGCGACCTGTCAACATCTCCTCCTTCACATTCTCCCGCAACTGGGGGTGCGAGGAAAAGGCTCAGAATTCCGAGCCCACCCGCTGGCGGTGATGCAGGGCAGTCTGGAGCGACTGCTGATGCTGACATCTGGTCCGGACTGAAGGACCTGACAACGATTACGGACATGTCGTCTACTGTCACTGCATATGATTCTCTCAACATTGAAAGAATGGTGGAGGATTATATGAGTGACCGCATCCAAGTAGGCACGTCACACAGTCCGTACTTATACTGGCAGGAAAAAGAGGCAATTTGGAGGCCCTTGCACAAACTGGCTTTATTCTACCTAAGTTGCCCTCCCACAAGTGTGTACTCCGAAAGAGTGTTTAGTGCCGCCGCTCACCTTGTCAGCAATCGGCGTACGAGGTTACATCCAGAAAATGTGGAGAAGATGATGTTCATTAAAATGAATTATAATCAATTCCTCCGCGGAGACATTGACCAGCAGCAATTGCCTCCACAAAGTACACAGGGAGCTGAGATGGTGGATTCCAGTGGGGACGAATTGATAATCTGTGAGGAGGGGGATGTACACGGTGATATATCGGAGGATGATGATGAGGTGGACATCTTGCCTCTGTAGAGCCAGTTTGTGCAAGGAGAGATTAATTGCTTCTTTTTTGGGGGGGGTCCAAACCAACCCATCATATCAGTCACAGTCGTGTGGCAGACCCTGTCACTGAAATGATGGGTTGGTTAAAGTGTGCATGTCCTGTTTTGTTTATACAACATAAGGGTGGGTGGGAGGGCCCAAGGACAATTCCATCTTGCACCTCTTTTTTCTTTTATTTTTCTTTGCGTCATGTGCTGTTTGGGGAGTGTTTTTTGGAAGGGCCATCCTGCGTGACACTGCAGTGCCACTCCTAGATGGGCCCGGTGTTTGTGTCGGCCACTAGGGTCGCTAATCTTACTCACACAGCTACCTCATTGCGCCTCTTTTTTCTTTGCGTCATGTGCTGTTTGGGGAGGGTTTTTTGGAAGGGACATCCTGCGTGACACTGCAGTGCCACTCCTAAATGGGCCCGGTGTTTGTGTCGGCCACTAGGGTCGCTAATCTTACTCACACAGCTACCTCATTGCGCCTCTTTTTTTCTTTGCGTCATGTGCTGTTTGGGGAGTGTTTTTTGGAAGGGCCACCCTGCGTGACACTGCAGTGCCACTCCTAGATGGGCCCGGTGTTTGTGTCGGCCACTAGGGTCGCTAATCTTACTCACACAGCTACCTCATTGCGCCTCTTTTTTTCTTTGCGTCATGTGCTGTTTGGGGAGGGTATTTTGGAAGGGACATCCTGCGTGACACTGCAGTGCCACTCCTAAATGGGCCCGGTGTTTGTGTCGGCCACTAGGGTAGCTAATCTTACTCACACAGCTACCTCATTGCGCCTCTTTTTTTCTTTGCGTCATGTGCTGTTTGGGGAGGGTTTTTTGGAAGGGCCATCCTGCGTGACACTGCAGTGCCACTCCTAGATGGGCCCGGTGTTTGTGTCGGCCACTAGGGTCGCTAATCTTACTCACACAGCTACCTCATTGCGCCTCTTTTTTTCTTTGCGTCATGTGCTGTTTGGGGAGGGTTTTTTGGAAGGGACATCCTGCGTGACACTGCAGTTCCACTCCTAGATGGGCCAGGTGTTTGTGTCGGCCACTAGGGTCGCTTAGCTTAGTCATCCAGCGACCTCGGTGCAAATTTTAGGACTAAAAATAATATTGTGAGGTGTGAGGTATTCAGAATAGACTGAAAATGAGTGGAAATTATGGTTTTTGAGGTTAATAATAATATGGGATCAAAATGACCCCCAAATTCTATGATTTAAGCTGTTTTTTAGGGTTTTTTGAAAAAAACACCCGAATCCAAAACACACCCGAATCCGACAAAAAAAATTCGGTGAGGTTTTGCCAAAACGCGGTCGAACCCAAAACACGGCCGCGGAACCGAACCCAAAACCAAAACACAAAACCCGAAAAATTTCAGGCGCTCATCTCTAGTTCTGTGGCTGCTGACCTCAAGCCTGCATTTCACCTAGTTTTCATCAGCCACAGAACCTGTGTAATCCATGAGCATCCTAGTTTAAAGGGATAATACGGTAAGCCTCTGACCAATCTCTAGTCGTATACAACACTATTTATTTATGAACATTTACTTATTTAGTACCAGAATTTTCCGTTGTGCTTTACAGTTCTCAGCAACCTCACTACCGCAGTTTCATTCTCACCATTATACGTGGATGAATGGATTTCTAGCAAGTATTTTTGTCGCTTATATTTCAACTACAGGCATGCTTACCATACCTTTATTACCTTATAATAAGGTATTATACCATTACCTTATCCCTTTAAACTGGGACATTCATGAATTACATGGAATACTTACATCTAAGCTGTATTATGTCTTGAGAACGTGTGGTGCAGAGGCGGAACTACCGGCAGTGCAAGCAGTGCGTTGCACTGGGGCCCGCCTCTGTCCAGGGCCCAAGCATGTAATGAGTCAAACTGACTCATTACATGCCGCTGTGCGCTGCGGGCAACCGCTGCCCGCAGCGCACAGCCGCCCGGAGAGGAGAGGAGCAGCGGCACGGACGGGGGAAGGAGGAGGAGGGAGGTGAAGGAGGGAGCCGCAGCAGCGCTTTGTTACTGGTGGAGGCGCTGCTGCTGCTGCCCCTCTGCTTCACTATAGGCTGTCTTCCGAGAACAGCCTATAGTGAAGCAGAGGGGCAGCAGCAGCAGCGCCTCCACCAGTAACAAAGCGCTGCTGCGGTCCCTCCTTCACCTCAGTCCTCCTCCTTCTCTCCAGCCCGGGAATCGTCTGACGCTGCACCGAGGAGCCTGAGCCAGCGGAGAGGATAAGTATAATTCTTCTTTCTTTCTTTCTTTCTTTCTTTCTTTCTTTCTTTCTTTCTTTCTTTCTTTCTTTCTTTCTTTCTTTCTTTCTTGGGACTGCCTGCCGCTATGTGTAAAAATGGGGGACTGCCTGCCGCTATGTGTAAAAATGGGGGACTGCCTGCCGCTATGTGTAAAAATGGGGGACTGCCTGCCGCTATGTGTAAAAAGGGGGAATCTGCCTGCCGTGATGTGTAAAACTGGGGAATCTGCCTGCCGCAATGTGTAAAAAGGGGGAATCTGCCTGCCGCAATGTGTAAAAAGGGGGAATCTGCCTGCCGCAATGTGTAAAAAGGGGGGACTGCCTGCTGCTATGTGTAAAAATGGGGAATCTGCCTGCCGCTATGTGTAAAAAGGGGGAATCTGCCTGCCGTAATGTGTAAAAAGGGGGACGCTGTCTGCCGTAATGTGTAACAAGGGCACGCTGTCTGCCGTAATGTGTAAAAAGGGGACGCTGTCTGCCGTTATGTGTAAAAAGTGTACGCTGTCTGCCGTTATGTGTAAAAAGTGTACGCTGTCTGCCGCTATGTGTAACAAGGGCACGCTGTCTGCCGTTATGTGTAAAAAGCATTTTGTCGCACCTGGGCCCACCGCTCGCTAGTTCCGCCACTGGTGTGGTGCTCTGTTACCTGTACTCTATTTCTGTTATTTATTTACTGTAATACTATGTTTTGTCTCCCTGTACTGTCCTTTGTACGGCGCTGCAAAACACATGTGGCGCCTTATAAATAAAATGTAATAATAATAATAATTACACAGGTTCTGTAACTGCTGACTTGAAGCCTGCATTTCATTTGGTTTTAATCAGTCACAGAGCCTGTGTAATCCAGGAGTGTCCCGCATTAAAGGTATGGGATGGTAAGCCTAACTATAGGTTCCCTGCGGCATACCTGGGTTTGCTGGAATCTTTGGCAATATACGTGCATTATATCTGCTGATGGCCTGATATGCTGTAACATCTAAAAATCATTGTTAAACTACCATTCCTAAGTCCTGTAATGTGCCATTGAGTCATAGTTTACATAGCAAGTGTAAAGCTTATATTTATTTTTTAGATACATATACACTTTATATAAGGCAGAATCAATTAGTCAGTTTATTTACATGGTTTATATTAAAGTCAGTATAGTATTATTATATTATGTAAGTGTTTGCCCAACTGAGTCCTGCTATTAGACACTCCTGATGGCTTCTTGGGGTCAATTCAATTAACAAGGGGGCCGGATCTTACAACAGACAGGTGGATTTTTGTATGCAGCAGAAAGAGTCCTGCGAGTCTGGAAGTACCGCAAGTGCGGGTGCATCTTAATTGAATTTACACATTTGTGTAAATTCACAGCTCACATATCTCGAGTTCTGTCTTTGTATATATTATTGTGATACATCCTGAAAAGATACACTGTCTGTGATAAAATCTGTTCCACTTAACATGCTCATAATCTGCCACATTACCAGCCTTTCTGTCAAAAACGTTGTTGACACAAACATATCATCATTTTAAATTACACCTCATATTTGTCCAAAGCTATAGGTAAAGGCCATATTTCTGTCATATTACCCAGTAAGTAGTGTACGTAATATGTTTGCTGTTTGACAGGTGACAGAATACAGTACTCTGCCACATGGAAAGGTGGCTCATGGAACAGGCTCTAACGTGCCCAATAATTTGTCTGTCACAAATATGTTTAAACGGTTGGTCACACATCTCACACACTAACTCATGTTTTTGAGGAACCATCATCAGCAAATAGCACCTAGATGTTGCCTAGTGAAAAATCTATTGTATTTATATGTAATTCCATTGAGCTTTAAAAGACAATCTAAACATCCATTTAAAATATTGTACACAACAGATCTATAATGCTCCCTGCTTAACCTACATCAGGACAATAACAGCAATGAGCTGGGGGCAAATTCTTTAGCGATTACTGCCAGAATGGGAAAACTGCTGAGATCGGGTGAAGACATTTCACCTGTGAGGACTCAAAATGACACTTGGTATTTTAAGCCTCAAGCAAAAATGTGCTGTATAATTTTTTTGTGTAATTAATGTAACCTGAATTTGAACTTTTGGCAACATAACAAGAACACCAGAACTGGCTTTCTGTAGAATTATCTATTATGTATCCAAACTTATAAAAGGTTACTTACAACTAGACTTAAGATCTTGACAAACACCTGCCCGAGTAGCTTCATGAACTTCAGGACAAAACTCAGTACCTATAATATCTATTATTGGAAAGAAATCTGATTATATTTTATTTACAAAACTGAATTATTTATCTCTATGTCAGCATCATCATTGTTCATCTGTAATGCTCTGCAAAGCTCTGCAATTCTAAGCAGTCAGAATTACAGTAAACACCTTCAAAAATACAATTGCACATAAAAGAGACAGACAGATGAGGTTGATGAAGTAGGTGCAGATGTGAGACAATGGTCATGACTGCTGAGACATACTGCAGTCCCAGATGGGTGTGAGGGGTCAAACATGCGGCATGGTCACTCCTGCTTTTTAAAACATTTAGTGAAAATACCATTTGCACACCATGGAGGTGGGCATTACTCTATGGCTGCCATGGTCCCAATCGGTCCCCCCTGAAAATGTTGACCTGGGTAATTAGTGCCAACTTCCCCACCCACCCACATTGCCATAGTGAAAAGAAGAGTTTTTATATAGGATTTGAAATATTAAAGGTTGGGGGAGAGTCTGGTGAGGCATGGTTGGGAGTTATGAAATGGATTCACACGTATGACTGAATTCAGATTAATGTAGGTTACATTTATCAACCGGGTCACTAAACACAGCATTATTTCAGTATGGCTGACCAGACCAGAATTAAATATCATTAGTATTACATATCTAAGCACATACATAGTAGTAGTCATTTGTAAAACCACTTTTGGCCTCCTGCTTGTGATGGAGTTCATGCAGTTTCAAGGTAACCCTGAGTGTTACCCTTCATCATGCTATGCTACAACTGGTAGATCCTCATGCATCTCTTGGCTTGGCTTTTTATAAAAGTTTTTTTAGAGCTAATAAAAAAAAGAGATTTTATTGCATTCACTCTGTGCCTGTAGACCGAAGGGTACTTGTTCAAAAATATATTGCTCCCACTGATAACCAGGGTCCCCCTGAGAGGCAGAAGAATTTCATTGTTCTTGTACAATTAATATGGCATTTATTAATACATAATAATAATATAATAATAATAATCATTGATAATTGCAATGTATACAAATAAACAGCAGTTGTACTTTGCAAAGACATTTTCCCAACACAATTACCAGGGATGAAACTTTAAACACAGGACTGTCTCAGGAACTGGTGGACAGTTGGCAGCTACAATGTGTAGAAGCTTTTGTTTTCTGCCTTCATGTCCGCATTTGATGGGCAGATGTACCTGAATTCACTGTGTTTGTACAGAGCTGTAAATGTAGGTGTACAAAGCACCACCTGCACATTAAACCACTCCTTTGTTTTTGAATTTCACTTTCTTTCATGTTTTCTGAATGTATGTAAATTGAATACAAAACGCATTGATGATTTCTCCAAATCAAAATTCTGCACAAAGAAACTGACCCGCACCCATGCCACAAAGATAATACCACATTTTCCACTGTGTTATTTTTCCATTACTTTGCAGTTAAGAAAATTCCATTGTTGAAGTTACTGAGTACAGAGCGTACATAACATCAGGGGGAGTGCACACTGCCTTCCTCATGTATCTGACAGCTGCAGCTATAATTGTTTGTGAATATTTTATAAGGAAATAAAAAAATCAATTTAGCAATGCCTCATCTGCTTTTTGTGTTGATTTTTGGCATAATATCATTATTTTATAGTCAGCTATATGGCATTTGTGCCAACCCTCCAACATGGCCCCTTCCGCCTGGTACAAAATGCTCTTCTACCAACTCCATTCTTATATCACTATTGCAGTTTAGTGGACTTAGTTAATTAGTCAAGATTTTTGAAGCCCCTGGCTAGCTGGGCACCTTAGCATACCTGAAAGAGGGGTGCAGGGGATCCACACAATTGTTAGGTGGGACTTCCCTGTCAAACCACCAAAATGACAATCAGGAAAAGGGTGTGGCTTTAAGTTTTACTTAGATATAGAGCCAAACATAATAGGGTGCAGGATTTTGAAACTGATCCTGGATGATCGGGTCTGTCAATCAAAATGTAATAGCTCTCACGAGTAAGGCCCTCTTCCCTCAGGAAGGAGAGGAGGGGGGGGGGGGGGGGGGCGCTGTAAATTAGCACTGTAAGCTCTACAGCCTGGTATGTGGCAGAGAAGGGGTTAACACTTCCTGAAAGTGACAGTGGAGTGGAGTGGGTATGCGCTCACTGCTGTTTGCACTATTAGATAGAGGAGACATAGAAAGATCAGGAGGACCTTACCTTGTACAGTCTTAGTACTGCAGAATGCAAGGCTGCATATGTTGATCATCCAGTCAGTGAGCCCACCTCCTTGCCCCAGCTTGGGGGAAGTTCTACAGAGCAGCAGTTGTGTTGGGCTGCTGATAAGCAACTGCTGAGTGAGGGCCAACCACAATTGCAGTTTAAAACAGTATTTTTGCCACTTCTAATTTATTGCGAAAGTAATTGAGCCAGCCGGGTGAATCAAGAGAGACAACAGCACTGTAGGTAACCTTTCAAGGAACAAGACATCCAAGGGTCTGAAAATATGGATCCCTGCTATCTTCTGGATGTTTATTTATTAGCAGTTTCCTATATAGCGCAGCATATTCCGTTGCGCTTCAAGTAGATGTGCTCTAAAAACATAACACCAAAAAGTTGGCCATATCTACAGTGGCAAATTTTACATAGAAACCCTGCAGGGCTGTAGCCTCGCAGTAAAATCAACTATCCCCAGTGAGCCATTGAATCCATGCACCATCTTCACTAGCATCTGCTAGTCACACACAGTACAGGCAATCCCAGTGGTAGGTGTTTTCTCCCCCTGTAACTGTCAGTCCCAGTCACAATTAACAGAGAGGACTCTCTGCCTTGCCGACAGCCATACCTGGCTTCGAGGAGCTGCCGTCCATACAGTCCCTAAAAGCTGGTGTTTGTGCGCATATGGCAGTCCCACTGCTGTTTGCATGCATGCCATACCCCTTGGTGTAACTAGGAGTGTGTGAACAGAGCCATCGCGCAACACGGACAACATACAACATGGACTTTGCTTCTGGCTAGTAGGGTGCCTTTGGACACTCCTGGCACACACTTTGCAGTCTGTACAGCCGCTTGGTGCAACCTCAGGATGCTACAGGCAGTGTTGCACTCCCCAGTGCTGGTAGCTCCACCCCCTCTGTGTGATGTAATGACATCATGCATTCAGGGGTGGGGCCAGAACAAGGCACCCTGCGGTCTTGTTATGATGCTGCCTGCCTAATCTCTGGACCGCAGCATGGGCAGCCCCCTCATCCAAGAGTATAGGAGCCGCTGTTGATAGTGAAGCCGCTAATACAATACAGTGATGAATTGTACTGTGACAGCTCAGAGACATTTGATATGATTCTGAGTTGGGGGTAAAGCAAAAAAAAAAAGCAAGAAACTTGCAACTGAAAAAACCATGTTACAATGCAAGGGAAGCAAATACATTTTTGTTTGCAGGATAAATACTGGCTGCTTTTGCATGTAGCTCACAAATGCTCAACAGCTTTATGTTATACACTGCAATCTAGATTTGAGTTTGGACATGCTACTCCCAAATCTAAATCTCTCTGCCCCTATAGTGCAAAATGGTTTTGCCAAGATGCAAAGTTAAGCTACCTACATAATATGCAATCTTTTTTTTTTTAGTTACCGATTTCTACCACACAACACTGAATTTGCATATGTCCGCCCACAAGGAGGATGGAGTAATCACGATAAACTGTAGGAAATATGGGCAGGTTATCGAGAATACACACACACACTGCATGATAGCGGGATGTAATGGCCAATAAGTTTTGGCAAGACTGACTGATCCATAATCGAAGACGACTATTTGTAGCTATTTTTGGACCATTTTATCTGCATTTGCTTAAAACTCTCATGCCTATACACCACGCAACAAACCAGACCGATTACCTGCCCAATAATTGTGTAGTGTGTTGCTAGCTTTACTTGCTGTTTTTTGCTTTTTTTTCCATCTCAGAATGTGGCCCACTGTCAGCAGTAACTGCAAAGCAGAAACCGTTTTAAGGAACAGTTTTTGAACAGTAAAGTATCGAAGAGAAATAGAGTCTGCTGTTTAAGAAAGAAAGGGGTATATTTACTAAACCTTGGATGGAGATAAAGTCGCTGGAGATAAATTACCAGCCAATCGGCTCCTAACTGTCATTTTTCAAACACAGCCTGTGGCAAAGCAGTTAGGAGCCGATTGGTTGGTACTTTATCTTCATCCAAGGCTTAGTAAATAGACCACTAAGACCCTAAGTCAACTGCCAGGCTGATTACATTGTTTAGGTTCTTAAAAACCTGGGTCCAACTAATGAAACAAACTGCACCAATGGAAGAGTGACTACATAAGGTCTACTTATTGACACTCAGTTGTGTAGGAAAGTAATTAGGCTATGCAAAGGTAGGAGATGCAGAGCCACACATATTGTAATTTCCAGGACAGGATTAGGAGGGGTAACTAATATTAGGTGTAAATATTTCTCTGTGTGGGTGAAGAGAGAAGGTAGTATAAATGTTTGAGGGAGTATTGGGGTGATTTAACCATAACATCTATGGCATAGAGGGTATGATATTTTTATAAAGTATTTATTAACAGGTTGAAATGCAGATTGTGGGACTAATTCAGCATGGATCGCAAAAGCAAAATCTGTCTCTAATGGGCAAAACCATGTGCACTGCAGGTTGGGCAAATATTGTTAGTATATGATGCACTCTGTGCTTGTCTCCTTCCACATAAAAGCCTATGGGCGCATCCCATAGTGTTAATCCCCTTGTGCCAGTGTCTATTGGAGGTGGAACTATATGTGATGTAGGCTCTGGTCCTCCATCTTTGAGAGTGAGTGTAAGCATGCAGAGCTGAGACCGGGAGCGGAGCTCAGTAACAGAGACTTACAGCGTTCCGTGCATGTATCACGGCTCCGGATCTACCACAGAGCCAGGCGAGTCCCTTACCACCGGGAGATAACTTCTGCTGGGGCACCGCAGCCACACAATCAGACTGATAAATACCGCTACCACTGCTGTGTTACTTTGTGGATATAAGGGGGCCAATTACCTATATAAACAATGCACCTGTGGGTTTACTGAATAAACCTGCATTACTGTTTAAGTTCATTAAGTGTGTGGACTGACGTCAAAGTGTGTGGACTGACGTCACTGCACCAGAAAATGTCATATACTCTGCTAACAAATATATGTGCAGAGTTAGATTTGGGTGGGTTATATTGTTTGTGCGCAGGGTAAATACTGGCTGCTTTATTTTTCCACTGCAATTTAGATTTCGTTTTAAACACACCCCACCTAAATCTAACTATCTCTGCACATGTAATATCTGCCCCACCTGCACTGCACATGGTTTTCCCCATTAGAAAAAGATTTTGCTTTTGCTTTTGCGATTCATGCTGAGGCCCTGTAAGTGGCATTTGTGTGATATTGGATTTATTTGAAACCAATGTATTTATTCCAAATTCAACTTTAGAAGTTCTTTATTAGAAATGCTTTTATTAATTATGAAATATACAGTGAAGTATTTTTAAAGCAGAATGGCATCAGTGACCAATGCAATTTGGGATTAAAGATAAGTGACACCAAAGGTAAAAACATGGAAAAAACGACATTGTAACAGAAATAATGACAAAAACAACTTTGTGATACATGAACAAAGTGTTAAAGAAATAAACATTCGCAGAATGTTTTCCCTCTGTGTAAAGTTATACTCTATAACAAGAAAAATACTGGTGCACCATAGTAATGTACCTATCATGAAACATAAACTAACCAACAAGCATGACATAATAGCAATAACAAATATCATGGGAGAAATTCAATTGTTTTTTGGGCACCCAAACGTAATGGGCACCCATTGGAGCAATACAATTGTGCCCTCCCTCCTTGGGAGCAAGAGCCGCATGTGCTCACACAAAATTGATGGGTTTTGCAATGCAAAATGGATAAACCTGTCTAAAGCACTGCTTTGGTTATCCAAACAGTGCCAATTTATGGCGACTTTTCAGCTTGCTTCTCAGGAGGCTGCACACTAAAATGTGCCCCTTCCCCAGTAGCTATTCACGCCCGAATGGAGCAACAATTGAATTGCTCCGCTCTGCACCATCTAGTGCAGCCATGGTATGAAACAATTGATCCACCTCCATAAGTCAAGAGATGGGTAGGAGTCATGGAATTTCCCAGTGAGAGCAATAGGACATACCGTAATTGTGAATAATTATGTCCTATTGGCTGTTCAAGTAACAAAAATCCAAAAAGAAGAGGTAGGTCATATCATATCAATACAAGGTCAATCGCCCATCTGAGAAATGAGCAGTAAAAAGATTAAAATTAAGGAAGAAGGGCTTAAAAGCTCCATCTGTAATTCCCAGGGATAAGCATTAAAGCATTGGTGGCCAGACTTTTGGAGTTGGCGATCTATTTTGAAAGCTGAAAAGCTTATGTGATCTTCCTAGGTGGAACAATAGCATACCTAGAAAAAGGGGTGTGACATAACAAAAAGGAAGCATGACCTCCTCACTGCAAAGGGTGTAGGGACTAGAGATGAGCGGGTTCGGTTTCTTTGAATCCGAACCCGCACGAACTTCACTTTTTTTTTCACGGGTCCGAGCGACTCGGATCTTCCCGCCTTGCTCGGTTAACCCGAGCGCGCCCGAACGTCATCATGACGCTGTCGGATTCTCGCGAGACTCGGATTCTATATAAGGAGCCGCGCGTCGCCGCCATTTTCACACGTGCATTGAGATTGATAGGGAGAGGACGTGGCTGGCGTCCTCTCCATTTAGATTAGATTTAGAAGAGAGAGAGAGAGAGAGATTGCTGTGATACTGTAGATTAGAAGAGAGTGCAGAGTGCAGACAGAGTTTAGTGACTGACGACCACAGTGACCAGTGACCACCAGAGACAGTGCAGTTGTTTGTTTTATTTAATATATCCGTTCTCTGCCTGAAAAAAACGATACACAGTCACACAGTGACTCAGTCTGTGTGCACTGCTCAGCCCAGTGTGCTGCACATCAATGTATTGTATATAAAGCTTATAATTGTGGGGGAGACTGGGGAGCACTGCAGGTTGTTATAGCAGGAGCCAGGAGTACATGATAAATAATATTATATTAAAATTAAACAGTGCACACTTTTGCTGCAGGAGTGCCACTGCCAGTGTGACTAGTGGTGACCAGTGCCTGACCACCAGTATATTAGTAGTATTGTATACTATCTCTTTATCAACCAGTCTATATTAGCAGCAGACACAGTACAGTGCGGTAGTTCACGGCTGTGGCTACCTCTGTGTCGGCACTCGGCAGGCAGTCCGTCCATCCATAATTGTATTATATACCACCTAACCGTGGTTTTTTTTTTCTTTCTTTATACCGTCGTCATAGTCATACTAGTTGTTACGAGTATACTACTATCTCTTTATCAACCAGTGTACAGTGCGGTAGTTCACGGCTGTGGCTACCTCTGTGTCGGAACTCGGCAGGCAGTCCGTCCATCCATAATTGTATTATAATATATACCACCTAACCGTGGTTTTTTTTTCGTTCTTTATACCGTCGTCATACTAGTTGTTACGAGTATACTACTATCTCTTTATCAACCAGTGTACAGTGCGGTAGTTCACGGCTGTGGCTACCTCTGTGTCGGAACTCGGCAGGCAGTCCGTCCATCCATAATTGTATTATAATATATACCACCTAACCGTGGTTTTTTTTTCGTTCTTTATACCGTCGTCATACTAGTTGTTACGAGTATACTACTATCTCTTTATCAACCAGTGTACAGTGCGGTAGTTCACGGCTGTGGCTACCTCTGTGTCGGCACTCGGCAGGCAGTCCGTCCAACCATAATTGTATTATATACCACCTAACCGTGGTTTTTTTTTCATTCTTTATACCGTCGTCATACTAGTTGTTACGAGTATACTACTATCTCTTTATCAACCAGTGTACAGTGCGGTAGTTCACGGCTGTGGCTACCTCTGTGTCGGCACTCGGCAGGCAGTCCGTCCAACCATAATTGTATTATATACCACCTAACCGTGGTTTTTTTTTCATTCTTTATACCGTCGTCATACTAGTTGTTACGAGTATACTACTATCTCTTTATCAACCAGTGTACAGTGCGGTAGTTCACGGCTGTGGCTACCTCTGTGTCGGCACTCGGCAGCCCGTCCATAATTGTATATACCAGTGACCTAACCGTGGTTTTTTTTTCTTTCTTTATACATACATACTAGTTACGAGTATACTATCTCTTTATCAACCAGTCTATATATTAGCAGCAGACACAGTACAGTGCGGTAGTTCACGGCTGTGGCTACCTCTGTGTCGGCACTCGGCAGTCCGTCCATAATTGTATATACCAGTGACCTAACCGTGGTTTTTTTTTCTTTCTTTATACATACATACTAGTTACGAGTATACTATCTCTTTATCAACCAGTCTATATATTAGCAGCAGACACAGTACAGTGCGGTAGTTCACGGCTGTGGCTACCTCTGTGTCGGCACTCGGCAGCCCGTCCATAATTGTATACTAGTATCCAATCCATCCATCTGCATTGTTTACCTGAGGTGCCTTTTAGTTGTGCCTATTAAAATATGGAGAACAAAAATGTTGAGGTTCCAAAATTAGGGAAAGATCAAGATCCACTTCCACCTCGTGCTGAAGCTGCTGCCACTAGTCATGGCCGAGACGATGAAATGCCAGCAACGTCGTCTGCCAAGGCCGATGCCCAATGGCATAGTACAGAGCATGTCAAAACCAAAACACCAAATATCAGTAAAAAAAGGACTCCAAAACCTAAAATAAAATTGTCGGAGGAGAAGCGTAAACTTGCCAATATGCCATTTACCACACGGAGTGGCAAGGAACGGCTGAGGCCCTGGCCTATGTTCATGGCTAGTGGTTCAGCTTCACATGAGGATGGAAGCACTCAGCCTCTCGCTAGAAAACTGAAAAGACTCAAGCTGGCAAAAGCACCGCAAAGAACTGTGCGTTCTTTGAAATCCCAAATCCAAAAGGAGAGTCCAATTGTGTCGGTTGCGATGCCTGACCTTCCCAACACTGGACGTGAAGAGCATGCGCCTTCCACCATTTGCACGCCCCCTGCAAGTGCTGGAAGGAGCACCCGCAGTCCAGTTCCTGATAGTCAGATTGAAGATGTCAGTGTTGAAGTACACCAGGATGAGGAGGATATGGGTGTTGCTGGCGCTGGGGAGGAAATTGACCAGGAGGATTCTGATGGTGAGGTGGTTTGTTTAAGTCAGGCACCCGGGGAGACACCTGTTGTCCGTGGGAGGAATATGGCCGTTGACATGCCAGGTGAAAATACCAAAAAAATCAGCTCTTCGGTGTGGAGGTATTTCACCAGAAATGCGGACAACAGGTGTCAAGCCGTGTGTTCCCTTTGTCAAGCTGTAATAAGTAGGGGTAAGGACGTTAACCACCTCGGAACATCCTCCCTTATACGTCACCTGCAGCGCATTCATAATAAGTCAGTGACAAGTTCAAAAACTTTGGGTGACAGCGGAAGCAGTCCACTGACCAGTAAATCCCTTCCTCTTGTAACCAAGCTCACGCAAACCACCCCACCAACTCCCTCAGTGTCAATTTCCTCCTTCCCCAGGAATGCCAATAGTCCTGCAGGCCATGTCACTGGCAAGTCTGACGAGTCCTCTCCTGCCTGGGATTCCTCCGATGCATCCTTGCGTGTAACGCCTACTGCTGCTGGCGCTGCTGTTGTTGCCGCTGGGAGTCGATGGTCATCCCAGAGGGGAAGTCGTAAGCCCACTTGTACTACTTCCAGTAAGCAATTGACTGTTCAACAGTCCTTTGCGAGGAAGATGAAATATCACAGCAGTCATCCTACTGCAAAGCGGATAACTGAGTCCTTGACAACTATGTTGGTGTTAGACGTGCGTCCGGTATCCGCCGTTAGTTCACAGGGAACTAGACAATTTATTGAGGGAGTGTGCCCCCGTTACCAAATACCATCTAGGTTCCACTTCTCTAGGCAGGCGATACCGAGAATGTACACGGACGTCAGAAAAAGACTCACCAGTCTCCTAAAAAATGCAGTTGTACCCAATGTCCACTTAACCACGGACATGTGGACAAGTGGAGCAGGGCAGGGTCAGGACTATATGACTGTGACAGCCCACTGGGTAGATGTATGGACTCCCGCCGCAAGAACAGCAGCGGCGGCACCAGTAGCAGCATCTCGCAAACGCCAACTCTTTCCTAGGCAGGCTACGCTTTGTATCACCGCTTTCCAGAATACGCACACAGCTGAAAACCTCTTACGGCAACTGAGGAAGATCATCGCGGAATGGCTTACCCCAATTGGACTCTCCTGTGGATTTGTGGCATCGGACAACGCCAGCAATATTGTGTGTGCATTAAATATGGGCAAATTCCAGCACGTCCCATGTTTTGCACATACCTTGAATTTGGTGGTGCAGAATTTTTTTAAAAACGACAGGGGCGTGCAAGAGATGCTGTCGGTGGCCAGAAAAATTGCGGGACACTTTCGGCGTACAGGCACCACGTACAGAAGACTGGAGCACCACCAAAAACTACTGAACCTGCCCTGCCATCATCTGAAGCAAGAAGTGGTAACGAGGTGGAATTCAACCCTCTATATGCTTCAGAGGTTGGAGGAGCAGCAAAAGGCCATTCAAGCCTATACAATTGAGCACGATATAGGAGATGGAATGCACCTGTCTCAAGTGCAGTGGAGAATGATTTCAACGTTGTGCAAGGTTCTGATGCCCTTTGAACTTGCCACACGTGAAGTCAGTTCAGACACTGCCAGCCTGAGTCAGGTCATTCCCCTCATCAGGCTTTTGCAGAAGAAGCTGGAGGCATTGAAGAAGGAGCTAAAAGGGAGCGATTCCGCTAGGCATGTGGGACTTGTGGATGCAGCCCTTAATTCGCTTAACAAGGATTCACGGGTGGTCAATCTGTTGAAATCAGAGCACTACATTTTGGCCACCGTGCTCGATCCTAGATTTAAAGCCTACCTTGGATCTCTCTTTCCGGCAGACACAGGTCTGCTGGGGTTGAAAGACCTGCTGGTGACAAAATTGTCAAGTCAAGCGGAACGCGACCTGTCAACATCTCCTCCTTCACATTCTCCCGCAACTGGGGGTGCGAGGAAAAGGCTCAGAATTCCGAGCCCACCCGCTGGCGGTGATGCAGGGCAGTCTGGAGCGACTGCTGATGCTGACATCTGGTCCGGACTGAAGGACCTGACAACGATTACGGACATGTCGTCTACTGTCACTGCATATGATTCTCTCAACATTGATAGAATGGTGGAGGATTATATGAGTGACCGCATCCAAGTAGGCACGTCACACAGTCCGTACTTATACTGGCAGGAAAAAGAGGCAATTTGGAGGCCCTTGCACAAACTGGCTTTATTCTACCTAAGTTGCCCTCCCACAAGTGTGTACTCCGAAAGAGTGTTTAGTGCCGCCGCTCACCTTGTCAGCAATCGGCGTACGAGGTTACATCCAGAAAATGTGGAGAAGATGATGTTCATTAAAATGAATTATAATCAATTCCTCCGCGGAGACATTGACCAGCAGCAATTGCCTCCACAAAGTACACAGGGAGCTGAGATGGTGGATTCCAGTGGGGACGAATTGATAATCTGTGAGGAGGGGGATGTACACGGTGATATATCGGAGGGTGAAGATGAGGTGGACATCTTGCCTCTGTAGAGCCAGTTTGTGCAAGGAGAGATTAATTGCTTCTTTTTTGGGGGGGGTCCAAACCAACCCGTCATATCAGTCACAGTCGTGTGGCAGACCCTGTCACTGAAATGATGGGTTGGTTAAAGTGTGCATGTCCTGTTTTGTTTATACAACATAAGGGTGGGTGGGAGGGCCCAAGGATAATTCCATCTTGCACCTCTTTTTTCTTTTCTTTTTCTTTGCATCATGTGCTGATTGGGGAGGGTTTTTTGGAAGGGACATCCTGCGTGACACTGCAGTGCCACTCCTAAATGGGCCCGGTGTTTGTGTCGGCCACTAGGGTCGCTAATCTTACTCACACAGTCAGCTACCTCATTGCGCCTCTTTTTTTCTTTGCGTCATGTGCTGTTTGGGGAGGGTTTTTTGGAAGGGACATCCTGCGTGACACTGCAGTGCCACTCCTAGATGGGCCCGGTGTTTGTGTCGGCCACTAGGGTCGCTAATCTTACTCACACAGCTACCACATTGCGCCTCTTTTTTTCTTTGCGTCATGTGCTGTTTGGGGAGGGTTTTTTGGAAGGGACATCCTGCGTGACACTGCAGTGCCACTCCTAGATGGGCCCGGTGTTTGTGTCGGCCACTAGGGTCGCTAATCATACTCACACAGTCAGCTACCTCATTGCGCCTCTTTTTTTCTTTGCGTCATGTGCTGTTTGGGGAGGGTTTTTTGGAAGGGCCATCCTGCGTGACACTGCAGTGCCACTCCTAGATGGGCCCGGTGTTTGTGTCGGCCACTAGGGTCGCTAATCTTACTCACACAGTCAGCTACCTCATTGCGCCTCTTTTTTTCTTTGCGTCATGTGCTGTTTGGGGAGGGTTTTTTGGAAGGGCCATCCTGCGTGACACTGCAGTGCCACTCCTAGATGGGCCCGGTGTTTGTGTCGGCCACTAGGGTCGCTAATCTTACTCACACAGCTACCTCATTGCGCCTCTTTTTTTCTTTGCGTCATGTGCTGTTTGGGGAGGGTTTTTTGGAAGGGACATCCTGCGTGACACTGCAGTGCCACTCCTAGATGGGCCCGGTGTTTGTGTCGGCCACTAGGGTCGCTTATCTTACTCACACAGCGACCTCGGTGCAAATTTTAGGACTAAAAATAATATTGTGAGGTGTGAGGTATTCAGAATAGACTGAAAATGAGTGTAAATTATGGTTTTTGAGGTTAATAATACTTTGGGATCAAAATGACCCCCAAATTCTATGATTTAAGCTGTTTTTTAGTGTTTTTGGAAAAAAACACCCGAATCCAAAACACACCCGAATCCGACAAAAATAATTCGGTGAGGTTTTGCCAAAACGCGTTCGAACCCAAAACACGGCCGCGGAACCGAACCCAAAACCAAAACACAAAACCCGAAAAATTTCAGGCGCTCATCTCTAGTAGGGACTGTCTCACCTGAAATCACACATTGGCCCTCCACGGTTAAAAACCTTAAACACATTGGCTCGCACACAGGAGTAAAAACCCATTGGTCCCCACACAGTAGTAAAAATGCACTGACCCCCACACTGGAGTAAAAACACATTGGCCCCCGCACAGGAGTAAAAACACATTGGCCCGTACAGGTAAAAAAAATTTGCCCCCTACAAACGCCCCCCCCCAAAAAAAAAACACAAAACAAACAAACAAACAAACAACAAACTCCCCATGACAGCACAATAGGCAGACAGGCCAGGCAGTCGAAGAGAAGCAGTGGTGGCAGCTCCTCACAGTCTGCGTGTGACATCATAACGTCACCGCTGCACTACTGGAAGCTGGACTTCTGATGCCCCAGAAGCCTAGCATGTTAATTTTATTTACGTTGGTTGCGATCTACTGGCGGAATCTCAGCGAGCTACCGGTAGATCGCAATCGACTTTTTGGTCAGGTCTGCATTAAATAATAGCCATGCACACCACCCCTGATAGAACCTTAAGCTGGGTACACACTAGACAATATGTGTACCCAGCGATGAGACCCGGTAGAGGAGCGGACATCTGTAAGTGCATACACACTTGCTGATACCGGCAGCGATGGTGGCAGACATGCTACATTCGGCAGCATGGTCCTCGCTAATGACATCCACCATCAGCCCTGCATGCAGGGCTTGTGGAGGACATAGCCGATGCCCAGCGTGAGCGCGCACTGTCATCAATATAGTGCATACACACTTGATGATTAGAGCGTTCCGATCGTTGGAATAAGGCAAATCGTTCCAAAAATCGTCTAGTGTGTACACAGCTTTAGTCTCAAAAAGGGTAAGGTCCTGGACTGTCCAGCCAATTTAAAAAACGTTCTGAACTATCCCCATAATTAAAGGAATCAGGACAGGGGTAAGCTGATGCAGCATAGTAATAGCAACCGCAATGAGTAGACACAAACACTGCAATTTAGATTTCGTTTTAAACACACCCCACCTAAATCTAACTATCTCTGCACATGTAATATCTGCCCCACCTGCACTGCACATGGTTTTCCCCATTAGAAAAAGATTTTGCTTTTGCTTTTGCGATCCATGCTGAGGCCCTGTAAGTGGCATTTGTGTGATATTGGATTTATTTGAAACCAATGTATTTATTCCAAATTCTACTTTAGAAGTTCTTTTTTAGAAATGCTTTTATTAGTTATGAAATATACAGTGAAGTATTTTTAAAGCAGAATGGCATCAGTGACCAATGCCATTTGGGATTAAAGATAAGTGACACCAAAGGTAAAAACATGGAAAAAACGACATTGTAACAGAAATAATGACAAAAACAACTTTGTGATACATGAACAAAGTGTTAAAGAAATAAACATTCGCAGAATGTTTTCCCTCTGTGTAAAGTTATACTCTATAACAAGAAAAATACTGGTGCACCATAGAAATGTACCTATCATGAAACATAAACTAACCAACAAGCATGACATAATAGCAATAACAAATATCATGGGAGAAATTCAATTGTTTTTTGGGCACCCAAACGTAATGGGCACCCATTGGAGCAATACAATTGTGCCCCCCCCCCCCTCCTTGGGAGCAAGAGCCGCATGTGCTCACACAAAATTGATGGGTTTTGCAATGCAAAATGGTTAAACCTGTCTAAAGCACTGCTTTGATTATCCAAACAGTGCCAATTTATGGCAACTTTTCAGCTTGCTTCTCAGGAGGCTGCACACTAAAATGTGCCCCTTCCCCAGTAGCTATTCACGCCCGAATGGAGCAACAATTGAATTGCTCCGCTCTGCACCATCTAGTGCAGCCATGGTATGAAACAATTGATCCACCTCCATAAGTCAAGAGATGGGTAGGAGTCATGGAATTTCCCAGTGAGAGCAATAGGACATACCGTAATTGTGAATAATTATGTCCTATTGGCTGTTCAAGTAACAAAAATCCAAAAAGAAGAGGTAGGTCATATCATATCAATACAAGGTCAATCGCCCATCTGAGAAATGAGCAGTAAAAAGATTAAAATTAAGGAAGAAGGGCTTAAAAGCTCCATCTGTAATTCCCAGGGATAAGCATTAAAGCATTGGTGGCCAGACTTTTGGAGTTGGCGATCTATTTTGAAAGCTGAAAAGCTTATGTGATCTTCCTAGGTGGAACAACAGCATACCTAGAAAAAGGGGTGTGACATAACAAAAAGGAAGCGTGACCTCCTCACTGCACAGGGTGTAGGGACTGTCTCACCTGAAATCACACATTGGCCCTCCACGGTTAAAAACCTTAAACACATTGGCTCGCACACAGGAGTAAAAACCCATTGGTCCCCACACAGTAGTAAAAATGCACTGACCCCCACACTGGAGTAAAAACACATTGGCCCCCGCACAGGAGTAAAACACATTGGCCCGTACAGGTAAAAAAAATTTGCCCCCTACAAACGCCCCCCCCCCCAAAAATAAAATAAAACCAAACAAACAACAAACTCCCCATGACAGCACAATAGGCAGACAGGCCAGGCAGTCGAAGAGAAGCAGTGGTGGCAGCTCCTCACAGTCTGCGTGTGACATCATAACGTCACCGCTGCACTACTGGAAGCTGGACATCTGATGCCCCAGAAGCCTAGCATGTTAATTTTATTTACGTTGGTTGCGATCTACTGGCGGAATCTCAGCGAGCTACCGGTAGATCGCAATCGACTTTTTGGTCAGGTCTGCATTAAATAATAGCCATGCACACCACCCCTGATGGAACCTTAAGCTGGGTACACACTAGACAATATGTGTACCCAGCGATGAGACCCGGTAGAGGAGCGGACATCTGTAAGTGCATACACACTTGCTGATACCGGCAGCGATGGTGGCAGACATGCTACATTCGGCAGCATGGTCCTCGCTAATGACATCCACCATCAGCCCTGCATGCAGGGCTTGCGGAGGACATAGCCGATGCCCAGCGTGAGCGCGCACTGTCATCAATATAGTGCATACACACTGGATGATTAGAGCGTTCCGATCGTTGGAATAAGGCAAATCGTTCCAAAAATCGTCTAGTGTGTACACAGCTTTAGTCTCAAAAAGGGTAAGGTCCTGGACTGTCCAGCCAATTTAAAAAATGTTCTGAACTATCCCCATAATTAAAGGAATCAGGACAGGGGCAAGCTGATGCAGCATAGTAATAGCAACCGCAATGAGTAGACACAAACACTAAACTTGGGTAAGAAGGAGGATAGATCTCAGAGTCATCTGGTTTTTGAATTGGAGCAGCAGGGAAAATGGGTGGGTTATTAGTGTGGTTGGGGCAGATTCCAAAATAAGCATCACTTGATTAAGGGCTGAAGCGGCTGTGCAATGCCGAGCAGTTAATATGCTAATGCGGCAGGAGGTGTCCGGTGTAAATAGACGTCTCCTGGCTGCTTCCGTGATCTGCTGTTGCATCTCAAGCTACACCATCGGATCACTCTGCGTGACTATAGGTCATCTGAGTAACCTTCAGTTTACTCAGATTTCCATCTCAGATCCACAGCCGAGGTCAGTAAATCTGCATCGCAAGATGGAGACACTGACATCAGCACTACCACAAAATGGAGGAGGAAACGGAACCGGTCGCTGCCCCTTATCCACCCCCAAACGCCCGCAGCAGGCTTGGGCTTAGAGGGCACAGATTGCGAGGACCCAGGACCCATTCTGCCCATGCACAGTGTCCACATCATCGAACTTGTACGTTAACCATCAGGTTATTGTACAAGTCTGAATCAGGCCCTCTATCTGTAATCCAGATAGGATAGCAGCAAATCTTGAAACTTTGCCACCAATTGAGTGGCAAACTACATAGCAGAATCTGAGAAACATTGCCTATCGTTTAAAGCATTACCAAGGCATAAGACAGAAGGGCGCAATTTCCAAACTGAGATTAGCTTTATGGAAACTCAAGACAGCATTTCTGTAGAAAAAAACATAGGTGAAAAAGAGCAATGGTCTACCACACAGAATGGAATGTACACTATTCAAGTGCAATTATAACAGTTATAAGACTAGCGTGAATATTACAACACCAATAACCCACTGGAGGCAATAACAGATAAAGGCAGAGGTGCTAGCATGCATGGCAAATTTGTAAAAGAAAATAATTAAGAATATTACAGAATTATACACCTCATTAGTAAGCAAAGAGAACTAAATCATAATAGCAGGTACACCAATAGGTAGACATAACAGGTAAAAGTGGAGCAAAGAGTTCAGGTGACAGGCTGCAATCAAAGCCTGAAACAGTCCCAGTGAAGACAACTAGGAGATGCAGTGATGTCTCCTGTATGCTGGAAGGGCTACAACCATTGGTAGCCCTAGCAAATAGAAACTTCAGGTAAAAGATTGATTTATTAAGTTTCTTAGATAGCGCAGCAAATTCTGTTTACAATCAGGAGCTTGAGAAAGTTAAGAAAATAAGATTTTACTCACCGGTAAATCTATTTCTCGTAGTCCGTAGTGGATGCTGGGACTCCGTAAGGACCATGGGGGGATAGCGGCTCCGCAGGAGACTGGGCACAACTAAAGAAAGCTTTAGGACTACCTGGTGTGCACTGGCTCCTCCCACTATGACCCTCCTCCAGACCTCAGTTAGGATACTGTGCCCGGAAGAGCTGACACAATAAGGAAGGATTTTGAATCCCGGGTAAGACTCATACCAGCCACACCAATCACACCGTATAACTCGTGATACTATACCCAGTTAACAGTATGAAATATAACTGAGCCTCTCAACAGATGGCTCAACAATAACCCTTTAGTTAGGCAATAACTATAAACAAGTATTGCAGACAATCCGCACTTGGGATGGGCGCCCAGCATTCACTACGGACTACGAGAAATAGATTTACCGGTGAGTAAAATCTTATTTTCTCTGACGTCCTAAGTGGATGCTGGGACTCCGTAAGGACCATGGGGATTATACCAAAGCTCCCAAACGGGCGGGAGAGTGCGGATGACTCTGCAGCACCGAATGAGCAAACTCTAGGTCCTCCTCAGCCAGGGTATCAAACTTGTAGACTGTTGCAAAAATGTTTGAACCCGACCAAGTAACAGCTCGGCAAAGTTGTAAAGCCGAGACCCCTCGGGCAGCCGCCCAAGAAGAGCCCACTTTCCTCGTGGAATGGGCTTTTACAGATTTAGGGTGCGGCAGTCCAGCCGCAGCATGTGCAAGTTGAATCGTGCTACAGATCCAGCGAGCAATAGTCTGCTTATAAGCAGGAGAACCAAGCTTGTTGGGTGCATACAGGATAAATAGCGAGTCAGTTTTCCTGACTCCAGCCGTCCTGGAAACATATACTTTTCAGGGCCCTGACTACGTCCAGTAACTTGGAATCCTCCAAGTCCCAAGTAGCCGCAGGCACCACAATAGGTTGGTTCACATGAAAAGCTGATACCACCTTAGGAAGGAATTGGGAACGAGTCCTCAATTCCGCCTTATCCATATAAAATACAGATAAGGGCTTTTGTATGACAAAGCCGCCAATTCTGATACACGCCTGGCCGACGCCACGGCCCACAGCATGACCACTTTCCACGTGAGGTATTGTAGCTCCACGGATTTAAGTGGCTCAACCCAATGCGACTTCAGGAAATCCAACACCACGTTGAGATCCCACGGTGCCACTTGAGGCACAAACGGGGGCTGACTATGCAGCACTCCCTTAACAAAAGTCCGAACTTCAGGCAGTGAAGCCAGTTCTATTTTGGAAGAAAAGCGATAGAGCCGAAATCTGGACCTTCATGGAACCCAATTTTAGGCCCATAGTCACCTCTGACTGTAGGAAGTGCAGAAATCGACCTAGCTGAAATTTCTCCTTTGGGGCATTCCTGGCCTCACAGCACGCAACATATTTCCACCATATGCGGTGATAATGGTTTGCGTTCACTTCTTTCCTAGCTTTAAATAGCGTAGGGATAACGTCCTCCGGAATGCCCTTTTCCTTCAGGATCCGGTGTTCAACCGCCATGCCGTCAAACGCAGCCGTGGTACGTCTTGGAACAGACAGGCCCCCTGCTGCAGCAGGTCCTGTCTGAGCGGCAGAGGCCATGGGTCCTCTGAGATCATTTCTTGGAGTTCTGGTTACCAAGCTCTTCTTGGCCAACCCAGAACAATGAGTATAGTTCTTACTCCTCTCCTTCTTATTATTCTCATTACCCTGGGTAAGAGAGGCAGATAAGGGAACACATACAACGACTGGTACACCCACGGTGTTACCAGAGCGTCCACAGCTATCGCCTGAGGGTCCCTTGACCTGGCGCAATATCTTTGTAGCTTTTTGTTGAGGCAGGACGCCATCATGTCCACCTGTGGCCTTTCCCAACGGTGTACAATCATTTGGAAAACTTCTGGATGAAGTCCCCACTCTCCCGGGTGGAGGTCGTGTCTTCTGAGAAAGTCTGCTTCTCAGTTGTCCACTCCGGGAATGAACACTGCTGACAGTGCTAACACATGATTTTCCGCCCATCGGAGAATCCTTGTGGCTTCTGCCATCGCCATCCTGCTTCTTGTGCCGCCCTGTCGGTTTACATGACCGACCGCCGTGATGTTGTCTGACTGGATCAGCACCGGCCGGTGTTGAAGCAGGGGTCTAGCCTGACTTAGGGCATTGTAAATGGCCCTTAGTTCCAGAATATTTATGTGTAGGGAAGTCTCCTGACTTTTCCATAGCCTTGGAAGTTTCTTCCCTGTGTGACTGCCCCCCAGCCTCGAAGGCTGGCATCCGTGGTCACCAGGACCCAGTCCTGTATGCCGAATCTGCGGCCCCCTAGAGATGAACACTCTGCAGCCACCACAACAGCAACACCCTGGCCCTTGGAGACAGGGTTATCCGCCGATGCATCTGAAGATGCGACCCGGACCACTTGTCCAACAGATCCCACTGGAAAATCCTTGCATGGGACCTGGCTAATGGAATTTCTTCGTAAGAAGCTACCATCCTTCCCAGGGCTCGCGTGCATTGATGCACCGACACCTGTACACGTATTAGGAGGTCTCTGTCTAGAGACGACAAGTCCTTGGACTTCTCCTCCGGGAGAAACCCTTTTTATCCTGTTCTGTGTCCAGAACCATACCCAGGAACAGTAGACGCGTCGTAGGAACCAGCTGCGACTTTGGAATATTCAGAATCCAGCCGTGCTGTTGTAACACTTCCCGAGATAGTGCTACTCCGCCGAACAACTGCTCCCTGGACCTCGCCTTTATAAGGAGATCGTCCAAGTACGGGATAATTATTTCAACCATTACCTTGGTAAATACCTCGGTGCCGGGGACAGACCAACGGCAACGTCTGGAATTGGTAATGACAATCCTGTACCACAATTTTGAGGTACTCCTGGTGAAGAGGGTAAATAGGGACATGCAGGTAAGCATCCTTGATGTCCAGTGATACCATGAAATTCTCCAGGCTTGCAATAATCGCCCTGAGCGATTCCATTTTGAACTTGAACCTTCGTATATAAGTGTTCAAGGCTTTCAATTTTAGAATGGGTCTCACCAAACCGTCTGGTTTCGGTACCACAACATTTTGGAATAGTAACCCCGGCCTTGTTGAAGGAGGGGTACCTTGATTTCACCTGCTGGAAGTACAGCTTGTGAATTGCCGCCAGTACTACCTTTCTCCGAGGGCAGCAGGCAAGGCTGATGTGAGGTAACGGCGAGGGGGAGTCGCCTCGAACTCCAGCCTGTATCCCTGTGATACTATTTGCAGAACCTAGGGATCCACCTGTGGGCAAGCCCACTGGTCCCTGGAGTTCCCGAGACGCGCCCCTGCCGCACCTGTCTCCACCTGTGGAGCCCCCAACGTCATGCGGTGGACTCAGAGGAAGCGGGGGAAGATTTTTGATCCTGGGAACTGGCTGCTGGTGCAGCTTTTTTCTTCTTCCCTTGTCTCTGTGCAGAAAAGGAAGCGCCTTTGACCCGCTTGCTTTTCTGAAGCCGAAAGGACTGTACCTGAAAATACAGTGCTTTCTTAGGCTGTGAGGAAATCTGAGGTAAAAAATTTTCTTCCCAGCTGTTGCTGTGGATACGAGGTCCCAGAGACCATCCCCAAACAATTCCTCACCCTTATAAGGCAGAATCTCCATGTGCCTTTTATAGGCAGCATCACCTGTCCACTGCCGGGTTTCTAATACCCTCCTGGCAGAATGGACATTGCATTAATTCTGGATGCCAGCCGGCAAATATCCCTCTGTGCATCCTTTATATCTAAGACGACGTCTTTAATATGCTCTATGTTAGCAAACTATTATCCCTGTCTTAGAGTATTAATATTATCTGACTGGGTATCAGACCACGCTGCAGCAGCACTATTTATGCTGAGGCAATTGCAGGTCTCAGTATATAACCTGAGTGTGTATATACAGACTTCAGGATAGCCTCCTGCTTTTTATCAGCAGGCTCCTTCAAGGTGGCCGTATCCTAAGACGGCAGTGCCACCTTTTTTGACAAACGTGTGAGCGCCTTATCCACCCTAAGGGATATCTCCCAACGTGATCTATCCTCTGGCGGGAAAGGGTACGCCATCAGTAACTTTTTAGAAATTACCAGTTTCTTATCGGTTCATTCATTCATCTGATGGGGGAACAAAACACTGGCTGCTTTTTCTCCCCAAAAATAAAACCCCTTTTATGTGGTACTTGGGTTCATATCAGAAATGTGTAACACATTTTTCATTGCCGAGATCATGCAACGGATGTTCCTAGTGGATTGTGTATATGTCTCAACCTCGTCGACACTGGAGTCAGACTCCGTGTCGACATCTGTATCTGCCATCTGAGGTAACGGGCGCTTTTTTGAGCCCCTGATGGCCTTTGAGACGCCTGGGCAGGCGCGGGCTGAGAAGCCGGCTGTCCCACATCTGTTTTACGTCATCCAGCCTTCTATGTAAGGAGTTGACATTGTCAGTTAATACATTCCACCTATCCATCCACTCTGGTGTCGGCCCCACAGGGGGCGACATCCCATTTATCGGCCTCTGCTCCAGAGCGCTATATAATGCAGGGATTAACACTATAACTGAGTGATTTTTCCCCCAATAGCTGTTTGTATAAACAATATTGCGCCTAAATTTAGTGCCCCCCCCCTCTTTTTAACCCTTTGAGTCTGAAAACTACAGGGGAGAGCCTGGGGAGCTGTCTTCCAGCTGCACTGTGAAGAGAAAATGGCGCCAGTGTGCTGAGGGAGATAGCTCCGCCCCTTTTTTGCTGACTTTTCTCCCGCTTTTTTATGGATTCTGGCAGGGGTATTTATCACATATATAGCCTCTGGGGCTATATATTGTGATGATTTTGCCAGGCAAGGTGTTTATATTGCTGCTCAGGGCGCCCCCCCCCCCCCCAGCGCCCTGCACCCATCAGTGACCGGAGTGTGAGGTGTGCATGAGGAGCAATGGCGCACAGCTGCAGTGCTGTGCGCTACCTTGGTGAAGACTGAAGTCTTCTGCCGCCGATTTTCCGGAACACTTCTTTCTTCTGGCTCTGTAAGGGGGCCGGTGGCGCGGCTCCGGGACCGAACATCAATGGCCGGTTCCATGCGGTCGATCCCTCTGGAGCTAATGGTGTCCAGTAGCCTAAGAAGCCCAAGCTACCACGAGTTAGGTAGGTTCGCTTCTTCTCCCCTTAGTCCCTCGCTGCAGTGAGTCTGTTGCCAGCAGATCTCACTGTAAAATAAAAAACCTAAAATATACTTTCTTTCTAGGAGCTCAGGAGAGCCCCTAGTGTGCATCCAGCTCAGCCGGGCACAAGAATCTAACTGAGGTCTGGAGGAGGGTCATAGTGGGAGGAGCCAGTGCACACCAGGTAGTCCTAAAGCTTTCTTTAGTTGTGCCCAGTCTCCTGCGTAGCCGCTATCCCCCCATGGCCCTTACGGAGTCCCAGCATCCACTTAGGACGTCAGAGAAATAGAAAACGTGAGGATATGTGTGCAGAGGCGTCACCAGGTGTGGGTACACCCGGTGTGCACTCTGCATTACTATACCCCCCATTCCCACACTCACCCCGCCGAAGCCGCGGGCGGACAAAAGTGGGTGTGGCCTAATGTACAGGGGGCGTGGCCTCACAAGTCTTCTCTTCTTCACTCCGGGGGGTGTATCCAGCTTCCTTTGAAATGCTGGCTGCCCCCGGAGACTAGGCAGCGTGCAGTGCCGGATCCTTTTCTGTGACAGGAGCCGAGTGCTGCAGAGAATTATCACACTGCAGCACTCAGCTCCTGTCACTGCAGAAGAGCCAGCACTTGGTGTCATCCCCCCGCACCCGCCTCCTGACGCCACTGTATGTGTGAAATGTACAGTGGGGATGTAATTAGATAGGAAAGTTTATTAAGTTTATGTGGGTGGTTCCGGAATTTGATAAGCTTGCCTGAAGAGGTGAATTTTCAGGGAACGCTTGAAGGTTTGGAGACTAGAGGAGAGTCTTATTGTGCGTGGGAGGGCATTTCACAGAGACCGGAGAAAGTCCTGCAATCATCAATGGAAGCGAAAAATGAGTGTGGATAAGAGATGTAGATACTGTAAGTGAAGTGATGTACGTTGGTGTAGTTTGGTTAATGGTCTTGGGTGTGAGTACAAGTATTTTATATTGAATATGGTAGAATACAGGTAACCAATGGAGGGACTGACAGAGTGGATCTGCAGATGATGAACGTCTAGCGAGGAAGATTAGCCTCGCCGCTGCATTCAGAATAGATTGTAATGGTGAGAGTCTTTTTTGTAAGACCAGTAAGAAGACTACTGCAATAATCAATGTGGGAGATAATGAGAGCATGGATTAGGGTTTTTGCAGTATCTTCTGTAAGGTATGGTCATATTTTGGATATGTTTTTTAGATGCATGTAATCTGATTTTGAAACAGATTTAATGTAGTGAACCAATGACAGTTCAGTCAAAATGACAGCTAGGCAGCAAGCTTGTTGGGTAGGATTGATTGTCGAGTTCTCAACAGGTGATAGAGATATCAGATTGGTGGACATATACAGTTATTAATTCTGTTTTAGAAATATTGAGTTTGAGGTGGTGAGATGACATCCAAGAAAAAATGGCAGAAGGCATTCAGTAACACAGACAAATACAGATGGTGACAAATCTAGGGAGGATAGGTAGATTTGGGTGTCACCTGCGTACAGATAATACTGAAATCCAATAGAGCAGAATAGTTTGCAAAGAGATGTGGTATAGATTGAGAAAAGCAGAAGACCTAAGACTGAGCCTTGTGGTACTCCAACTGATAAAGGTAGCAAAGAGAAGGTAGATTCAGAGAAGTGAACACTGAAAAAGCGATTAGACAGGTAGGATGAGAACCAAGAAAGGGCTATGTCCTTGAGATTGTAGTGTTTGTATGAGAAGAGAGTGATCAACTGTGTCAAATATCCAAAAAGATCCAGAGTGGCAAGTCAAGGGCCGGAGTTAATCGCAGGACCACTGGTAGGTAGGTCAAGGTAGGTGGTGGGATACAGGAGGAAGCAGGACTAATTGTCTTCTCACTTCCAGTATCACGAAAGAGCATTTCTTGTGGAAGTCATACAGGCCATACACATATATGGAGAGACTATGGTGGCTAAAGAGTCAATCATGGAGACTCACACAGCAATCCACTCCTTAAATGTAGATGAGTCCATATGTGGTGTTAGTAGCAGAATATAGCTGGGATCCCAGGACTGACTGAAAGAGAATTGAGCTCACTGGACCATCACTAATAATATTGATACCCCACCCAACAAAGTGAACTTTATAATTATTAATAAATATCCCCCACTAATATTGGGTCTTATGTTTTTTTTCTATTTAATGTTGTTACTTATTTTATTACTGGGGAAGGAAAGGGAAATAAGGTTCATTAGTCCTACATCCCTGGTGTCCCTTTCCCGTGGACAACTGAAGACAGCTCAGGTGGAAAAACTAGCAGGAAAAAGAGTCATCAAGTTAATAGTTTATACCATTGTAACCCTATCTCAAGTTCAGTAACAGAAGAATTCCAGGTGAGCAGGTAATCTTGTGTTTGCCCCTGTACACAGTTCTAATGTTGACAACCAAAATGTCATCCTAATGGAGAAATGTACAAGACAGTGTCCAACTGAGGGAAGAGGACTGCAGCACTGCACATGAACAAACCGTGATCCTGTCATGTCAGTCACATTGTCTGATGTACAGCGGTAGGCAACCTGTGGCACTCCAGCTGCTATGGTACTACACATGCCAGCATGCCCTGCCCAGGGCCTGATTAAGGGTTCCCTAGGCTAATACAGAAGTGGCAATCCACCCTCCCCCACCACCAATTTTTTTTGCTCGTATTCAGCTACTGTAATTATATGTCAAAATTTAATACAGATTCAGTTATTGTTTGCTGATACAAATTGTATTTTTTTTTAAATTCTATAGAAACATACAGTAGACTAATGACAATAATATGAAATGATACATTAAATATAGTCGTCAAACTCCCCCTTTACATCAACAGTTTACATCAAGCTCCTATTTCTTGCTTTAGAAGCTGCAAACTTTTCAATTATATCATCAAATGTCAAGTTCTGCAGGAAGTCGCTTTTAATGAATAACAGTGTGACTTTTTCTTGATGTAGAGCTGACCGCAGGTAGTTTTTTACCCTCTTTAAAGCAGAAAAAGATCTTTCGCTGCTACAGTTAGTGACTGCCATACTTAAAAAGAGGCACAGTACTATTTCAATGGTTTGGAATGTTGATAATGTTGTTCCAGACAGTCCCCAGTATATAATCCCAGACCATCTTCCCCTCCCCCCCCCACAATATGATGCACCAGACAGCCCCCACTTCCCCAGTAATGATATTGTTTGTCCAGCTCCTCTTCCCCTCCCCTCCCCTCCCTGCACCTGCCCACACTGCAAAAGTACTAAAACCTGGTTCAATGACCATGGGATTACTGTGCTGGATTGGCCAGCAAACTCGTCTGACCTGATTGAACCCCATAGAGAATCTATGGGGCATTACCAAGAGAAAGATGAGCGACATGAGACTGAACAATGCAGAAGAGCTGAAGGCCGCTATTGAAGCATCCTGGTCTTCCATAACACCTCAGCAGTGCCACAGGCTGATAGAATCCATGCAACACCGCACTAGGCAGTAATTCATGCAAAAGGGGCCCAAACCAAGTACGGGATATGGTCATTAGGTCAAGCACTATTGGTCGACATGCATTAGGTCGACATGGTCAATAGGTCAACATGGTCAATAAGTCAACATGTACTAGGTCGACATGGAAAAAGGTCTATATGAGCTTTTCAATTTTTTTTTTACTTTTTCATACTTTACGATCCACGTGGACTACAATTGGGAATGGTAACCTGTGCCAAATGCAGTGGTAGCAGAGCAAGGCACCTTGCCTGAAGCGAGCCATGCGTGGGGACATGGTGCACTAATTGGGGTTCCCCGTCACTTTACGAAGAAAACGACACCAAAAACAGTCAAAAAACTAATGTCGACCTTTTTCCATGTCAACCTATCGACCACGTCGACCTAGTGACCATGTCAACCTACTGCATGTCTACCAATAGTGGTCGACCTAATGACTGTTGACCTAAGTGTGGTCGACCTAATGACCCATACCCCCAAGTACTGAGTACATACGCATGATTACACTTTTCAGAGGGCAGACATTTCTGTATTTAAAATCCTATTTTAATTGATTTTATGTAATATTCAAATTTTCTGAGATTTTGGATTTGGTGTTTTCTTAAACTGTAAGCCACAATCATCAAGATCAGGGGCGGAACTACTGGCGGGGCAGGCAGTGCATTGCACTGGGGCCCCGCCGCACTCAGGGGCCCACAGCCGCCGGCCGGCATTTAGAACAGATTGACATGCGGACGAGAGTCCGCATGTCAATCTGCGTTCTCCTCTCCCTCCTTGCTGCTCCCCTGCTCCCCCGGCCCCCCCCTATGTGTTGGAGGGACACGAGCGCATCGCGCGTCTCTCTGTGTCCCTCCTGGCTCTCCCCCGGCCGCTCTAAGGAAGCATGTGCCGTTCGTGAGCTCTGATTGGCTCACGAACGGCACATGCTTCATTAGACCAGCGGGGGAGAGCCAGGAGGGACACAGGAGAGACGCGCGATGCGCTCGTGTCCCTCCAACACATAGGGGGGGGAGGGGGGACCGGGGGAGCAGGCACTGGGGGAGCAGGCACTGGGGGGACAGATCTGGCACTGGGGACATATACCTGGCACTGGGGGGACAGATCTGGCACTGGGGACATATACCTGGCACTGGGGGGACAGATCTGGCACTGGGGACATATACCTGGCACTGGGGGGACAGATCTGGCACTGGGGACATATACCTGGCACTGGGGACAGATCTGGCACTGGGGACATATACCTGGCACTGGGGACATATACCTTGCACTGGGGGGGCATATACCTGGCACTGGGGGGGAATATCTGGCACTGTGGGAGAATATCTGGCACTGGGGGGGCATATACCTGGCACTGGGAGCATATAACTGGCACTGGGGGAGCATGTACCTGGCACTGGGGGCATATACCTGGCACTGGGGGCATATACCTGGCACTGGGGGGGAATATCTGGCACTGTGGGAGAATATCTGGCACTGGGGGGGCATATACCTGGCACTGGGAGCATATAACTGGCACTGGGGGAGCATGTACCTGGCACTGGGGGCATATACCTGGCACTGGGGGCATATACCTGGCACTGGGGGGGAATATCTGGCACTGTGGGAGAATATCTGGCACTGGGGGGGCATATACCCGGCACTGGGGGCATATACCTGGCACTGGGGGGGAATATCTGGCACTGGGGGCATATACCTGGCACTGGGGGGGAATATCTGGCACTGTGGGAGAATATCTGGCACTGGGGGGGCATATACCCGGCACTGGGGGCATATACCTGGCACTGGGGGGGAAGCAGGCACTGGGGGGGAATATCTGGCACTGGGGGCATATACCTGGCACTGGGGGCATATAACTGGCACTGGGGGGGCATGTACCTGGCACTGGGGGCATATACCTGGCACTGGGGGGGAATATCTGGCACTGTGGGAGAATATCTGGCACTGGGTGCATATACCTGGCACTGTGGGGGAATATCTGGCACTGGGAGCATATGTGGCACTGGGAGCACGGCCCTAGCAACAAGCACTACCCACTAGCAACGAGCATGACACCCAGTGCATGAAACCCCTGGCAACGAGCATGACATCCTGGCACTGTGCATGGAACCAAGTGCATGAAACCCCTGGCAACAAGCAGGTAATTTCTTTTTTTATTTGTTGGGACTGCCTGCCGCAATGTGTAAAAAGGGGGGACTGCCTGCCGCTATGTATAAAAATGGGGAATCTGCATGCCGCAATGTAAAAATGGGGAATCTGCCTGCCGCTATGTGTAAAAAGGTAGAATCTGCCTGCCGTAATGTGTAAAAAGGGCACGCTATCTGCCGTTATGTGTAAAAGTGTATGGTGTCTGCCGTAATGTGTAAAATGGGGACGCTGTCTGCCGTAATGTGTAAAATGGGGATGCTGCCTGCCGTAATGTGTAAAAAGTGCACGCTGTCTGCCGCTATGTGTAACGAGGGCACGCTGTCTGCCGCTATGTGTAACGAGGGTACGCTGTCTGCCATTGTGTAAAAAGTGTATGCTGTCTGCCGCTATGTGTAACGAGGGCACGCTGTCTGCCGTTATGTGTAAAAAGTGCACGCTGTCTGCCGTTATGTGTAAAAAGGGGAATCTGTTCGCTGTTAGGAGTAAAAGGGTCTCTACCTGGTGTAGTGGTGCTACTGTGCGGCGTAATTTGAAGAATGGAGACTACTGTGCACCGTTTTATGAATTGGTATTATTTTGTGGACACACCCCTTCCCCACGAAGCCACGCCACTATGTATTTTTGCGCGCGCGCCTACGGCGCGCACTGCCCATGGGGTGTACTTGGATGGGGAGCCCAAAGCATTTTGTTGCACCTGGGCCCACCGCTTGCTTGTTCCGCCACTGATCAAGATTATAACAAATAAAGGCTTGAAATATCTCACTTTGCATGTAATGAGTCTATATAATATATTAGGTTCACCTTTTAAGTTGAATTACTGAAACAAATGAACTTTTGCATGATATTCTCATTTTCTGAGTTTCACCTGTATACTTTAATTGTCAATATTTTTACATTATCAAAATGTTGACAGTGAAACTACAGACCTGCCTTAAATTTATTTAAAAAATGGGCTAAAGGCCCGTACACACGGGGAGATGTGTGCTGAGCGATCTAGCACAGCTGAGCGAGGGGGGTGGGGGGGACGCTCACTTCACACAGTGGTGAAGTGAGCGATCTACTAGACTTAGAAATTAAGCACAGATCTCTCCGTGTGTACCCCTCTTAAGGATGAGTGACAGTCTGCAGCTATTTGGGGTCGGGGAAGGGAAGGTGACGGGGACCGTTGTACAGACCGGGACTGGCAGCCCCACTTTGTAGGTATGCCGAGAGTGGCTTCATTATCCCCAACAGCGTGAAAACACCAGCAATCTTGAGTAATCTGAGGGTTACTCAGATGACCGATGTTCACGGAGATGACCTCATGCTGCATCTGTGTACGCAGCAGATCACAGAAGTCATAAGCAGGCAGTGGCGTCACAACGGGGGTGCGAGGGGTGCCCGCACCCGGGTGTCACCCACCGCGGGGTGTCACCAAAGTGTCGGCTCCTGCTCAGTGACAGGAGCCGGATACTGCACTGTAACATTACATGCAGTGCCCGGCATCTGTCACTGTGAAGAAGCTGACACTGCAGTCTCCAGGGTCAGCCAGCACCTCCCGCACCCCCTTAGTCATGGAAACGGGGGTCGGGAAGCATAGCCATGCCCATGTGCAGCCCAACCACGCCCCCATCTCGCAAAGCCATGCCCCTTCTGACAGCACCTGCAAAGCCACGCCCCTTTTTTAACAGGAGCCGCACCGGGTGTCAAACATGTAAGTGACGCCTCTGTAAGGAGGTGTCTTTTTACACAAGTATCATGCTGCATTAGCATATTTACACACAGCAGCTCATAGGCGTGCGCAGGGGGGGGGTGCCTGGTGCGCACAGGCACCCCCTAATGTCTGGCACCCCGATCTCACATGCCTGATGCAGCGAGCAGGCTGATTACTGTCCCCTCTGCACTGCACCCTGTCAGGAATGCATTACTGACCGGACGTCTGGGTTAATCAAGGGTGCCACTGCCACCGGCTTTCAAACTCCCGACTCCACTTCCATGTACAAAAACAGCGTGATGTGACGTGATGATGTCATGCTGCTCGCACGCCCACCCGTCACACGCCCACCTCTCTCCTTCTATGCTATGCCAACGCCAGCCACTGATGAGGAGCAGCATGCAGCCAGCATTCCTCTTAGGAAGACAAATTCAATACTGGCAGGTGGTTGTCAGCAGCATTGACATGTCACTCGTTTTTCCAGCAGCAGCAGTACTAGTCTGCGACTGTCAGTGTCAGAGAGTGGCTGACTTGTAAGTAAGCTGCTGCAGCTTGCAGGGGAAAGAGCGGGGGAGCCAGACCAGGCTGAGGAGGAGCAGTGTAATTGCAGTGAGTGCCATCAGGGGTGTTTGTTTGGTGGACACCACAACATCTGACAATGTATCTGCATTATTAGGATTGGTACAAGGGTGGATATTTATATTGCGTTGACCATCAATAAATGGTGCTGGACATACCCAAAAGGCGGTGCTAGACACATCACTCCGATGGTGCAACCCCTATTAAAATGTGCTGCGCACGCCTATGCAGCAGCTGTGTGTTATGCGTACCTCTTTGAATCAGGCTCTACACTATTTACTGATTATTAAATTTTAGGGGTCTTAAATTAGTGTTGGAATTTCCGACAGGTCGGAAAAACCACTTTTTGACTTTTTTAGGTTGAATCTGGATTCGACCTATTCAGTTTCAGCGCAATTTTTCCGACTTGTTGGAAAACACGTGGATGAGCGTATTAGCCGCGGATCCATGTTTTTGGTCAAATTTGCAGGCTTAACCAGCAGGTTTTTGTCCTGTTTTGACAATGCCGATTCAACTGTAAAAAAGTTGGATCGGCATTGTCGAAAACAGCAAAAACCTGTCGGAAATGCCCACAAATTGAATAGTGAAGTGTCGGATTCTCTCCATCTGAGAGGATCTGACACTAATTGAATATACCCCTTAGTCACAAAATAATAACAACATACGTTAGTGACTGTAAGGGGAACAGAGCAGACTCAATGACTATCTCTGCAGACTCTTCCTCATTGGTGTAGCCAGGGGTGCAGGTGGAGTGAAGGTGGGTGAGAGGGAACAATACTAAACAAACATGCAGATGGAGGGAGTGTGTGAGCATGGTATAAAAGCATAGAAATGGACATACAGGTGAGAGGACATATCATTTTTTTCGGTGGGAGGGATGAGGGGATATAGAATAAATACAGTATAAAATAGGGAAGCACAATACAGATCTGGGGGAAGGGTACAATATTGAACATATACTGATGAGGGGGTAGACAAAATAGGACATACAAAAAGGCAGCTACAGTATGTGGGGAGTCTGATGGGATATAAAACGTTGATATGTGGTGAGGTATATAGCTCAGGAGGCACTGGTTAGCACCAGAGCCAGATTTACACACAATATATGAGCCAAAGGGTTCATGTGGGCATTATACACAGGTGCAGCAGTATATATTGCTGGAAATTTGGTGAGTTTTGACCAGAGATGTGCCGAAAAGATAGGAAGGTAAGGTATTGCCTGTCATAGACTTGTTGCTCGAGAGTTTTGACTATAAAAATGATTAGAATAATACAAAGAAGATATTACTAACATATTCTTTGTACTTTTCACATACTTTATAGAGTCAAAACTCTGGTACAAATATTAATGAAACAGAAAAGGCTCTGCCTCACCTCACCGCAAGTCATTGCTATATAAGGTGCATTGGGAAACACCTGGGCCTAGGGAGCCAATATTTCCATGTTCATTTCCCTCATTTCAAAGGTTATGCTGCTGCTCCTTCTGTGACTATTGTGGCTTTGTGTTTTTTACTGTGAAAACTGTGCATGGTATGCAAAACATAACTACTTGGGTCAAAGCACAGCCTTCTGCAGTATATCATTTGCACCATAACCCCATTACCTAGCAGTCATGTACATAGGCGTGTGCACGGGGGGTGCCTATGGTTATGTATCTTGTGAAATAAAGAAACAGTTGGACATAAGTACATTTTCTACCACAGCTATCAGACAGCAGCACACGCATACAGCATATAGTAGGTGCTGCTTTTACAATCTCACTGAACTGTTTTGGGAAAAGTATCTGAAGTATGACTTTTTGTTGTGGTTAATTTAGTCCTTAGAGTGTGAAATGATACCACTTATCTCATTTTCATAAATCCCAAGAGACTGTGGGGCAGATGTATTAACCTGGAGAAGGCATAAGGAAGTGATAAACCAGTGATATGTGCAAGGTGATAAATGCACCAGCCAATCAGCTCCTAATTGTTAATTTACATATTGGAGCTGATTGGCTGGTTAGTTTTTCACCTTACACACATCACTGGTTTATCACTTCCTTATGCCTTCTCCAGGTTAATACATCTGCCCATATGGGCCTAATTCAGACCTGATTGCTGTGCTGCAAATTTGCAGAGGTCTGCGATCAGATAGCCGCCGCCCATAGAGAGTAAAAACCTGCCCCGTGCAAGTGTGCGAATGCATGTGTACGTAGTGCGAAAACGTCACCAGACAGCGGACATCTGCAAATTCGTTTGCAACTCACTCACCATCGAAAGATTTTTCCAGTCTGTGCGTAGACCAGGACTTACTCCTACAGTGCGATACAAACAGGCTGATCGGGTCCAGAGCTGGCGTAACACACCCTCCCTGAAAATGCTTGGGCATGCCTACATTTTTCCTGACACTCCCAGGAAACAGACCGTTATCACCCCCAAACGTCTGTTTCCTGTCAGTCAGCCTGCGTTCACCCATCAATCAAAATTTCGCACCATTCTGTCGTTGCGCATGGTGGGCCGCCCACGGTACAGGTCGTATGATACCATCTTTCATGAATACTACATGTCCTAAAGCTGCTGTTGCTAAAGGCTGTCTGCCACAGGCATCTACTACATGTGTTTAACATGTTACTCCAGTCTGAGGTAATGGTTAAAAGAAATTGAAGTCCACCAACCACTGGATTTGTCCCATTGCTGATTTAATCAGGCTTTTTTTTAAATGAGCCATGTTGTTTTTTAACAGTTTCATTGTATGTATTGGTGCTCATTAAGTGGTACCCTGGGCATAATTTTACCCATTTTTTATCTATATTAAATTTTTGATTAATCCTTTCCACCTGTCTGCATAGTTTCATTTTCCAGCGCTGTATTAGTACTTTCAGTACTATTGTGTTGTGTGTTTAGTTTTGGAGTGATTGTCGAAGGTTTTACAGCTGCTCAGGAGAACCAGCTCTATCAAGCGCGTGGCATACCCACTCTTTTGAGTGAGGGGAGGTTTATCCAGTCTGAGGTATACCTGATTGGCCCTATGTGAGACTAATTACACAGGCCACCAGCAGTATTGAATATAGAGAAACCCTAGTATTAATAGGGGATAGTGGTCAGTGCAATATATGTTTAAAGCAATCTGTGCACTTGTCTTTTGAATGTGTTAACTCAGGCTATTTATTTAGCCGTGCCCTTCTAGCTTTATATTGATGTGAACAGGAGACAATTATACCCCTTTTAAACTCGCAGAAAAATCCCGGGATATTGCACGTGAACGCGCATCATCCCGGGATTTTTCTCAGTGTGAATGGGTAGAGGGACAATTTCCTGGGACGAGCATCCCGGGATTTCAACCCAGGTCTCAACCTGGGTTGAATCCGGGACCGTCCCGGGAAGCTGGGTAGTGTGAAAGGGCCCGTCCCGGGATTCACTACCTGGGACTGTTAAAAGGCCTCCACTACGCTGTTTCAGACACCGCGCTTGCTCCCGAGGGTCCTGCTACAGAAGCGACGTAACAGAGGCATGTTGGGGCCAGGAGGCCGCATGAGAACCTTGACGCTCCTGGGATGGTGCCACCTGTAGGCGCGGTGCTCACCTCATATCATAGGAGTTCCGGCCGTGGTCACCGAACGCAGGATCTCGTAGCTGGATGTACTACGGGGGACTCAGCATACACAGTGCGCGGACACATCCTGAGCCGGCATCACCTGTTTTATTGTACCATAAACAATTCTGTAAACATAAATTAAAACAAGCATAAAGCAATATATACTGAGCCTATGTGGTAATATGCGTCCATTTCTAATATGAGGCCATTTCTAATGACATACTTATGCCTTTGCAGGGATATCCCGGGATCAGTGTAAATGGGGCTGTCCCAGGTCGATCCCAGGTCTTAGTGCAGTGTAAAAGGGGTCAGTCCTGGGAATGCATCCCGGGACGCATCCCGGGAGTCACCCGGCTGTGTGAGTGTAAAAGGGGTATTACCAGCTCTGCAGTAACTGCAGTAATCTTTTGCTTAATGTTGTGTTTTCTGTTTAACTCAATATTACACGGGCTCTAGAGTTACCATTTGTGACTTTTCCACCCATATGTAATTTATGGGAGATATACAATTTTTTACAAGCATTAATATTATACCACTATCTGAGACTCAATCCTTTACTAGATACCGTTCCTCTTCCTTCAGTCCCAGAGTTGTGAAGTGTCAGTAGTTCTCTCATTGGCTGCGCTGACCTCAGTGTCATAAGCCAAAAGCAGAAACGAAGAAGACGCACTACAAGATACTCTGGTACTTTCTGTATTTCTATTGGCTGGCGTGAGTAAGGGTCTCTCCCCCTGTATTCAATGCGACAGCACATGCGGGGCAGCAGAACCACAAAATATGCCGCAAGGCCTTGTCTGTCTCATTCACCTTGATTGAAAACTTGGTCCAATACACCTGTGACACGGGCAGAGACCCAAAGGAGAAACTATAAGCCTGTACCTTTTAATCATGTTGTTTTATGTTAAGTATGTCTATATTTCGCCTTTTAGTGTAAGGAGTTTCTATACTCCAATCTTATATTTACATTTAATAAAAGTTTAGTTTTATCTTTTGTCCGATCTAATATGGGAACAATTTGTGTACACTTTTGAGTGCCCCACTATAGGAGAGTCCTTTGCCTTTCCCTGGGTATTTTTTGTTGTTTGGCGTTGTGTCTGCGCATTGCGGTGCATACGCATGCACAGTCATGCGATTTCACACAACAGCGATCAGGTCTGAATCGGGACCATCTTTGGGGTCAAACCAATTGCGGGCAAAGGGTGCAAGATGCTGTTGCAATGGTGTGGACTTGCTAGCATCAGCACTGCCTCTCGCACCCCTTGCTGCCCGATCTCGCCCCAAACAAAGGCCCTCATTCCGAGTTGTTCACTCGCAAGCTGCTTTTAGCAGCTTTGCACACGCTAAGCCGCCGCCTACTGGGAGTGAATCTTAGTTTATCAAAATTGCGAACGAAAGATTAGCAGAATTGCGAATAGACACTTCTTGCAGTTTCTGAGTAGCTCCAGACTTACTCGGCAACTGCGATCAGTTCAGTCAGTTTTGTTCCTGGTTTGACGTCACAAACACTCCCAGCATTCGGCCAGACACTCCTCCGTTTCTCCAGCCACTCCCGCGTTTTTCCCAGAAACGGTAGCATTTTTTCACACACACCCATAAAACGGCCAGTTTCCGCCCAGAAACACCCACTTCCTGTCAATCACATTACGATCACCAGAACGAAGAAAAAACCTCGTAATGCCGTGAGTAAAATACCTAACTGCATAGCAAATTTACTTGGTGCAGTCGCACTGCGGACATTGCGCATGCGCATTAGCGACTAATCGCTCCGTTGCGAGAAAAATATAACGAGCGAACAACTCGGAATGACCCCCAAAACTGTGTGAGACCGAGCTGCCACACTAACTAGCGGGGATGAAAACATCACCCACAATTGGATTGACCCCTTGGAGTGCAGTTGTCTGGGCCCAGTTTGCGCCTCTTGTCTCAGAAGGAATGCAAGCTACTTGCATGGTCTTCTGTTTGGACAAAAGATTATAGAGCAATGAACTCTTTCGAGCATTCGTGATAAAACTTTTGTAATTTATTTTTTACAAATATTTTCTATTCCTCCGCAGACACATGGTGCTTATGTACCTGTCATGCAGGTACATAAGCACCAAGACAGACCCAGCAAAATTATAAATGAAGCATTAGTATTGCCACTTATCTGAATGTATCAGCTATGCCAGTGATATTTTAATAATACATTGTGTTGATAACAGATTTTCTGGTGCTGCAATAAGTGGTGATAGAAATTCTGTATTATTACAACTACAGATTGTTAAATAGATGTCTATGTGTTCCTTATGTGTCTTAGAATATTTTGTTCAGTTTGTTTGCTATTATGATTTTGTCTTTGTATACTTTTCTCTTTTGTAAGCCTCACTAGCTTTCTCTCAGGGACTGCACTCCCACTTTAATGGCTTAAGGGGGTGATTCCGAGTTGATCGCTATTTTTTCGTTCGCACAAGGTATTTGCAAAATTGCGAATACGTTGCACAATAGCGAATATCCGCCCCCAACGTGTTTTTGCTATTTCGTACGCAGTATAACACAAAGTAGGCGTATGCCAAATCACATCGCACTAATGCGAACCCATCACATTACCACAAACCTCATCGTAAAAATCCTAACTTCTTGTTGATTTACACATTCTTCTTAAAATTGCACACGCTTTTGCTTAAAAATGCACAGCAATGGGGTTTTTTTAAGTTTAATTTCAACACCTTTCAGTTTTAACTCAACAAGCCTTACTCAATTACGAGTCCAATTATTGTAATGAATGATAATGGTCATGACCAATTAAATCTTCAAAGAATACCTGCAGAACACTTTGTTGCCATAATTGTCCATTAACATGTTCTAACATGTTTTTTTTATATTAGTGAAATAGATGTTGAAATTGTGCCTGCCATAATGTTAACTTGCTGCTTTTTGTGTAGTGGTGTAGAGTGTGAATAAATGTGTTTACCTGTTTTTAGAAACAATAAGCTCCTAACTGTCCAAAATGGTTTATGGGTTTTCTGGGGACAAAAAAAAATATTCTTAATTTAGATGTGTGAAATGTTTAAGGTAAGCAATTTCTGCTAGCCAATCTGCTGTTCCTTTATTGCATTAATAAACACAACACCCACTTAACTGCAAACCAAATTTTTTATTTGAAACCAGTAATATGTGTTTTTTTTAACTAATTTTTTTTTAAAAGTTTTTTAAAAAACTGCTCCATGCGCTCCACGTCCTCAAGCACAGCCCGCAAATTTGCCTTTAGCCTTGCCAATATCCCAGGCAGACTTGTTGGATCTCCAACTGCACCATCTGAAATGAAGACCAAAACAAAACATTACTAACTTACTCACATTACCTATTATACAAGCAAGGAACAAAGAACACTTTAATGGAAAAGTGACTACATCATGGATGTTTGAATGTTAAAACAGTAGCATACCAACACACATGCATGCTCAGCAATGTTTGTTATTGTTAAATTATCATTTTAAAAACTGTACCACACCATGGGGTACATTTACTAAGATGGGAGTTCGATTTAAGATGGGACGTTGCCCATAGCAACCAATCAGATTTGACATATTATCTTCTAGAAGGTGCTAAATAAATGATAAGTAGAATCTGATTGGTTGCTATGGGCAACATCCCATCTTAAATAGAACTCCCATCTAAGTAAATGTAACACCATGCTGGGATTCATTCACATCTGGAGTGAAGCAGACTTCTCTTTTTAGGGGTTGGCCCTGCATTATCACACTGCATATCAACATCTTCAGAAGGACAACATATCCTAGCATGCCCACACTCCCTGAAAGCCTGGCCTCACTACATAAGGACAAACAGGTTTTAAAATGTTAAAAACAAAATTGTAGGAGTGTAACTTTCACAACACAAATCACTGTGTCCTTAGCCTGCCTAACAAAGTGAAGCCTGCGACTTCAATGTGCAAATATTGGAATACACTGGCACAAGTGTAAAAGTCTAACAACATACTAAACTCCACTCAGGTCTAACTGTTTTGCAGATAATGTATCACATACAAACCCTGTTGTCCAGGCAACCCTGTCGACATAATGAGTGTTGACCTAGAGTGGGCATCCTCAACATTGCAGATGTAGACACTGTACATCTAATGTTCCTCACACAAATGAAAATGCATCATCCATACCATGATGAAGAACACAAACATTTAACCTTGGCAAAAGATTGGCACCAGTACAACACTGCATTTATTAGAATGTGACGATAAATACGTTTCTAAATGAAATGTCAATGTGTGTGAACTTACTCTCCTCTGCCACTTGCCCACCTCCCTCAAGTGGCTCCGGGGCCTCTGCTGCCCATTCTGATGGCGGAGATGTCGGCTGGATGGGGGATGTCGGCTGGATGGGGGATGGTGGCTGGATGGGGGATGGTGGCTGGTGGCTGGATGGGAGATGGTGGCTGGATGGGGGATGGCGGCTGGATGGGGGAAGGAGGCAGGATGGGGGAAGGAGGGTGGATTTGTGAAAGAGGATGGAAGGGGGAGGAGCTTACAGAGGGTGGGTAAGAGGGGGAGGGTGGTGGAGAGGTTGGTTGGGCCACAGAGGGGGAGGGGGGCAGAGAGATGACTTGGGAAAGAGAGGAGGAGTGGGGCGGAGAGGGGGATTGGGCCACAGAGGGGGGCAGAGCAGGGGATTGGTAAAGAGAGGGGGAGTGGGGCAGAGAGGGGGATTGGGCCACAGAGGGGGAGTGGGGCAGAGAGGGGGTTTGGGAAAGAGAGGGGGAGTGGGGCGGAGAGGGGGATTGGGCCACAGAGGGGGAGGGGCAGAGAGGGGGAGTGGGGCAGAGAGGGGGATTGGGAAAGAGAGGGGGAGTGGGCCGGAGAGGGGGAGTGGGAAAGAGAGGGGGAGGGGGGCGGAGAGGGGGATTGGGCCACAGAGGGGGAGGGGGGCAGAGAGGGGGTTTGGGAAAGAGATGGGGAGTGGGGTGGAGAAGGGGATTAGGCCACAGAGGGGGAGGGGGGCAGAGAGGGGGAGTGGGGCGGAGAGGGGGATTGAGAAAGAGTGGGGGAGTGGGCCGGAGAGGGGGAGTGGGAAAGAGAGGGGGAGGGGGGCGGAGAGGGGGAGTGGGCCACAGAAAGGGAGGGGGTGTAGAAGGGGCTTGGGCTGCCCTTCGAAGTCGCCACCTTGCAGCCGCTGCTCGCCTTTGTGCTTGACCTAGAATGACATATGTAATAATTAGGTTGTGGCTTTTTCAAAAAAAATCTGCATTTCATAAATACATTGTTATGTACCATGTTAAATACACAGAACAAGGTTTTTTGTTCAGCCGATAGCCTGTGTACCAACTCAGTACAACAACATTAACTTTTTCACAAGCACTTTGCTACACACTCAGTACTGCAAGCCATAACCACACACAATGTTGAAACTTGTGTAAGGTTTGTGCTACAATAGTGTCATTACACAGTCTGCTAATTCTCTAACTATAGCACTTCTTAGTGAAAATGTGCATTTTTAACTTTAATAATCCTGCAAATAATCTCAGTGTAATATTCATATTTTATGTAATGTGTTTAACTTACTGCGTCTACGGCGGATGCTAATTTGTTGGCGCAGCTCCGCCAACAGCTCAGGCGTACGACGGCGGAGGTCACTCCACCGCCTTTCCAGTTGTATAATGCTGCGCTGTGTCCGGGTGTTTCTGCACAGTATGCGGCGGACCTCCGCGTAGGCCTTGCGCTTTACCCTATTGGGGATAAAAGGCCCTGCGTGGCCTACGCGGTGGTCCATGACCGAGATTAGCACACGCAGCTCCCGGCGTGAAAAGGCAGCTGCGCGCATGGTGCCAATGGCGTTTGCCATACATGGGCATGTATTTATAGTGTGTGGTGGCATTTGATTGGTAGAAATTGTATGGTGTCATATGTATTAAACTTTATTGATATGTGTACATTACTGTGCTGGACAGTGTGTACATTTAGCATCAGCGGAAAATCGCACCCGCGGAAAAAAACACACACACACTCACTCACACACACACACTCACACACACACACACACACACACACACACACACACATACACACACTCACATACACACACTCACATACACACACAAATTTGTATTCCAAATACATGCTAACAAATTACTAGCATTGTATGTTTGTAGGATAAAAGAAAAAAAAACATGACAATGTTTTGATATATGTCTCTAGATAGTTATATAGATACATATACACACACACACACACACACACACACATACCAGTAATTTTTTTCTGGAATTCATAAACATATCTCTCTCTCTCTCTCTCTCTCTATATATATATATATATATATATATATATATATATATAAACGTTGCTCTACTCTAACGCTGTGGTTGTGATCATTGAAATTTGCCGTGAGTGCCACGTTGTTCTCCTTTGCTATATATATATATATATATATATATATATATATAAATAAATATATTGATATATATATTTATATATTTTTTTAAAAAATAAAAAATAAATAAATAAATGTATATATATATATATATATAGAGAGAGAGAGAGAGAGAGTGAGTGAGAGAGAGAGTGAGAGAGCGAGAGCACAAAAAGGTAAAAAATAAAATAAAATAAAAAATTAAGTGTTACAATCTGTGTACTCACCACATTTTGCTGGAACAATCAGCTACACAGAGTCACAAAGTTTTAGAATTTTAGGATCAGTTGTTGTGTCATTTTTATTGTAAACAGATGCACAAGCCAAACATAAAATAAAAAAAATGTTGGTTAATAACACAATTAACCCAAATGTAATAATTGTTTTAATTTTCACAAAAAAAAAACATTGTCTCTATTTATCTATATATTTTTCACACATTGCATTGCTCTATGATATATGTTTTTCTGTGTTCACAGTTTTTTAACACGTTGCTTGTATTTTTATGATTGTCTAATTTTACACACTGCACTTTTAATTTTTATCAACTACAGCAATGCATATATATTTACTGTTGTAATTATTTCACTTATGTAAACTCATTTCACGTTTTTATTTGTATGTGTGCCCAGTAACCATGGTGATCTCCCCCTCACTGGCAACACGTCAGCTGGACGGACCGGCACTACGTCACTTCCGGATGTGAGGTATGTCTCGACCGGGATCCGGGCGGCGTGGACTCCACGAGCGGGAGGAGTGTCTCCTACAACTAAGGTATTTAAATCACTTTTTTTGCCTATTTGCACTTATCCTGACGACGGGGCTGCGACCCCGAAACGTTGATGTCTTCATGACAATAAAGTCTCTGCACGCTTTCATTTGATTAACTGCTCTGAGTGCCGCCCGTCTGGTTTGGTGTATTGTCGGGTCGTTACCCGTGGGAGGGCACCGCGAGCCAAGGAAGCTTTCATCTAGGAACTGTGAGTGCCGGGTCACACTGTCTGTTTGTATTACAAATTGGTTCCTGGCAGGGGTTAACCATTTGTTGACCAGGGCACCACGCATATCCTATATATTTTTACTCAGGAGGACTCTTTTCACCCGCAACACACGCACAGGTTGCGGTTTTGCACTTTACTAATTATTGCACAGCACTCAGCACTTTATATCACATTGTCTCTTTACCTGGACATTATTTATTGAGCAACATGGCTGCACTGGATGATGAAGTAGCTGATGGTGCTACACACTTTTTACAATGTGACAATTCTGACACACTCAGTTTCTCTGAAGCTGAGGCAGAGAATATCCTCTTCAAAACCTCGGCATTTGAAACGGAGGCAGGAACCTCAAGTGATGATCTGTATAGAGACTTACTAAAATTACGCAAACGGGAGATCGACTATCTCTATCATGGTATGACACTGTCGGACTATTTCAGGGCTAAGCAAATCCCACGCGGATTTCGCATCCACAATATGCCCACAATTGGGAGATATGACGTGACTTTTTGCAGAAAATGGATCTCTGTGTTAAATAAATGCTCCATGGATCTGCTACTCCTCGTGATTGAAGAAGCAACACGGGAGATGAATATCACCAAACAAAAAATTGGAGCTTTTAACACAGAGCACGCCATACCGCTCTCCCCACCTCCAGACTGGATGATTAAACTGGAAGGAGAAGTTGAGCAATATAAGATCAACTTGATCAAGTTTAAAAAACAAAAGTTGATCAAAGTACAACAAGACTATGCTCAACATAGAGTATATTCATGGCTCTATAACAGCAATACCAGATATACTCCAGTAAGACAACATTTTACCAGACGCCGTGAACAACGTCAACCATACTCCAGTACATCAGCCAGCGAAATGGATGAGACCCCCACAAACACACAACAGGCAGGAGAGGCCCCTTTAGGGGTTCGCACCAGGGCCATTATCGCAGGCAGAGGAGCACGTTCACGAGGAGAGGTGGACAAACGAGGCGGAAGAAGAGGACCCAAGAACAACGCAAAGCCACCGAGGAGGGGACGCAACTGATCTTTAATTTATCCACCAAGGTGTTAACACCCGTGGAAACTAAGGTGTTAAGCAAAGGACTTGGATTTGTCCCCACCAGGTCTATTGATCCCTTTCAATGGAAGATAGAGACATATAAATTATCTAGATCCCTCAAATTAAAGGAATTCTTTCATAAACAATCACCGGGACACACCAACACGGCTGCTAATGAGATCCCCTCTCAGGTGAGTAAACTTAATAAATCTACATTTGAACCAACTTCTCTGAATCCCTCCATCAAGACTTTTAGCAGGATGATGGAACATTTAGATGATGAACCCCACTACAATCCACACCCCAATATGTCCAAGGATGAGTTTGCTGCCCTGAAGGGACTAAGTAAAAGGCAGGACATTATCATTAGGGGTGCGGATAAAGGGGGTGGTATTGTGGTGCTTGATACTGATGCATACAAAACAGAATGTACACGTTTATTGTCAGACTCTAGTACGTATGGATATTTGCAGAATGACCCTACTAATGTTTTTAAGCGTGAACTAGATGCCATTCTGTCTGAAGCTGTTTCTGTAGGGATTATATCGACATCTACATCTAAAGCTTTAAGTAGAGAAAACCCCATTGTACCCATTTTTTATTGCATCCCAAAAATCCACAAGGACCCCATTAAGCCCCCTGGTAGACCGATTATCTCGGCTCGGGGATCACTATGTGAACCACTGGCTGTATATTGCGATACTTTTTTACAACCCTGTATCCAGCAGACCAGTACCCATTTAAAAGACACATCCTCGCTACTTAGGATGTTGCAGACAGCAGGTATACTTCCCCCTGATACGACACTATCAACAATAGACGTTACGAGTCTATATACATGCATACCGCATGAGGCGGGACTACTTGCAGTGCGACGTCTTATTACTAACAATCCGCTATTCAAAGGTCCAGAAACTGAGTTTTTCTTACAACTACTCAGATATACCTTGACACATAACTACTTCTTACATGATAAAAGATATTATATTCAACGCACAGGCTGTGCGATGGGGTCAGCGGTAGCCCCAGCCTTTGCAAATATTTACATGTGGGAAGTAGAAAAAGATCTATTTCTACAAGACCAACACATCAATTGCCACCTGAAACTATACACTAGGTATATAGATGATGTGTTGATATTCTGGACAGGGCCCCTGGATCAACTACACACATTGATACAAGCACACAATTTGACATCCAGTCCGGTTAAATTTACCATAGAGTCCAATACAAATACAATTACTTTTTTGGATGTACAAATCACCGTACAGAATGGCGTAATCAATACATCACTCTATGTCAAACCTACGGACAGAAACAATCTTCTTAAGCGAGACAGTTTCCACCCCAGATCAACCACAGGTAGTTTACCTTTTTCTCAATTCCTTCGGGTGTGTCGAATTGACAGCACACCAGAAAAAAGAGATCGAGATTTAGATATGATGCTGAAAAAATTTCTAGAGCGAGGATATCCACTTAATGAGCTACAACAAGCTAGGATACAAGCTCTTGACCACTCACGAGAACAACTGTTAGCCCCTAAAGAGAAAAAAACGCTGACAGGTAGATTTCCATGGGTCACACAATATAACACCAGTAGTATACATCTTACTAAAAAAATGAAACAACTGTGGCCCATAGTGGCAACGGATAAGGAACTTGGTGAAGTTTTCGATTCTAAACTCCTTGTCAGCCACACCAGAAATAAAAGCATCAGGGACTATGTGGTCAAAACAGACATATCCAATTTTGAAACACACAAACGACACTTCCTTAGTAGGAAACCGGGTTGCTTTCGGTGTAGTGGCTGCACAACATGCAGCTATCTCACCCCAGGTGACAAATTTAGACATCCACACACAGGAAAGATATTCACCATACAATACCCACTTTCCTGTGAGTCTAAATTTGTTATATACCTCATCATTTGCCCATGCGGATTAACGTATGTGGGCAAAACGGATTGCACGTTTAAAATACGCATGGCGCAACACAGGTATGCAATCCGGGAGGCCATTAAAACAGGTGACAGTGAACAACCTGTAGCCAGGCACTTTGCCCAAGCCAAACATGGCATGGCAACATTGAGGTACAAAATAATAGACCAGGTACCCAAATCACTACGAGGAGGAGATCGCTCTAAGAAACTTCTGCAATTAGAATCTAGATGGATTCACAGATTAAATACTATCCATCCGAAAGGTTTAAATGAACATATGAATTTGAGATGTTTCTTATAAATTAATAATTATTAAGTTTCTCCCGTACTTATACATTATTATCATGCAGTAGGTTTTGTATATTTGTACTTTTGTACTTTTATAGTATTTAATCATTACCTCTATATGTCAGAATGACTCACAAACTCCAGGCAATAAGGTTTATTACCATAACATTACAGTTCATTATGAAGAGAGTTTATACTTGCTCTCCAGTTTTAAAAAAATTTAAATAATTTTTATAAGGTGTTCTCATATTAATGTCACAGGTTTACTGACATGCCGGGTCACACTGTCTGTTTATATATATATATATATATATATATATATATATATATATATAAATAAATATATTGATATATATATTTATATATTTTTTTTAAAAATAAAAAATAAATAAATAAATGTATATATATATATATATAGAGAGAGAGAGAGAGAGAGAGTGAGTGAGAGAGAGAGTGAGAGAGCGAGAGCACAAAAAGGTAAAAAATAAAATAAAATAAAAAATTAAGTGTTACAATCTGTGTACTCACCACATTTTGCTGGAACAATCAGCTACACAGAGTCACAAAGTTTTAGAATTTTAGGATCAGTTGTTGTGTCATTTTTATTGTAAACAGATGCACAAGCCAAACATAAAATAAAAAAAATGTTGGTTAATAACACAATTAACCCAAATGTAATAATTGTTTTAATTTTCACAAAAAAAAAACATTGTCTACAACAATCTTACACCACAAACATGATAAGGAGAACATTACAGATTAATTATGTACTGAAAAAATAATAAAGACTCACAAAACAAAAGCAACACACTCTGAACTTTACCAAGCTACCTAAATGCCATCAGTACAAAAAAACAAAAACAAATACAGACAGTTTTGGGAGACAAAACTAAATAAAACAAAAACACAATACCTGAAATAATCCCGGACAATTCTAGCCCTTACTGCATTCCCCCGGCGGTACACACTCCCCCCACGGAATGCATGCCCAACCCCTGGCTCCTCATCCGGCAATTCCTCCGTGTGGGGAAGCTCTACGCGACTCCTTACAGCGATGTTATGTAGGATAGCGCACAGGACCACAATTTTACTTACCATCTCCGGCGAATACATTATGTTGCCACCAGTGTGGTGGAGTACACGAAAACGCCCTTTAAGAACACCAATCGTGCGCTCCACCAGCTGTCTAGTGGCAGTAAGCGCAGAGTTAAATGCCGTCTGTGGTCCTGGCCTGGGTTTACTGTAAGGAGTCATGAGCCATGGGGTGCAAGGATATCCACGGTCTCCTGCTTGATAAGATGAGAATAGAAAAAGGTGTAAAAATACATTAAAGAATGTAATTCCAAAAATATGACTGCTCAAATAATGAAAAATACAAAACTCACCCAATAGCCACATGTCTTGGCCTTCCATCGTTCTTAATCTTTGCCATATCCCTGATTGTCTAATGACATGGGCATCATGGGAGTTCCCAGGGAACTTAGCATTCAGGGACAGGATCTGGAGGGATGGGCCACAAACAACCATTACATTCAGAGAATGAAACAGTTTTCTATTTCTAAATATTTCTTCATTATGTCTTGGCGCAACAATAGCAACATGTGTCCCATCCACAACCCGTGTGGGAAGCGACTACCCCCTTCCTGAAATTGCCACTTCACCACAGCCAGGGCACCAACATCCAAAGGCATTGAGATAAATTGCTTCACTCGGGTTAGGAAAGCTTGGCTGATACTCCGCAGGACCTTACTGAACTGGCCCTGCGACATGCCAACCACATCTCCTACAACATACTGGTACGAACCAGTGGCCAAAAAATGTAACACAGCAAGGAATTGTGTCAATGCTGGTATTGCTGTAGGATACCTAATGGATTGTTCTAGATCACTCTCTATTATGGAGAGAGTGTCTAGGATTAGATGAGGTGGCAGTCTGTATCTGCGCAACACTACATCATCAGACATCCCAAAAAGGAGGACACGGGTACGGAAAATTGGTTGCCTTGCACGCCTCCGTTGCCTTGGAGGATGAGGAGCCGGTTGGGGTTGGAGGGCTTGCGCCGGTTGGGGTGGGAGTGGTTCCGTGGGTTGAGGTGGGAGGGCTTCCGCTGCCACATGAATGGACATCACCAACTTCAAATGAAGGTAAGAATCATTAAAACACACAATCAATTAACACCACACATTTGACAAAAATAATATAAGTAAAAGTGTATGGGTGTTCACTTACTGCAGGAGCGTACTCCATATCTTCATAATGAAAATATGGAACAAAAAAAACAAAAACAAAAAATTAATCCACAGTTAGCTAAGTACCTACAACATAGGTTACCATCACAAATAACAAAGTTTTTGAGTTAAAAAACATACCCATATAATTACTGCAACAATATATGAAAAAACTACTAAGTATGTTTTGTTTCTAACACACACAAAAAAAGGCAACTTACCTGCTCAGAAAATAACAGACGACTTGTTTGGAACAAGAAACTGAAAATTGGCCTACTTTGGCACTCCAAATATAATAGGAAAAAATAACAATAGAGACACCTACAAGAGAGAGAAATGGCCAATCAGAAATAAGATAGACACTCTCACCAAACACACACCAGGCCACCCAGGGACAGGCAACTTACCTGCTCAGAAAATAAAGGACGACTTGTTTGGGACAAGAAACTGAAAATTGGCCTACTTTGGCACTCCAAATATAATAGGAAAAAATAACAATAGAGACACCTACAAGAGAGAGAAATGGCCAATAAGAACCAAAAAAAAAAACCTCAGCACTAGAATGGCAACACTGCAAATTACATGTAATATAACTATTAGATACTACATGTTAACAAAGCTAAGAAAATAAACCTGAAACAACATACAAAATGACCTAATTAAAAAACCACTACAAAGGACCCTTGCGCACACATACAGTACATACTTGGTTTGGTAATATACTAACTAATTTTTTTTTTTATAAAACTTTGTGCTGAATACACCATCCGCAACACAACAGTAAGAAATGTACAAGCTACCAACCACTAATTTTTATGCTATATATTGCAATAAAAACTCACTCTGAAATGTGCTAGGCACCAACCACCTTGCTTCTGTCTTGCTTCAAGAATTCTCATCATACACCCACTCACACAGGCTGCAGTCAAGGCGTTTAAATAGCCAGGACAATTACTGGAAGTATTTGCATAATTTTTACACCTGTGCGTATTCCCGTACTGGAAATCACACGCAGCTATAAATCGCAAGACAGCTGTGCAAACACACATGCCACCAGCAACATGGCTACACGTGAGCAGATGGCAGCAGAAATGGACATGGTGCAACAGCAGATTAGCGATTTGACAGCTAGGCGCTTAGCACTGCGGAGGCAGATGCTACAGGCTGCCAGTGAGGATGTTGAAAGAGCAGGACCCAGTACTGTTCAAACACCATCTTCTGAGACCCAGGAGTTAGTTGTGAATCCCCTGCCAGACATAGATACTGGGGAAACTGAGGACGATTCTGGACTCCCATATCAAACCCAAAGTACACAAGCAGCTAGTGAAGAGGAAGATGGTGAGGAGGGTCAGGATGATAGCTCACAGGCTACATCCAAAAAACATAAAAGACAGCCCGCCTTCACTAAGAGGGAGTTACGTGTTTTGGTCACACAGGCCATGGAAAAAATTCATAGAGGCAGCAAAAACATGGGTGCTGCAACCAAAGATCGAATCTGGAGGGACATCACTGATTCTGTTAATGAAGTCGGCTCAATAGTCCGCACCTCACAGGAAGTTCGAAGACAGTAAGTGTATATTGACACACCATTTTCTGCCCTAATTATTGTTACCAACTTAGGTAGATGTGATGTTGCCTATAGCAACCAAATACATAACATGTGTACTATCAATATAAACAGGTATTCTTAACTTATATGTCCTTTACCCCTAATTCTACTCACATATGTAGTTGGGCCGACTTCAAATCCTGCCTGAAGGGCAAGAGGTCTGCGGAGTGGAATGCCTCGAGGGTAACAGGGGGAGGTCCAGCTGCCACTGTGGAGTACACAGATCTTGAGGAGATGGCGATGGAGTGTGTGAGTTACGAGGAGGGGGTTGGGGTGTCTCATATGGACACGGACCTGCCTGAAATACTGATGGCACATGACTTGCCAGGTAAGTTTACACACATATTCCTAAAAATCTAATTTAGTGGTTCAAAAAGTCTAATGTTGTTTTTTTTCCGTTTTTCCACACATTCTTCTGTTTGCTTTTAACATAACACAGCAAAGGTGGGTGAGCAGGTAGAGTCAGAGGAGGGTTATGTGGCTGAGGCTGAGGTGGGGGGACCCAGTGTCTCTGGCAGTGCTGGACCACATATTCCATCTATCCAGATTCCAACTGGCCCCCCCACCCAACCCTCTGCTATCCCGGACATCCTGTCTCAAATAGCAAGGTATGGTGAGAGCCTAAATGCTTTTTAGGACAGGATGATCCGGGAGGTAATCCAGATACCTGTCCAGCTCACTGAGCACAGAACCAGTGTGGAGCAAGGTGTAGCTCAACTCTGCCAAGGTCTGACAGAGATCAGGCAGGGCCAAGAGCAACTCGCCTCCTCGTTCAAAGAAATAGCCAATTCCATTCTGCAAGGGCTCCAGGACATGGCCAGCTGCCTTGCCCACAGTGGCAGAGAGCCAGCCACATCTGCTCCCCCCCCTCCCTCTGCCCAGGTAGAACATCCCACTGGGCAGGGCCCTCGAAGGTCACTTCGCAGACCGAGTCGTGAAGAACATCAGGCGGGAAAAAAGAAGAGAAAGTGATGTCTCTCCAGATGCCCAGCACCCATGTTTGACATGTTGCCTCTATGTTTTTTTTTTGGCTTGTGTGGCCAGAATGTACAACTCCCTCAAGGTGAAAGGGGGTTGTGTTGTTTTTTGATTTGTAGCCTGTGAGTTATTTTCCTGGACACTTGAGCTATCTTCCTCTTCCTAGCGTGCTGTGTATGTTAGGGTTGGTGTTTTGGGTCCAGAATCGACCTCAGTTCCCCTAAAAGTATCGTCTGGCTGGGGGTTCACAACATATACTTTGGAAATAGTATACTTAATATTTTGCCAGTAGATGGGGTTACCATAGTACTGGGTTCTGCTATGTCAAATTCCCCACTGGCAGCTGCTTGTTGCCATGTCCATCTTTGTATGTGATGCTCATTTGTAGCCATGTTGTGTTGCTGCTTTAATTTATTTATTGGAGTAAAAAAAAAATAAGCAAACACTTGTTTGTGTGTTTTATTAAAGGTTATGCACTCTTGAAAACTGTGCCCTGTAAAATGGAACATGGCATATTTACTTTTGTGGAACAATGGAACAAACAGAATATTCTTACAAACACTGAATATTATAATGTTAAAAATGTATGCCTTGCACAACACTTAACTGGGCATATTAATTTTCAAAAAACTTGGATATGAACTTGGGTTACTAGGGGCAACATGGCATAGTATTAGATATGGACACACTCCAAAATAAAAAAATAAAAAAATGTTAGTAAGTAACATCAAGTGCAGGCTGCATTATGTTGCTCATGTTATTTGGTATGTACAAAGGAATATGTCTATGGCGAGAACATTTAGCTGATGTAGTTTATTAGTTGGTTTAGTCACACTTGATTAAATTGCAAAGTATTCAGCAAATAATTTAAACATGCAGTTAACATCAAAGTATTTTACCACATAATTAATAAACTTTATTTGTATGTCAGATTTAGACTTGGTAAATGTATATTTATTATGTGGGCATACAATTGCTGTTTGCAGTCATTTGTAACTGCAGTGTTTGGCAAGTAATTGCTGAACAGGTGAATTCATTTGCTAATTAATTGCAAAATAGGGCAGACACACTTGTAACAATACTTTGCAAGTGCTGAGTAGCTGCAGACTTACTCCTCGGCTGCGTGTAGATAGCGAACATTTGTTGTGTACTTTTTACTATCAGCTACGCATTTCTGCTGCTAACACGCCTACTGCCGGTTGCATACTCCCACACTAGCCGCCCACTTTCACGCCCATTTCGTAAGATAGCGAAGCCGTGCCTCTGCCACGCCTCCGTCACTCCCTGATTTCGGTGATGTAGTACAAGCTGAATTTCAGTTAGTAATTTTGCACAAGCGTCGTATCGCTCCCTTTGCGCACCCGCATTACTGCATTCGCGCATGCACAGTGTGCGATTTTTTACCATTTGCGATGCGAAGAACTGCTGTAATCAACTCGGAATGAGGGCCTAAGTTCCCTCCCTCCTCTAGATCATTGCTCTATTTTCTTTTTCACTTTCCTTTGCTTCTAATGCCATAATCAATCAGCTCCTTACTTACGTCTAATTTCAGACTTTCCATTTACTGTTGTCTATCCATCTATGGCCCTCATTCCGAGTTGATCGCTCGCTAGCTATTTTTTGCAGCGCAGCAATCAGATGGTCGCAGCCTATAGGGGAGTGTATTTTCGCTTTGCAAGTGTGTGAACGCCTGTGCAGCCAAGCGGGACAAAAAAGTTTTTTGCAGTTTCTGAGTAGCTCTGGACTTACTCAGCCCTTGTGATCACTTCAGTCTTTTTGGTCCTGGAATTGACGTCAGACACCCGCCCTGCGTTTTTCCAAACACACCCAGAAAACGGTCAGTTGCCACCCACAAACGCCGCCTTCTTGTTAATTTCCTTAGGATCGGCTGTGCGAATGGATTCTTGCCCAGCAACGATTCACTTTGTACCCGTACGACGCACCTGCGCATTGCGGTGCATACGCATGCGCAGTAGTAACCTGTTTGCTGCTCAGTGAAAAACGTCAGCGAGCGATCAACTCGGAATGACCCCCTATATACTCATTTTTTCCCTCTCCTTTTTCATTCCTGTACTTATGTATGTATATTCTCTACGTATATATAATTCCATCCAGCAATTAGCAAATGGATGTTATTGTCTTTGTGTAAAGTGTTATACTAAATCTTGTCTCTGGAAAGTGCTGACATAAAGATGCGTAGCAGCATGTGATGATCTGGTATGAATAAGTGTCTGCATAAGATGAACATAAAAAATAAATTAGATCCATACATAAATTTCTGAGTATCATAAGCTTATGTTTGAGCGGTAGACTCTATATTTTATGTGCATGTGCAGATTGTACTGGTTCCTGAGAAGTTTGTGTCTGTGGTAATCATGTATCCAGACTGTGCAGCCTAAGATGCTCTGATATACCTTGTTTTAAACTGTTCTGGAAAGTATCAATGTTTTATGTGATAGGCGGCACCAATAACTCCTACATTCTATGCTCTGAGTGGACCACCCTGCCAGTCTAAAATGTACACATGCATGGTATCGCGATCCTGAACATGCGCAAAATCAACAAGCAGGCTTTTTAGGGGCTGCATCGCATAGCAAGGGAGTGGCTTTCCATTGGAAGCGCTGTCTCTACTAATTGCAGTCTGTACTGGCAGCCAAAAAAATGTACAAAAGATTGGCGCTCTACAGTACACACACTATATCCAATTGGATTCAGACAGCTGCTCACCAGTTGTGGGCGGGCTGCCCCAACAATAGATCAAAATGGATGTGAAAAAAAGAAAAAATGGGAGCGCTGGATGAATCTAATATATATTTTTTATTAAAATATAGTTATATCAACCACATAAAAATACAGTACATAAACTGGCCTAAAGATGATAAACAATTAATAATGTATAAATATATACAAGACTGCCATATCTCCTGAACCAATATGAATAAGAAAACCTTTAATAAACGTTAATTAAGGGCTGCACTGGTGCTTCATAAAAATCAGCCGTGCGTCCACGAGCTGAAATATTTATAGGAAGGAGACTGATGAAAAGTGCCTCTGTTATAAATCACTGTTAAAATGTACACTCTCTTCTCCTTGTACACAAAAGAGCCTCATTGGCAAAGTTTTCTCCCCGCATGCTGGTACTTGTGGTTCTCCATGTACCAGCTTGCGGGGGAGGCTTGCTGGGACTTGTAGTTCTGCTACAAAAAACAATATTCTTTATTTTTTCACTTGGCTATCAGCCTCCCATCCGCCGCCCTTGGATGGGCGGGACAGCCTCGGGCTTCACCCCTGGCCCTTGGGTGGCTGGAGGGGGGGACCCCTTGATTTAAGGGGTCCCCACTCCTCCAGGGTACCCCGGCCAGTGGTGACTAGTTGGGGATTTAATGCCATGGCCGCAGGGACCGGTATAAAAGTGTCTCCCGGATGTGGCATTATCTCTCCAGCTAGTGGAGCCCGGTGCTAGTGTGAAAAATACAGGGGACCCCTACGTCTTTTGTCCCCCGTATTTTTAGCACCAGGACCAGACGCAGAGCCCGGTGCTGGTTGTTCAAATACGGGGGATCCCCTGTCAATTTTTCCCCCGTATTTTTACAACCAGGACCGGCTCAAAGAGCCCGAGGCTGGTTATGCTTAGGAGGGGGGACCCCACGCATTTTTTTTTCTTGCTTTTTTAAAAACTTTTGTGCAGTCCATGAAGTCAATTCCAGGACGCACACTATCGTCAATTGGTCCGTTTTTCGACAGCGGGACTGTCGAATCTGGTTTTTATTGAATATGTCGAATTCGGGTCCCGGCGGGAGGGTATCTGACTGTCGAATTGTGTCTAATTTAAAAACGGTCAAATTCCAGCCGGAATTCGACCGCAATTGCATATACTACTATATATACCCAAGTTCATAATTTAGCATTTTTTGGCATTAGGCAGTAGTTGCCATGCTCTTGACCATTCCTCTAGTCTATCTAGATCATCAATCATTTGTTTACCCCTCCTGGTGTGTCTACCCTGTTGCATACTTTTGTGACATCTGTAAAAAAAAAAAGCCATACTTTCCCTTTAATACCATTTACATTGTCACCAATAAACACATTAAAAAGCACTAGTCCAAGTACAGATCCCCGGAGTACTCTACTGGCAACCTTTTCCTCCTGTGAATGCACTCCATTTACTACAACTTTCTGTTTTCTATCCTGCAGCCAAGATCTTATCCATTGAACCACCTTAGAATCCAATCCCAAGCCTTCAACTTATTTAAATTTAGGACAGCCCCTCTCCCACTTCCCCGCGAGTCACGGAAATAGGCTGTGAGCGGCAAGGCCTAAGTATGCAATGTGTCTGCCATTGTCAGCAACCTGCAGCAGCTGCTGAGCCACATCAGATAGAAGTATATGCACTGCCGTATTTATAATGGGTGCACGCGGACTCATACCCACTGGAGTCCTGCATTGACAGCAGCAGCGCAGCAGAAATCGCCAGGAAAATAGCACTGTGACCATTTTCCTGGTGTTTTGCGCATGAAAAAAATCACTGGGAAAATGGCCACTGCACTATTATCCCGGAGACATGGGCATATGCAGTAGACTCAGGGACAGCTCTAGGATACCCTAGTGCCAAGAGTATACATCGCTGCTGGCTAGAGAAGAGGGGGCCCAGACAGAGTCTGCATATGGGCCTCCTCCTCTTTAGAAGCGCCCCTTAGTATATGTATGTATAATATATACATAATATATACAGTATATGTAAATGTGTGTATATGCGTGTGTGGTATACATAATGTATGCATATGTTAACTTATATATAATATATATGTTTATATTGGAAGAGCTGTCCTTTGTGTTTATATTCACAACTCTACATGCATACGGCCACTATGCATGTGGTAAGTCAAAATGTGATGCATGAGACATCCCACCCTAAAACAGTTGACATATACATTACATACACATATACAAATGTCCCTATATGTCATTGGTGATCATTTGTACAATACAAATGCATGTCAGTCATATTTTATACTCTAATTTTCGGGTCTTTATAAGTTAATTTTTGATGACATGTAGTCTTCAGAATGCAAAATTATGAAATGAAAATAAAGTTCAGTAAATCTGTCATGACTGAGCATACAGTACATGAAGGTCCCCACAGTACACTACAGTATGTGATGTGCTTTGATGCATGTCCATGTCTTGTTCCAAAGTGTCCTGGAAGCTATTTTAAATGATGGAAAATAGGAGCTAGTGAATAGTCAGTATCTCTATGGCATCTGAGAGTTGTAAGCAGTGGCACACACAGCAAAGTGAGGGCAGGGAGTAATCCTGTTTAATTGGGCATTGTGACATGATTAGAAGCTTTGGGGCTTTTTCAAGCAGGCCCCCAAGGCTAAGGCTGAGTTAGCTTCAGAAAAAGAAAACCGTATTAGCAATTCCTCTTGTTTCAATAGAGTAGGCAGCGTGTGGGTGGGCAAGAAAAAGGGAATGACTATTCCTGACCACTTCACTGATAGAAGTGTCTGTGGGTGGCCATTCATAGAAAACAGTGAATTAAAAATTATTAGCCAATGCTGGATCATCGTGTGTGGTGCTCGCGTCTGCAGTATACATATGGCTTTATGTTATAGATGGAAGGAACAAGCTGGGCAGGGGAACAAATAAAAGAGGAAGCAGCTGTGTCTACATGGGTAAATTGTAATTGCATTTCTAGGTCACACACTTTGTTGGGGATATGTGACGTGCGTTATACGAAGATGGGATGCAATAAAAAGTGTTCTCATTGTCAGGAGCACATTTGCAGAAAGGTCATCCCTTCATTTCTACAAAAGTAGCTGATAATTAACATTTTCAGCTACTTTTGTAGAATTTAAGTATTGGGGCCATTCTGTATGAAGGTAATGCAGGAAATATCACAGATATCTTCTACTTAGTCCTGATCTGGCCCGCTGTCCCCTTATACTAGAATGGGGACCTAAACTCATCAAGCTCCGAAAATACAAAATCTCCAGAGCTTGACAGCAGGAAATTTGCTATATAAAGATGGTGCTGATTCCCCGCTTCTAGTCCTGGGTTGCAAATAGCAATCCTTTCAGATCCCTTCACCCCTGAGCAGCTTCCTCCGCTGGACGTCAGATGAAAATTTAGCAAATCCAAGCTTTATAATTCAGTCATTTAAAATGACAAAATGCACTGTATGCAACTTCAGAAAAAAAGGTGAGCATCCTGACTTGAACACCCTACAGTCCCATTTCTGCTCCCCTGAAATAGTACTGTAGCTGTACTTTCCTCCTGTGAAGTCACTTAAAATCGTGACTCAGAGGAATACTGGCATTGGGCAAACCATTTCCTAACAGTAGAAAGTGCTCAGTGCTGATGTTTTCCTGCAGTGGTTAGTACTTTGTGTGAGAACTGCAGGAGTCATATCCTTTTCTTCTATCCATTTTGCCTCAGCAGCTCTGCTGTGCTGTGCAAGGTCACTGATTAGCACTCAGCTGCAGGGCTGACACATAGTCAAAAAGGTCAGCTCGCTCCAATTTACATGAATCCTGGCAACTATATCATCTCCAGGGGAGATATCCTTCAAGCTCCCAAATACAATTAGACAACAGAGATTTTTTTCCTGTATATATTTCTTGAAATGCCTGTAATAATCATTATTAATTATTATTAGTATTATTATTATTAACTTTTATATATAAGAAAGACGTCACAAAATGTATGCAGTGCTTTAGTGACAGAACTCTATACTGTTCTATGCATGCGTAACACAGCTTTGTACATATGCAGTCACAAAGGGGTCACTCCTTATATATAAATTATTATGCATGACTAATTACAATATATCCATGATGTCTGTATAAAAATGTCAATGCCAAAGCATTTAGTTGTAGAGATCCAAGTTTTGAATATGGTTACTGGTTATATTTTCCAGTCTTTATCTTCAGTAATCAGTAACAATGTGAACTCAGTATTGAAGGGAAGGCTACCCTGTTGTGTAGCACAACATGTTATGCATACAGTCAGTCAGTCAGTCAGTCAGTCAGTCACACACACAGTAGTCACCTCATGACTGTGATAGTGGCACGAATAATTGCAATATATTCATACTGTTTGCATTAATGTTTAGCTAACACAGCCTTTTTTTTGTTGTAGCTGAGATCCATGTATTTTAAGTAGTGATGAGCACCGGAAATTTTTCGGGTCTTGTGTTTTGGTTTTGGGTTCGGTTCCGCGGCCGTGTTTTGGGTTCGAACGCGTTTTGGCAAAACCTCACCGAATTTTTTTTGTCGGATTCGGGTGTGTTTTGGATTCGGGTGTTTTTTTCAAAAAACCCTAAAAAACAGCTTAAATCATAGAATTTGGGGTTCATTTTGATCCCAAAGTATTATTAACCTCAATAACCATAATTTCCACTCATTTTCAGTCTATTCTGAACACCTCACACCTCACAATATTATTTTTAGTCCTAAAATTTGCACCGAGGTCGCTGGATGGCTAAGCTAAGCGACCCAAGTGGCCGACACAAACACCTGGCCCATCTAGGAGTGTCACTGCAGTGTCACGCAGGATGGCCCTTCCAAAAAACACTCCCCAAACAGCACATGACGCAAAGAAAAAAAGAGGCGCAATGAGGTAGCTGTGTGAGTAAGCTAAGCGACCCTAGTGGCCGACACAAACACCTGGCCCATCTAGGAGTGGCACTGCAGTGTCACGCAGGATGGCCCTTCCAAAAAACACTCCCCAAACAGCACATGACGCAAAGAAAAAAAGAGGCGCAATGAGGTAGCTGTGTGAGTAAGCTAAGCGACCCTAGTGGCCGACACAAACACCTGGCCCATCTAGGAGTGGCACTGCAGTGTCACGCAGGATGGCCCTTCCAAAAAACACTCCCCAAACAGCACATGACGCAAAGAAAAAAAGAGGCGCAATGAGGTAGCTGTGTGAGTAAGCTAAGCGACCCTAGTGGCCGACACAAACACCTGGCCCATCTAGGAGTGGCACTGCAGTGTCACGCAGGATGGCCCTTCCAAAAAACACTCCCCAAACAGCAGCACATGACGCAAAGAAGAAAAAAAAGAGGCGCAATGATGTAGCTGTGTGAGTAAGCTAAGCGACCCTAGTGGCCGACACAAACACCTGGCCCATCTAGGAGTGGCACTGCAGTGTCACGCAGGATGGCCCTTCCAAAAAACACCCCCCAAACAGCACATGACGCAAAGAAAAATGAAAGAAAAAAGAGGTGCAAGATGGAATTGTCCTTGGGCCCTCCCACCCACCCTTATGTTGTATAAACAGGACATGCACACTTTAACCAACCCATCATTTCAGTGACAGGGTCTGCCACACGACTGTGACTGAAATGACGGGTTGGTTTGGACCCCCACCAAAAAAGAAGCAATTAATCTCTCCTTGCACAAACTGGCTCTACAGAGGCAAGATGTCCACCTCATCATCATCCTCCGATATATCACCGTGTACATCCCCCTCCTCACAGATTATCAATTCGTCCCCACTTGAATCCACCATCTCAGCTCCCTGTGTACTTTGTGGAGGCAATTGCTGCTGGTCAATGTCTCCACGGAGGAATTGATTATAATTCATTTTAATGAACATCATCTTCTCCACATTTTTTGGATGTAACCTCGTACGCCGATTGCTGACAAGGTGAGCGGTGGCACTAAACACTCTTTCGGAGTACACACTTGTGGGAGGGCAACTTAGGTAGAATAAAGCCAGTTTGTGCAAGGGCCTCCAAATTGCCTCTTTTTCCTGCCAGTATAAGTACGGACTGTCTGACGTGCCTACTTGGATGCGGTCACTCATATAATCCTCCACCATTCTTTCAATGGGGAGAGAATCATATGCAGTGACAGTAGACGACATGTCCGTAATCGTTGTCAGGTCCTTCAGTCCGGACCAGATGTCAGCATCAGCAGTCGCTCCAGACTGCCCTGCATCACCGCCAGCGGGTGGGCTCGGAATTCTGAGCCTTTTCCTCGCACCCACAGTTGCGGGAGAATGTGAAGGAGGAGATGTTGACAGGTCGCGTTCTGCTTGACTTGACAATTTTGTCACCAGCAGTTCATTGAACCCCAGCAGACTTGTGTCTGCCGGAAAGAGAGATCCAAGGTAGGTTTTAAATCTAGGATCGAGCACGGTGGCCAAAATGTAGTGCTCTGATTTCAACAGATTGACCACCCGTGAATCCTTGTTAAGCGAATTAAGGGCTCCATCCACAAGTCCCACATGCCTAGCGGAATCGCTCTGTGCTAGCTCCTCCTTCAATGTCTCCAGCTTCTTCTGCAAAAGCCTGATGAGGGGAATGACCTGACTCAGGCTGGCAGTGTCTGAATTGACTTCACGTGTGGCAAGTTCAAAAGGTTGCAGAACCTTGCACAACGTTGAAATCATTCTCCACTGCGCTTGAGACAGGTGCATTCCACCTCCTATATCGTGCTCAGTTGTATAGGCTTGAATGGCCTTTTGCTGCTCCTCCAACCTCTGAAGCATATAGAGGGTTGAATTCCACCTCGTTACCACTTCTTGCTTCAGATGATGGCAGGGCAGGTTCAGGCGTTTTTGGTGGTGCTCCAGTCTTCTGTACGTGGTGCCTGTACGCCGAAAGTGTCCCGCAATTCTTCTGGCCACCGACAGCATCTCTTGCACGCCCCTCTCGTTTTTTAAATAATTCTGCACCACCAAATTCAAGGTATGTGCAAAACATGGGACGTGCTGGAATTTGCCCATATTTAATGCACACACAATATTGCTGGCGTTGTCCGATGCCACAAATCCACAGGAGAGTCCAATTGGGGTAAGCCATTCTGCGATGATCTTCCTCAGTTGCCGTAAGAGGTTTTTAGCTGTGTGCGTATTCTGGAAAGCGGTGATACAAAGCGTAGCCTGCCTAGGAAAGAGTTGGCGTTTGCGAGATGCTGCTACTGGTGCCGCCGCTGCTGTTCTTGCGGCGGGAGTCCATACATCTACCCAGTGGGCTGTCACAGTCATATAGTCCTGAGCCTGCCCTGCTCCACTTGTCCACATGTCCGTGGTTAAGTGGACATTGGGTACAACTGCATTTTTTAGGACACTGGTGAGTCTTTTTCTGAGGTCTGTGTACATTTTCGGTATCGCCTGCCTAGAGAAATGGAACCTAGATGGTATTTGGTACCGGGGACACAGTACCTCCAACAAGTCTCTAGTTGCCTCTGCAGTAATGATGGATACCGGAACCACGTTTCTCACCGCCCAGGATGCCAAGGCCTCAGTTATCCGCTTTGCAGCAGGATGACTGCTGTGATATTTCATCTTCCTCGCAAAGGACTGTTGGACAGTCAATTGCTTGGTGGAAGTAGTAAAAGTGGTCTTACGAGTACGACTTCCCCTCTGGGATGACCATCGACTCCCAGCAGCAACAACAGCAGCGCCAGCAGCAGTAGGCGTTACACGCAAGGATGCATCGGAGGAATCCCAGGCAGGAGAGGACTCGTCAGAATTGCCAGTGACATGGCCTGCAGGACTATTGGCATTCCTGGGGAAGGAGGAAATTGACACTGAGGGAGTTGGTGGGGTGGTTTGCGTGAGCTTGGTTACAAGAGGAAGGGATTTACTGGTCAGTGGACTGCTTCCGCTGTCGCCCAAAGTTTTTGAACTTGTCACTGACTTATGATGAATGCGCTGCAGGTGACGTATAAGGGAGGATGTTCCGAGGTGGTTAACGTCCTTACCCCTACTTATTACAGCTTGACAAAGGCAACACACGGCTTGACAAATGTTGTCCGCATTTCTGTTGAAATACTTCCACACCGAAGAGCTGATTTTTTTGGTATTTTCACCAGGCATGTCAATGGCCCTATTCCTCCCACGGACAACAGGTGTCTCCCCGGGTGCCTGACTTAAACAAACCACCTCACCATCAGAATCCTCCTGGTCAATTTCCTCCCCAGCGCCAGCAACACCCATATCCTCCTCATCCTGGTGTACTTCAACACTGACATCTTCAATCTGACTATCAGGAACTGGACTGCGGGTGCTCCTTCCAGCACTTGCAGGGGGCGTGCAAATGGTGGAAGGCGCATGCTCTTCCCGTCCAGTGTTGGGAAGGTCAGGCATCGCAAACGACACAATTGGACTCTCCTTGTGGATTTGTGATTTTGAAGAACGCACAGTTCTTTGCTGTGCTTTTGCCAGCTTGAGTCTTTTCATTTTTCTAGCGAGAGGCTGAGTGCTTCCATCCTCATGTGAAGCTGAACCACTAGCCATGAACATAGGCCAGGGCCTCAGCCGTTCCTTGCCACTCCGTGTGGTAAATGGCATATTGGCAAGTTTACGCTTCTCCTCTGACAATTTTATTTTAGATTTTTGAGTCCTTTTTTTACTGATATTTGGTGTTTTGGATTTTACATGCTCTGTACTATGACATTGGGCATCGGCCTTGGCAGACGACGTTGCTGGCATTTCATCGTCTCGGCCATGACTAGTGGCAGCAGCTTCAGCACGAGGTGGAAGTCGATCTTGATCTTTCCCTATTTTTGGAACCTCAACATTTTTGTTCTCCATATTTTAATAGGCACAACTAAAAGGCACCTCAGGTAAACAATGGAGATGGATGGATACTAGTATACTTATGGATGGACGAGCGACTGCCGACACAGAGGTAGCTACAGCCGTGGACTACCGTACTGCGTCTGCTGCTAATATAGACTGGATGATAATGATATAAAAAATATATATATATCACTACTGCAGCCGGACAGGTATATATTATATAATGACGGACCTGCTGGACACTGTCAGCAGCACTGCAGACTCCTAAAGTAAGCTACTAGTAGTATCAAGAAGATAGAAAAAAAAAAACACCACAGGTAGGTGGTATACAATTATGGATGGACGAGCGACTGCCGACACAGAGGTAGCTACAGCCGTGGACTACCGTACTGCGTCTGCTGCTAATATAGACTGGATGATAATGATATAAAAATATATATATATCACTACTGCAGCCTGACAGGTATATATTATATAATGACGGACCTGCTGGACACTGTCAGCAGCACTGCAGACTCCTAAAGTAAGCTACTAGTAGTATCAAGAAGATAGAAAAAAAAACCCACCACAGGTAGGTGGTATACAATTATGGATGGACGAGCGACTGCCGACACAGAGGTAGCTACAGCCGTGGACTACCGTACTGCGTCTGCTGCTAATATAGACTGGCTGATAATGATATAAAAAATATATATATATCACTACTGCAGCCGGACAGGTATATATTATATAATTAATGACGGACCTGCTGGACACTGTCAGCAGAATGCGTTTATAAAATAAAAACACCACACGACGAGTGTTTAACTTTTTCAGGCAGACAATCACAATATACTGGTGGTCAGACAGTGGTCACTGGTCAGTCACACTGGCAGTGGCACTCTGGCAGCAAAAGTGTGCACTGTTAAATAATATGTACTCCTGCTACTGCTCCCCAGTCTCCCCCACAATTAAGCTGTGTGAGCACTGAGCACTCAGCACAGTCAGATATACATAGATGATGCAGCACACTGAGGCTGAGCACAGATATGGTATACTGTTACTGTGTCACTGTGTATCGTTTTTTTTCAGGCAGAGAACGGATTATATTAAATAGTAATATAATAAAAAAACTGCACTGGTGGTCACTGGTCAGTCACTAGTAAACTCTGCACTCTCTGAGTACTCCTAAGCTCCAGTAAATCAAGTGTCTCACTCTCACTCTCTCTCTTCTAATCTAAATGGAGAGGACGCCAGCCACGTCCTCTCCCTATGAATCTCAATGCACGTGTGAAAATGGCGGCGACGCGCGGCTCCTTATATAGAATCCGAGTCCCGCGATAGAATACGAGCCTCGCGAGAATCCGACAGCGGGATGATGACGTTCGGGCGCGCTCGGGCTAGCCGAGCAAGGCGGGAAGATCCGAGTCTGTCTCGGATCCGTGTAAAAAGGCTGAAGTTCGGGGGGGTACGGATTCCGAGGAACCGAACCCGCTCATCACTAATTTTAAGTACAGTTATGTTTTGCTCTTTCTCTTCAATCAAGAATGGGATAATTAACTTGTCTGTGCAGTGTCATGTGGAAATACTTTCCACATATCAGTAAAGGCTAATACACACTAGAAGATTTTTTCCAGCGATTTGAGCGATAACGACAGTTTTGAATGATCTATTGTTCAAATCGTTTAGTGTGTACACAGTGAACGATGAATGATGCGCGCACCCACGCTCGCTTGAGGCGGGACATCAGACATCTATGCATGCAGCCCAATCGTCACTATGTCGCTGGTGAAATTGTTCATTTTGGAATGTGTTTACGCAACAAATGTTGTCCAATATAAGCTATTCTACAAATTTGAAAGATTTGGAACTGATGTGTGCACTGGTCACCATAAATAAGGCGCCAAAACCAGGTTCACAAACGATTCCCCGCAGATTGTTCGTCATTTAGATTGTTTGTAAAAACACTCAGTGTGTGATCGAGTTGCTCCCCTTGTTGAAAAAATATATTTTTTCAGTGCATGGGGTGCGGCAGGGCCCTATACAATCAGTGGCAGCTCTTGCCACGGGCAAGCAGGCCTTTTGCCCAGGGCGCCGCTACCCTGAGGGCGCCGCTGCCGCCGTGGCAAGAGCCGCTACTAATCTACCTTCACTCCCTCCCCGCTCCCCGGCTGCAGCGAGCGCCGTGTGCGCCCGCTGCAGCCGGCGTCGCTGACAGACACTAGAGGTCAAAATTGACCCCTAGTGTCAGTGCAGCGCTGCTATGGGAGAGACGTCATGACGTCCCTCCCATAGAGAAGAGCCGGCGCCCGGAGACAGCAGCAGCAGGGGTCCGGAAACAGGAGTGAGGCTGGTAAGTATTGTGTGTTGTTTTTTTTAAGGTTTCAAAGCAGCGCTACTAAAGGGGGCACATACTGGGGGCACTACTATAGGGGGCATCATACTGGGGGCACTACTACAGGGGGCACAGCTACAAGGGGCACAGCTACTGGGGCAGATCTACAGGGGGCACCTACTGGGGGCAATGCTACAGGGGGAATAGCAACTGGGGGCACAGCTACAAGGGGCACTGCTACAAGGGGCACAACGACAGGGGGCACTGCTACAGGGGGAACAGCTACAGGGGGCACAACTACTGGGCACAGCTACTGGGGCAAATCTACAGGGGTACAAGTACAGGGGGCACAGCTACTGAGGGCAAATCTACAGGGGGGCACAAGTACAGGGGGCACAGCTACTGGGGGCACAAGTACAGGGGGGCACAACTACTGGGGGCACAGCTACTGGGGGCACAGCTACAGGGGGGCACAAGTACAGGGGGCACAACTACTGGGGACACAACTACAGGGGGCACATACTGGGGGCACTGCTACAGGGTGCAAATCAACTGGGGGCACAGCTACAAGGGGCACAGCTACTGGGGGCACTACTATAAGGGGCACTGCTACTGGGGGCACTGCTACAGGGGGAACAGCTACTGGGGGAATTTAACTAGGGGCACAGCTGCTGGGGGCACAACTACAGCGGGGCACAAATACAGGGGGATAACTGTGGGCACGCCCCTTCCCTATGAAGAAGCCACGCCCCCTCCCTATGAAGAAGCCACGCCCCTGTTTTGGGGCGTGCACCAACTGTATTTTACCTGGAAGGGGGGGGGGGGCACAGGAAACTTTCGCCCTGGGCGCCGCAAGGTCTAGAACCGGCCCTGCACACAATGAGAGTACCTCAGTGGGGAAAGAGATATAATTTATGTATATCTAGGTAATAGAGAATCAGAAGTAAAGATACTAAGGGGCATTGTCATCATGAAAAAAAAATGTGCAATGACAATTTGTAGTTTTAAATTCTCATTGCATTCTCTTACAATTTTTTCATGATTCATCATTGCTCCATCACAAAATTATCACTCCCGGGAAACTGGACATTTAGCTAATGTAGTTTTTCTGGAAGAGATAATTTTCCGCTCTGGCTGCACTAGGGAATATTCATCATAAAAAAAATGTGAAATGATAATTTTTAGTTTTCAATTCTCACCCTTTCATTTCACAATTTTTTCAGTATTCATCATGCCAGTCTAATAAAAATATAATTTCTGAAAAACTGCCATTTTTGAGAAGCAGATTTTCGGAAAAGTTATATTTTTATCACTCTGGCTGCCCTGCTGAAGAATGGAGCGCTGCAGCCTCCCCCCCCACTCACTTCCCGTGCTGGCGGCTTATTGGCGGGTCCCTCCGGCTGCAGAGGTCTCTCTGCAGCCTCTCCTCACCCCCCACCAACACCTTATTGTCGGGGGTTGTCCTGTAGCCATGCCCCCCCCTCCCCCCTACGCTGGCACCTTATTGTCGGGGGTTGCGCTGTAGCCACACCCCCTGCCAACACCTTATTGTCGGGGGTGGCACTGTAGCCAGAACCCCCCCAGACCTTATTGCCAGGGGTCGCACTGTAGCCACGCCCCCTCCTGGCTACTGTTGTTGGGGCCACCCTGTAGCTGTGGCCCACTTTCCCCGCCAGAACCTTATTGTCAGGGGTTGCGCTGTAGCCACCCCTCCCACTGAACCTTATCATTGGGGGTCGCCTTATAGTTGCCGCCCCCTTCCCCCCCCGCATCGGTACCTTATTGTCGAAGTTTGCGCTGTAGTCACACCCCCTGCCGACACCTTATTGTAGGGGGTCGCAAAATTGCCACTGCTTGCCTTCCCCCGATGGTACCTTATTGTCGGGGGTCATGCTGTAGCCACCGCCCCCCTTCCCCCTCCACTGACACCTTATTGTAGGGGGTAGTGCTGTAGCCACCCCCCTCCCTGTCAGAACCTTATTGTTGGGGGTCGCACTGTAGCCATATTGTAAACAGGAGCTTGTGATGAGTTTTGGGGGCTATTCGCCAACAGTTTCACGTTCAAACTCTGAAAAGCAAGTATTTTTGGAGTTTGATGAATGTCACAATTTCTACATCCCCTGGGGAGTGTAGAAATTGTGACATTTAAAGGATAATGAATATGCTCATAGGAGGGCATACTCATCATGAAAAAATTGTGAAATGAGAATTTTTAGTTTTCAGCTCTCACCCTTTCATTTCACCAATTTTTTCAGTATTCATCATGCCAGTCTAATAAAAATATCACTTCTGAAAAACTGCCATTTTTGAGAAGCAGATTTTCGGAAAAGATATTTTTTTCTCCATGCAGCTAAGGCATCCATAGGGACTTCCTCACACTTCCTAACTGCAGCCACCTGTATTCTGCTGTAGTTAGACGGGCTCCCTCCCCCCTCTCCCCATTGCCCCAAGCTGATGCTCTCGACACGCTGCTGTAGCAGCATGGACTCCCGCCCCCCTCGCTGCCCCTAGCTGCAGAGCGGCTACAGAAGCCTCACACTGAGGCGGACCGAGCCACTGCTGAAAGGAGAAAGAGACAGGAGTCCCTACTGACCGGAGCCCCATAATGGAAGCCAGAGGTGGACTCGTCTGAGCTGCCTTACCTGGCGCTGCTACCGTTGCTGGGGAGTACTTTGCAGCCGACAGGAATGAGGAGGTGAAACTGCAGCCCTGCAGCAGGACACAGCACAGATCCCGCTGTGCTTAACACACACCAATTGCCCGTTGCCAGCAGCTTGTGCACATTCGGGAAACTTTATGCAATCTCAGGATGTCAACCAGTTTCACATTCAAACTCTGAAAAAAATGCTTTTTCAGAATTTGATGAATGTCACTTTCTACATTCCCTGGGTAATATTCATCATGAAAAAATTGTGTAATGAGAATTTTTAGTTTTCAATTCTCAATGTATTCTCTTACAATATTTTCACTGTTCAATATACCGCCGGCATCTTCAATCTGTGACCCGGCAGCAGCCGCTCCCCCCGCTGCCGGCAGCTTCAATCTGTAACCCTACCGCTCCCCCGACCACCGGCAACTTCCAACAGTGTCCTGGCCACGGCCGCTCCCCTCACCGCCAGCTACTTCATTCGGTGCTCCCTCCACTGCCAGCAGATTCCATCTGCGACCCAGCCGTGGCTGCTGACCCCACCCGCCGGCACCTTATTTCGGTGTCCTGGCTCCCCCTGCTGTGACTCCCCCCACTGCTCCCCCTTTGGTGCTTCCCCCACCGCCGCGGCCGTGTCCCCCCCCCAGCCAGAGAAGAGCAAGGGGAAGCTAAGCGAGCAGGCTGGTGGAACAGAGGTAAGCTGCAGAAAAACCTGCACACAGCGGTGAGGCATCACCGCTAACACTTGCAGTTACACAAGCTGCAAACAGCTTGTGAACACATTCGGGAAGTTTCCCTTTCAAACTTCGAAAAAATGCTTTTTCGGAGTTTGATGAATGTCACAATTTCTACATTCCCTGGAGAATGTAGAAATTGTGACATTTAAAGGATGATGAATATGACCCCCTGGGGAGTGAAGAAATTGTGAAAATTAAAGGAGGTGAATATGCACCTCTCTCTCTCTGTCTCTCTCGCTCTCTACTGGTATAATTTGATAATGTCGGTATTATCTTAGACCGCAAAGCTATACCCCTTTGTACACTATTACCGTTGAGCCGCTATGGCCGCTAGACTACGTGCACGTGCTACGCACTTTGTACGCTATTTGCGTACAGAGTCCTGCACGTGGTACACACTTGGCGTACGCACACTGCGCTGAGTGTACGGAGTACACACAGCGAGCGCACACACAATTGATAACCTTTAAACCTTGTTAATGATACAATGTAATGATATGCCTATACTTTAAACCTTAGCAGCAAAGTACTGCAACGATGTAATACCTTTAAACCTTAAGTAGCACTAGCGATACAAAGTACTCACAGTGCGTACACCTTAACAATGCTTATACACCTTAAACAGGTTAAACTACTTTAAAGCCCAGGCAGGAAAGTGAAAACACAACACCATTTGTAGTTGAAACCACAGGGTTCTAAGGCCTCCGTGGATTGATTCCAAAAAGGTAAAACAATACAAGTTATACACTACAGACTAACAAGTAAATCTAAACAGAATAATGGCTACAGAGAATGTACGTACGTGAGAATATTCGCAAGCGTAACCCGAATCCGGTCCTCTGCTGGTCATACAGATAGCGTTTAGAGTCTTCTGACCGGCCAGGCAACAATGGTCCTTATATACACAACATGCATACACAATACAATGGTCACTGTAATCTCATTGTTCATTGGACACAGAGATATGTCTCCATATTACAGCAAAGGTCATAGGTGGATTTGAAAAGGTGGGCGATGTTCCTTCCAACTGCTCTTATGGGTGGTATCCTCCGGATTCCTGCCGCATATGTAATTTACAGTAAATACAGTTAATGTTCATAATCTACTTTTGTACATAACTATATGCAGGAGCAAGCGATCTTTCTCTAACTAACACCGGAATGTTACCCTCAAAATACCCTACAGCTGGATACTAGACATCACCTTCCAACCTTTATCTGACCCTTCCTATCATGCAAAGGCGAATCTCTCTGTCCAGGAACTGTTTAAACTAATAATACTCGCTGACATGGTCTAGGGGAACTATATCTACAATATATGCTATTTGGGTTAAATATGCTATGTTCTAATAACACGCTACATGCTCACAAACTCCGCCGTAAATACCCATATCATGCGCACGATCGCCGGAGCGATCTTAAGCAAATTGCGGATATGTGCATGTACGGCGGACTGAGTGCACGAGTAGCGGGCACGTGCATGGGGTTAGTACAAGGCATATGTATTATGATATTTTCGACTTTGACAGTCCACCCTTTGGCAGTCAACAATAACTGCCACTATCTAAACATTAAACAGAAAAATATACAATACAATACCTAAAAATGATTGGGTGGTGGGAGGAGAGGAGTAGGCAGGAAATGTATGACCTAGTGGGATAGTAAAAGCATGTATGTATGAACTTCATGTCTGAGGGGCATGTATCATCGTGCCGTACGTGTTCTAGATAAGCTTCGAGGTATTGCGAAGTATACATTAAATCCTTCTTATCCCGTATTAAGGGTCTGTAAGTGGGCCAACAAACACTACCGAGCTCTTTTCGGCTTCTTGTTCCAACAAATGGGGTGCACATTTAGTTGATGATACATGGAGGGGGAAAAACATGTGAATGCTAATATGTGGATATATATATCACCTGTCGACTATGTGTGTCACTATCTGAAGGTTGTAGAGATGAAGATAAGAAACATATCACAAATACATTCACATAATAATGTGTGCAATCGTCCTTGGGTGTTGATTGAAGTCTTGTCCGGATGGATGTATCCTTGCTGTGGGTGGTAATCAAAGTCTTTCAAGTGTCCATAAAAAGTCTTAAAAAGTCTTTAGAGTGTCTATCAAAGTCTTTAGAATGTCCATCAAAGTCTGTAGAATGTCCATCAAAGTCTTCTTCCGAAAAGGGTATCTTTGCTTGGGAGAAAAACAAAGGAGAAACGGGTGAAAGAAACGGACCGTGGAATCACATTTTATCACAACATTGTCTCAATTGATGGGTCATAAATTAAATCAGTTTGTGTAACAATGCCCCTGCTCCTCAAACTCATCACTTTGGTACTGTGCTTGCGCCGCGTTAAGAATCGAACAAATCTAAATATCAAACCAATCATAACGACGACTCCCAGGATACAAAGGAGAAACTTTCCTACACTCACAATAACATTTTGAGCCCATTCTCCTAAACCAGAGAACCAATTGCGTGGGTTCAACCATGAGACCCAGCCGGTCAGTTCATTACTCACAGCAGTAAGGGTAAGGTTGTGTCTCCTTCGGAACTCCCATTTTAATTGCAAGATATCGTCCATATTTTGATCTATGACCTTGGTGGGGTCATCAGTGCTGTTTGTAATGTACGTGCAGCACTTCACACCATACTGAGTTGCTAGGGTGACACAGTACCCGCCTGTCACCGCTGTGATGTAATTGAGAACCATCCTGTGCTTGATCAGTTCCGTTTTGTAAGCTTGCAATTCCCTCCCAGTATACCTAAAGGTGTCATCATACATCTCGGTGATATTATCTATCAGGTTCGCTAGCGCATGAATATACCTAAAAATTATAATTCCTCTGGCGGTACGGGTGATATCTAACGCGAGTAGGAATTGAAACCCGGTGGATTTGTGGATCAAATCAGAGGCTGCGTGCTCTGTCCTATCTATAAGGTGTCTCTTAACGATGTGTTCATAATGAGTGTGAGTGTAAGGAGCTTGAGCATTGCGGTGAACATCTTTCATCTTATTATGGTTATGGTCATAACTTCGGGCAACACTCTTCCAATGTAACACAATCCCTCTGAGTTTGGGGCAAGCCACTTATACGCCTTCCTCCCACATATGAAATATGCATCATCGGGAAGAACATATGGGACAGAATATGACATTACCATATTGCAAACCTTCCAGGTGAAAAATCCTATCCCTAACTCTCTCATCTGTTCAGTACACGTATCAGGCCGTATGATATGCGCACAGTACCCTGGTGATACTTCTCCAACCCGCATGGTCCTACTTCCTAGAGTATACCTGTACTGAAAATATCTTCCACCGTCGGCTATTTGGCGTATAAGTTCTGGGTCTACGGGCATTCTATCAGCTCTGTGTGAAAATGCCATGGTTTGGTTATTCCATGTCACTTCCCAATTTCCCGGCTTTCGGGGATAGGAAATGTAGAAACATATTAAGGATCTATCCACATGATATTGGTGGAGCTTCAAACTAGGGGGCCTAGAAATATTAAATTTCTTGTCCACCGGTCTCCGACCCCTTAATTCAAGTACTTCATCTATTGTTAAGGGATACGGTACTAGTCCTGACTTGCTCTGACCTTGAGGTACTTGTGAGCACACCCAGCATTCTGTTTGGTCTAAAACCTTACCCACTAATGAGTGATAGTCACTCAATGGATGACGGTCCATGTTGATATTAAGGCTGGACTGACATCTCTGGATGCACCCGTCCGCAACTATGTTTTCACAGTTTCTACAAATACAATTCTCCTCAGCCAATAACCCTTCACAGTGCCTCCTAGTTTCATGACTACCAGATCGTTTTCTGATACTCGCCTTTGCTCGGTGAATGTGTTGCTCTTGGAATTCTACAAATCTGTCCTTGCCATCAGAACCCATTCCAGATCCTCTATCGACCTCTCTGGTACTCTCACCGAAACAGACTGCTCTGGTCAACAACAGGGTCAACAGGAAAACCCGGAATGCAGTCTCTTGGGGTAAGTCCATCTTGCTAAGGGGAGAGAAAAAGGAGCCAGGAAGGGGGAAAGGAGGGCAATGGGAGATGGAGAAAATAATAAAAAGGAAAAAGAAAACTGGTACGACAACCGCCTCTAGTCTGGTTGTTCTCCGTGCTCAGGTGCCGTCTCAACAGTGCTGCCTCTCAACCTTCCTGGAACAGACACTCCAGTGATACGATGTTCTCTCCGAGTCAGCGACCTTTCTGTAGGGAACATAAATCTTGCATTACCATGTGTTTAACTGTTGTGTGAAATAAACCATCCATAGAAAATGAAAAAAAGAGAGAGAGAGAATAATAAAAAGAAAATTTGTCAGATTTGCGTTCACCATCAGGCTGTCACACCATCATGTCTATCGGTATCTCTGCACAGTCTCCCTCCACAAGTATTTCCACTCTCCACCGTCTGTGCATGGCCAGGCACAATGATGCTGGTGAGATATACTGGGGTTGGGCAGACCTCTGAAAAGACCGAGTAGATATGTGTTGTTTGAGCTGTAAGTCTGTCGGTGAAGGCAAAATTTAAGGAGAAGGATATGTCTAATAAGGGTAAGGTTGTGTCTCCTTCGGAACTCCCATTTTAATTGCAAGATATCGTCCATCTTTTGATCTATGACCTCGGTCGGGTCATCAGTGCTGTTTGTAATGTACATGCAGCACTTCACACCATACTGAGTTGCTAGGGTGACACAGTACCCGCCTGTCACCGCTGTGATGTAATTGAAAACCATCCTGTGCTTGATCAGTTCCGTTTTGTAAGCTTGCAATTCCCTCCCAGTATACCTAAAGGTGTCATCATACATCTCGGTGATATTATCTATCAGGTTCGCTAGCGCATGAATATACCTAAAATTTATAATTCCTCTGGCGGTATGGGTGATATCTAACGCGAGTAGGAATTGAAACCCGGTGGATTTGTGGATCAAATCAGAGGCTGCGTGCTCTGTCCTATCTATAAGGTGTCTCTTAACGATGTGTTCATAATGAGTGTGAGTGTAAGGAGCTTGAGCATTGCGGTGAACATCTTATTATGGTTATGGTTATGGGTTATGGTCATAACTTCGGGCAACACTCTTCCAATGTAACACAATCCCTCTGAGTTTGGGGCAAGCCACTTATACACCTTCCTCCCACATATGAAATATGCATCATCGGGGAGAACATATGGGACAGAATATGACATTACCATATTGCAAACCTTCCAGGTGAAAAATCCTATCCCTAACTCTCTCATCTGTTCAGTACACGTATCAGGCCGTATGATATGCGCACAGTACCCTGGTGATACTTCTCCAACCCGCATGGTCCTACTTCCTAGAGTAATCCTGTACTGAAAATATCTTCCACCGTCGGCTATTTGGCGTATAAGTTCTGGGTCTACGGGCATTCTATCAGCTCTGTGTGAAAATGCCATGGTTTGGTTATTCCATGTCACTTCCCAATTTCCCGGCTTTCGGGGATAGGAAATGTTGAAACATATTAAGGATCTATCCACATGATATTGGTGGAGCTTCAAACTAGGGGGCCTAGAAATATTAAATTTCTTGTCCACCGGTCTCCGACCCCTTAATTCAAGTACTTCATCTATTGTTAAGGGATACGGTACTAGTCCTGACTTGCTCTGACCTTGAGGTACTTGTGAGCACACCCAGCATTCTGTTTGGTTTAAAACCTTACCCACTAATGAGTGATAGTCACTCAATGGATGACGGTCCATGTTGATATTAAGGCTGGACTGACATCTCTGGATGCACCCGTCCTCAACTATGTTTTCACAGTTTCTACAAATACAATTCTCCTCAGCCAATAACCCTTCACAGTGCCTCCTAGTTTCATGACTACCAGATCGTTTTCTGATACTCGCCTTTGCTCAATGAATGTGTTGCTCTTGGAATTCTACAAATCCGTCCTTGCCATCAGAACCCATTCCAGATCCTCTATCGACCTCTCTGGTACTCTCACCGAAACAGACTGCTCTGGTCAACAACAGGGTCAACAGGAAAACCCGGAATGCAGTCTCTTGGGGTAAGTCCATCTTGCTAAGGGGAGAGAAAAAGGAGCCAGGAAGGGGGAAAGGAGGGCAATGGGAGATGGAGAAAATAATAAAAAGGAAAAAGAAAACTGGTACGACAACCGCCTCTAGTCTGGTTGTTCTCCGTGCTCAGGTGCCGTCTCAACAGTGCTGCCTCTCAACCTTCCTGGAACAGACACTCCAGTGATACGATGTTCTCTCCGAGTCAGCGACCTTTCTGTAGGGAACATAAATCTTGCATTACCATGTGTTTAACTGTTGTGTGAAATAAACCATCCATAGAAAATGAAAAAAAGAGAGAGAGAGAATAATAAAAAGAAAATTTGTCAGATTTGCGTTCACCATCATCCTGTCACACCATCATGTCTATCGGTATCTCTGCACAGTCTCCCTCCACCAGTATTTCCACTCTCCACCCTCTGTGCATGGCCAGGCACAATGATGCTGGTGAGATATACTGGGGTTGGGCAGACCTCTGAAAAGACCGAGTAGATATGTGTTGTTTGAGCTGTAAGTCTGTCGGTGAATGTCAGAAATGAAGAGGAAGCTTTAAAAGATAAATCACAGAGTTTACCTGGCCGCCCCTGTATCTACAAGATATGATCTACCAACTACATCAATTGTGACCTCAGGTTTACTACCTAGGCTAGCAATTAACTTCACTGGCTGCAGACTACAGGAGCGGCCCAAAATTTTTCATATGTTATCCCTGATCCCAATTACGTGTGTCATAACTTTGCTCGTGTTCTTGTCTAGGGGGTCTATCTACGTTGCTTTTATAATTACAGTTTTGTGTGTAATGTCCTTCCCTTTGACAGTTATAACATTTTACCACATATGACTTACCATCAGGGGTCTGGGGTTTAGGCTGATGTGGCTTCGTTGTCGGGGCTTTTATACTTACTGTCATCAGCTTATCCCCCTGTGACTCCCTGTGCCTAATGATGTTCTGATCATGCTCAATAGCGGACTCTCTTAATGCAGCCACCGAGATACCTCTCCAACTTGGTTGAGTGGTCTGTACCCTTGTTCTCAATGTTTCTTTCAAGTCGTCCATTAATACGGACACCGCTACCTCCCTATGATGCACATTTTCCTTAATATCCGCGACCCCAGTGTATCTAGCCATTTCCTGCAGTGCTCGATGGAAATAATCAGAAGCAGTTTCACCTTCTTTTTGTCTAATGGAGAAGATTTTATTCCACTTGACAACAGTTGGGAAATAAACTCCTAACTGCAGATTGATCTGTTTTACATTCTCCTGATTGTATTCATCAGTGAGAGGTACCTCTGCATCTAATTTACAGTCAGCAATGAATTTCACAGGGTCAATATTAGAGGGCAAGCATGCCCGTAGCACTGTCCGCCAATCTTTGTTATTGGGTTCGGTGGCATAACCTAGTTCTCTAATAAACCTCTGACATGCGGCTAGATCTTTTCTCGGATCGGGAAATTCAGACATAATTGTCCTCAATTCTGTCCGGGACCAGGGGCAATGCATAGCAATGTTCCTGACGGGAGTGATTCCCAGAGCGTCAGTCTTCCCATTGGGGACTGCGATCACCCTGACAGGATTCAGTTCAATTACATCATTCTGGGTTGCTTCTACAATGTGAGGTACAATTGACTCTGCATAATGTACTGTACCGTACTTACCTGTGGACACGACCTCACCTGTCCCTCCGCTAGGGGCCTTTGCTTCTGCTCTTACTGGTTGGGCCATGCCCACTTGTGTGTCTTGTATGGTGGCTGCTAGAGAGAGTGCCGATATAGTGCTGGGTTCATCTTCTTGGTCGCAGTCCTGAGGGAAGTTTAAGATTGGATACAACTTGCACGGGTTAATATTAATACATTTATTAAGTGCACTCTTATCATATATTAGTATGCCATTCTCTGTAGCCACTTTCTCTCCTGTAATGTACGGTGGTGGTGGTGCAGTTGCTATCAGTTTCCTGCTAGGGTTGGAACCAGCCGCTTGAGCTAATCCCCTTTGCATATCACCCTCCTGTTGCCATAAATGTAAACAATCATAATGTCTAATCCTTTGTTTTCTGGATCTTATTAGACATATCCTTCTCCTTAAATTTTGCAACACCTCAGGACTAAAACTGCCTACCCTAGGGAACGGTTCCCTATCTTCCGCAGTCATACGTTCCCATTCATTGCATAAGACCTCTGCGTGTGATCCATATTTCTCACACATTATGTACCTCGCCGACCCTTTGGGCCGCGGAATATCAACCTGAAACCTGGTTGATCGTCCCTTACTTGAGCAACTGGCCCCCATTCTTTGCAGGTATTGCCATCTCAGCTAATTCCTACAAAAACCAAATTACTCAGAGGTAAGGCGACGGTGAAAGTTCTCAGAGCGATCTCACCCACTCACGCCCACGTTGGCCAATACACCTACACACTGTCCTCAGCGCTGGTCGTACCCAACCTAGGGCTCTACGTAACCTCTATTTACTGAGAGTGTGTGGGAGTGACTTACCCTTCCCAGTAAATATTGGTCGTTGGAGATTTCCTGAGTGACCAGCGAAACTCCCTTAAAATAAAAAACTGTTACACAAATCACGTTGCGTGTACAATTAGCGTCTATGATCCCGCGATTTTACACAAATGGCGTAATGGGTATCAAGTTGAACTATTGCACAAACTAACGCGCGGTACAATCGCACGGCATATAAGTAACTGTTACTTATCCGCTATACGACCAATGGAATCGTTTTTCAGGCTGCGAAACCTCAGCCGGAGCTTTTCAGAACAGGCCTATATGGGTACTACGCTAACCCCCGGGGCTGCGCTCTCACCGCTGACCTTTTTCAGGCCACGGTATTCAGAGCTTCGCTTGACTTAATCAGCGGATTTCTGACTTCGCTGACCTCTTGGTCTGCTGTTATACTAATTGCTCCTTTATACCTTAATCAATGTTAACGTGAGAAAGCCACTCCCACGCCACCAAGTGTCCACTCACCTGATGTGGTCTCCTACGGGATCCCGAATTCTGGGTTCACAAAACCTTTATTTGCACACTCACGCTCGTTCACTCATATACACTTTGATTTTTCTGTACAGAAAATTAACTTTCATTCAGATAAAACAGCCTAGTCCCAGAGGTGACACAGTAAGAGAAGGTTCTTTTAAACTAAATATTGGAAACTGAACAAATTTGTGCTATTATCGCGTGGCTACCGTATCGCCTAAGCTAAAACAATGCTATTGTGTGATTTGTATTTAGTGGGCGTACCTGTACGCACGTTGCGTAAACACGCCACGTGTGTACACCTTTACGTTGCGTACGCAGTCCCGAACGCTGTTCGAGACACGTGTACACAGGCCGTACGTCCGCAGTACTACAAATCCCACACTTCTATAAATGTAAGCGATATTTAACTATAATCACTTACTTCACACACACACAGTTTCTACTGTATAAACCTTTACAAGTAGGCCAGGCTGTGTGTGCATTTTACATTTACTCCCTTAAATATTAACTCTATATGTTAACTAAATAGCAACAAATTTTCCAGTACAGGTCAAAATAAACCTAGTAATCAGTGATTATGGCAACTGTGTGAGCAGATATGCAAAGTACAAAATACAGGTGTGTGCGTGTGATGCATGCGCAATTGGCGCCAAAACAGAAATTTACAGATTTTAAAAAGAAAAATAGCTTTTGCGTTCTTACCTTACGGATCCCTCCAGCATCCCTTCAAACCGTGCAGGGCAGACGCTTATCTAATAAGCACTTATTATATCCCCTGACCAAGAGAAGGTTCACAGGGGATACTCCGCCCTTTGCTGATAGATAAAGTCTGCGAAAACTCTGCTAGGCTGCGGGTATGAGAAGGAACCGGACGAGCCCTCAATTGATAATGTCGGTATTATCTTAGACCGCAAAGCTATACCCCTTTGTACACTATTACCGTTGAGCCGCTATGGCCACTAGACTACGTGCACGTGCTACGCACTTTGCACGTGGTACACACTTGGCGTACGCACGCTGCGCTGAGTGTACGGAGTACACACAGCGAGCGCACACACAATTGATAACCTTTAAACCTTGTTAATGATACAATGTAATGATATGCTTATACTTTAAACCTTAGCAGCAAAGTACTGCAACGATGTAATACCTTTAAACCTTAAGTAGCACTAGCGATACAAAGTACTCACAGTGCGTGCACCTTAACAATGCTTATACACCTTAAACAGGTTAAACTACTTTAAAGCCCAGGCAGGAAAGTGAAAACACAACACCATTTGTAGTTGAAACCACAGGGTTCTAAGGCCTCCGTGGATTGATTCCAAAAAGGTAAAACAATACAAGTTATACACTACAGACTAACAAGTAAATCTAAACAGAATAATGGCTACAGAGAATGTACTGACAATGCTAAATTCCTATGTCGTATAAACAACCCTTATGAAGCTAAGAACACTGTACGCTGTTTACTTAAGAAATACCGTAATGGTACGCTATTTGCGTAACGATCGCTCAGCCGTAGGCGAGACGCTCAAGCGTCACGTTCGCTCACGGCCCAGCGATCACAGGACACGTTAATGGTTATGTCTAGGGGAAAGATTCGCTATGGCGTAGCATACACTCGAGACCACGAGGAGGTCACCAGCGATGCAGACGCTCACAACACTATACCTTGATATTAAACCTTATACCGACGAAACACACAGAATACCTTTAATGTGAGTACAGGGTGTAAATGCAACTTTGTGTAGCCTGACTACCTACAAAGCTGTTTGAGCGTCACCGACGCTCAAGTGAACACTTAACACTATAGTAAATACACAGATACTGTTTTAGGGTTCCGAAGCCTATTATCTGTATTATATCTAGTATACTTGTAAAAGAGTAACACAGTACAAATGATACACTACAATATAACAAAGACTTCCTAACCAAACACCTAACTAAGGGATAAACTACAATACTATCCTGGCCTAACACAATACAATACAATACTATAAAGTTTAGTCTAGGGGAGTTACGAGAGAAAAGAGAAAATAGAGAGAGAGAGATAGACACAGAGGGAGAGAGGAATTGGCTCACAGAAAGACAATGATTACGGAGAGAACTTACGCACAAAGGGTATGATCGCCTGCGCCTCGATATCCAGCTCCCGATTATCAGCAGATAACCGTTGATGAGAGAGTGAGAGCTGGATGTGGTCGGCCTGCCTATTTATGCCCCACACACAATGCAATCTCCTGGTCCTACAATCCTTCAGTTTATTGGACACAGGAATTCGGCCCTGTACTGTAACCAAAGGTCATAGGTTGATTCATACAGGTGGGCTGTGCTGAGTTTAAACGGCTCAGGTGGGTGGGAAACTGGGTTTCCCGCCGCATACCTGAGTATGGGTAAATAATAGAAATGGACATAAACTTCTTATGTTCATAACTATTCGCACGAGCGATTAATACGCTCCAAACCAACACCGGAATATTGCTAATTAAATACTCTTCCGATGGGTACCAAATACTGCTGTATGACTCCTGTTAGACCCTTCGTACAATACAAAGAGGGATTCCTCCGCTCAGGGACATTCTATCTAAACCAAACTTACAGAAACTATTGAGGGGAACATGATCTATAAACGACATTAATTGTGAACTTTTGTAACGAATGAGTCGCACGCTACGATCACATAAACTCTACCGTAAATGCGCATACTGCGCGTGCGAGTGCACGCTATTGCGGGTATGCGCTTCCACGGGAGAGCGTACGCATGCGCAGCACGGACCAGTGTGCGGTGCAAATATGGCAGTGTGCATTGAGACATTTTTCTGACTTCGACAGTCCACCCTTTGGCAGTCAATAATAACTGCCACAAAATATTTAAGGAGAAAAATGTAAGTCAGGGGTTAATTGATTTCCATGGTGGGGAAAGGAGGAAGAATGGAGTAGGTGTGAAGAGAGTATGACCTAGTGAGAAAGCAGGAGCATGTGTGTATGAGTCCATGTTTGGGGGGGTCATGTATCATCGTGCCGTACGTGTGGTAAATCAAGCTTCGAGGTATTGCGAAGTATACATTTGAATTCCTTCTTATCCTGTGGTACAGGTCTGTGGATGGGCTGTCAAACTCTACCGAGCTCATTTCGGCTGTGGTTGTAACACAATGGGGATGCACATTTTAGTTGATGATACATGAATTGGGGGGGTATGTGGTTGCTGCTATCTGTGCCTGTATTCCCTATCGACTATGTGTGTTATTACCTGAGGGTTGCAGAGATGAAGATAAAGAACACTTACGAAAAATGCAATGATATTCTATGTCAGGTTAATGTACGTTCGTCGATTGAGGTCTTGATTGGTGTCGTTTGATTGCAGTCTTCTTCTTTGTGCTTTTGCTCATAAATCGTGAGTAAAGCAAACAACGTCCATGGATTTACAAAAAAATGTTGGGCTAGCGTGATTTTAAAGTTCCTAGGGAAACTGGGGTACCCATGGCATTGTCCATAAAATCTTGTATATCAGGTCGTCTGCTCTTCTTCTTTCCATCTTTCCGTTGTCGGCCCCTTGGCTCATCAGGTCCTTCGTCTACGTGGGTCTTTGTACCTCGGAGGAAAACATAGAAATGGGTGAAAGACGGACCGTATACTCATTACATCATTACGTCATGGTTTCTAGCATTGGGTCATAAATCAAATCCAGGTTAATTACAGTTTCCTCACTCCTCAAGCTCATCACTTTCGTACTTTGTTTGCACCTCATTAAAGCCTGCCCGCATCTAAATATCAATCCAATAGATATAACGACACCCAAAATACATAGGAGAAACTTTCCAACATCCATTATGACTCCTTGAGCCCAGTCTCCTAAACCGGAGAACCAATTTCGCGGGTTCAACCATGACACCCAACCAGTCAGCTCATTACCTACAGCAGCAAGGGTGAGATTGTGTTTCCGACGAAATTCCCACTTTAATTGCAGAATATCGTCCATCTTTTGGTCTATGACCTCTACCGGATCCTCGGTGTTATTTGTGATATACGTGCAACACTTTATACCGTACTGTGTTGCCAATGTAACACAATATCCGCCTGTTACTGCTGTAAGGTAATTAAGAACCATCCTATGCTGAACTAGTTCTGTTTTGTAAGCTTGAAGTTCTCTTCCAGTGTATCTAAACGTGTCATCATACATTTCAGTGATATTATCTAACAAATTGGCGAGTGCGGAAATGTATTTATAATTCATCACTCCTCGAGCGGTACGAGTGAAATCTAACGCTACCAGAACCTGAATCCCGGTGGATTCATGGATAAGATCAGAGGCCGGATGCTCTAACCTTTCTGACAGTTGTCTTTTAACTCGGTGTTCGTAGTGAGTGTGAGTATAAGGAGCTTGGGCACCACGGTGTATGTCCTTCATTTTGTCATGTGTTACAGTCATCACTTCAGGCAATACTTTTCCAATATAACACAATCCTTCAGAGTTTGGGGCAAGCCACTTGTACGCCTTTCTCCCGCATATGAAATATGCATCATCGGGGAGAACATAAGGGACGGAGAAGGACATGACCATGTTACAAACCTTCCAGGTGAAATCTCCTGACCCTAATTCTTCCATCTGTCTAATACACGTATCAGTCTGTATGATATGTGCACAGTATCCTGGTGATACCTCTCCCACTTTAGTAATTCTATTTCCTAAGGTATACCTATACCGGAAAGATTTTCCTCTACTGGCTATGTGGCGTACAAGCTCTGTATCTGTAGGCATTCTATCTGCTCTGTGTGAAAAGGTCATGGTAAGGTTGCTCCATGACACTTCCCAATTTCCCGGTTTTCTAGGATTGGAGATGTTAAAACATAAGAGGGACCTATCCACATGGTATTGGTGGAGCTTCAAACTAGGAGGGCTGGAGATGTTAAACCTCCGGTCCACCGGTCTCCCACCACTTAGCTCAAGTACTTCCCCTAACGTTAAAGGAAATGGTACTAGCCCTGATTTGCTGTGACCCTGAGGTACTTGAGAGCATACCCAACAATCTGTTTGGTTCAACACGTTACCCACTAGAGAGTGATAGTCACTCAATGGATGCCGGTCCATATGGATATTAAAACTAGATTGGCATTGCTTTATGCATCCATCTTCAACCAGATTACCACAGAGCCTACAGATACAATTTTCCTCAGCTAACAATCCATCACAATTTCTTCTATCGGATCGTTTTCTGATACTCGCCTTTGCTTGTTGGATTGGTTGATCTTGGAAAACTACGCCTCCATCATCATAATCGGAACCCATTCCAGAACCTCTCTCGACCTCTATGGTACTCTCGCCGGAACAGACTGCTCTGGTCAACATCATGGTTAACATCAAAATCCGGATCACAGTCTCTTTGGGCAAGTCCATCTTTGAGGAGGAAATGGAGAAGAATGAGAAAGGGGAAAAAGAAATATCAAGGGAGAAGGGATGGGAAGTGGAGAAAAACAATAAAAGGGAGAAGGGAGTCGACAACTGCTTTCGATCTTCAAGGCTCAGGTGCCGCCTCAGTCCTCCTGGAACAGACACTCCAGTGATACAACCTCTACCGTCTGTTCCTTATCACGGGACTTCTCTGGGTCAGCAACCTTCTTGCAGTGGGATGAATGGACCCAAGTCTCTCTCTCAGCAACCTTCAATGCTGTGGTGCTAGTCAATAAGACCTGGTATGGTCCTTCCCATCTATCAATAAGACAACCTGAGCGTAGAAAATTTCGTATCATTACATAATCCCCAGGTTCAATGTCATGACAATTACTATCTGGTAAATCAGGAATCACCAACTTCAGATTATCATTTTGACTCCTCAACTGCTTACTCATGTTAATCAAGTACTTTACAGTTACTTCATTGTTACATTTCAAATCATCCTGAGGGTTAATCATGACATGCGGTTGTCGACCAAACAGAATTTCAAAAGGAGACAGATTAAGAGGGGACCTGGGAGTGGTTCTGATGCTATATAAAACAATGGGTAAAGCTTCTGGCCACGTCAATCCTGTCTCTGCCATTACTTTACTCAATTTATTTTTAATAGTGCTGTTCACTCTTTCGACCTTCGCACTCGCCTGTGGACGGTACGGAGTGTGCAGCTTGCTATCAATTCCCATCAACTTACACATTCCTTGAAAGACATCACCTGTAAAATGGGTACCCCTATCACTTTCAATGATTCTAGGGATACCATATCTACATACAAATTCCTGCACAATTTTCTTAGCTGTAAACATGGCGGTATTTGTAGCTGCTGGAAAAGCTTCGACCCAATTCGAGAAAACATCTATACAGACAAGTACATACTTTAAGTTTCTACATGGGGGCAATTGGATGAAGTCAATTTGTATTACTTGGAAAGGGCCGCCGGCAGGTGGGATATGGGAGGGTTCTGTAGGTATTGCCTTTCCAATATTCTTTCTCAGACAGGTAAGGCATGACATTGCTCTTTTACCAGCATGAGAGGAGAATCCTGGGGCGCACCAGTATGCTCTTACCAATTTGCACATCCCCTCCTTGCCTAGATGAGTCAGCCCGTGAGCTGCTTCAGCCAGACATGGAAGGTATGCCCTGGGGGCCACTGGTTTACCATGTCCATCCGTCCAGAGCCCTGAGGGCTCCTGGCCATATCCCTTTGCCTTCCAGACTGCTCTCTCTTGAGTGGAACACAAATTCTGCATCTCACACAACTTCTGTGTGTTGATGGTATTAAATACCATCAACTGTGTGGTGTCTGTCCGTATGGGGGTAGCAGCTGCAAGCTTTGCAGCTTCGTCTGCTCGGCTGTTACCAAGGGATACTGGGTCTTGGCTATACGTATGTGCTTTACATTTGATAACAGCCACTCTGTCGGGTTCTTGTATCGCTGTTAGAAGCCTTTTTATATACGCTGCATGCGCTATCGGTGTGCCAGCTGCCGTCATGAAATTTCTGAGCCGCCATAGGGCTCCGAAATCATGGACTACCCCGAACGCGTATCTAGAATCGGTGTAGATATTGGCAGACTTACCCTTAGCCAATTCACATGCTCTGGTTAGGGCGACCAGTTCAGCAACCTGGGCTGAGTGAGGTGGGCCTAGCGGTTCCGCTTCTATGGTGTCTTGGTCATCTACGACTGCGTATCCAGTACACAAGTCTCCCGAGTCTGACTGTCTGTGACAACTACCGTCCGTGTAGAACGTGAGTTCTGCATCTTCTAGTGGATTGTCACTGATGTCAGGCCTTGCGGTAAAATTTTGGGTCAAATATTCCATACAATCATGTGCATCCTCCTTTGTATAAAATCCTCCTTCCCCATCACTCTCACCTCCCACCCTTTGTGCCTGTCCAGGCACACCTGGGAGAAATGTTGCAGGGTTTAATGCGCTGCATCTCCTTATGGTGATGTTTACTGGGGCCATTAATGCCAATTCCCATCTCGTAAACCTTGCTGATGAGACATGTCTGGTTTGGGCAGAATTTAATAAGGCAGATACTGCATGTGGTGTATGGATTGTGAGGTTGTGGCCTAGCACGACATCTTCGCTTTTCGTCACTAGCAATGCTATCGCCGCAACGCTACGCAATCATGTGGGGAGGGACCGCGCTACCGTATCTAGCTGAGCGCTGTAGTATGCAACTGGCCTGCTGGCGTCACCGTGTTTTTGTGTTAGTACACCTGCTGCGCACCCAGCACTTTCTGTTCCGTATAGTTCAAAGGGTTTCCCATAGTCTGGCATACCTAGTGCAGGTGCCTGTGTTAGACACTGTTTGAGTCTCTCAAATGCCGTTTCAGATTCGTCTGTATGCGAAATCCGATCAGGTTTGTTTGAGGAGACCATTTCCTGCAGAGGTAGTGCCAATATGGAAAACCCTGGGATCCAATTACGGCAATACCCACACATTCCTAAAAACGTTCTGATCTGTTGCTGGGTTTGTGGTAGTGTCATGTCTCTAATGGCTTGGATTCTATCAGCGGTCAGGTGTCTCAGTCCTTGTGTTAGACAGTGTCCCAAATATTTTACCTTAGCTTGGCATAATTGCAACTTGTCTTTGGAGACCTTGTGACCTGTGTCTGAAAGGTGAAACAGGAGCTGTTTCGTATCTTTCAGGGATGCCTCCAATGAATCAGAACACAGTAGTAGATCATCCACATACTGTATCAACACTGATCCACTTTCCGGTTGGAAAGACTGTAAACAATCATGCAAAGCCTGAGAAAATATACTTGGACTATCTATGAAACCTTGGGGTAATCGAGTCCACGTGTATTGGACTCCTCTGTATGTGAATGCAAACAAATATTGACTGTCAGGGTGCAGAGGTACCGAAAAGAAAGCGGAGCAGAGGTCAATAACAGTGAAAAATTTGGCAGTGGGAGGAATTTGCATTAGGATGACAGCTGGATTAGGCACTACGGGGAACTGACTCTCGACTATTTTGTTAATCCCCCTTAGATCCTGCACTAGCCTGTAACCCCTCCCCCCACTCTTTTTAACAGGGAAGATGGGACTATTTGCTGTGCTGGACGTTCTTACTAGAATGCCCTGTTGTAGCAAGCGCTCTATTACGGGAAAAACTCCTAACTCCACCTCTGGCTTCAGAGGATACTGTGGGATTTTTGGAGCTATCCTACCATCTTTTACTTGCACTACTACTGGAGCTACGTTTGCCATTAATCCAGTGTCTTGTCCATCTTTTGTCCAAAGTGAATCTGGTATCTGAGATGTCATCTCTTCTACCTGGGATGGATTCCTATTTGTCATAATGGAATGTGACATTAATTTTGATGGGGAGTCTAACATATCTCGTACTTCTTGAGCGTGATTCTCAGGTATGTCCAAGAATACACCTTCAGGAGTACAATAAATGACGCAACCCATTTTACATAGTAAGTCTCTTCCCAGGAGATTGGTCGGTGCCGATACAGCCAGCAAAAAGGAATGCTTGGTGTGCAGAGGCCCTATTGTAATCTCGGCTGGTTTGCTAACAGGGTAGTGCTGGACTACTCCTGTTACTCCTATGGCTGGAACTGTCCTACCAGTGGTTCTCATGCCCACTGTCGAATTTATCACTGACTTGGCCGCCCCTGTGTCTACAAGAAAGTTTAAAGTTTTACCAGCCACATTGATTGCAATCTCTGGTTCGCTTCCAAGACTGGCAATCAATTTAACTGGTTGCAGATTACAGGTATGGCCACACCCCTATTGGGTATGGTGACCTCCCTGAATCCCAGTGGCAGCAACTACTTGTGGGGGAGTTAGCTGGGAACTACCAGAGGCGTGCCAATCTCTGTTCGGGGGGTATCTTTTTGTTTCCCCTGTATGTGGCTCAAAACTCCGCCTCTGTGGACCCTGCTCCCAATGTCGTGTGTGGTGTTGTTGTCTGGGGGGTTGAAAAGATCTTTGTACATTCTTTGATCTACATTCTCGTGCAAAATGTCCTGGTCTGTTACAAGAAAAACATGTTATTCCACTTGCCTTACCCACAGGATTCGGTGGTACATACGCAGGCTGCCTTGTGGTCAGCGCCTGTATACTTACGGACATCAACTTATCACTTTGCGACTCCCTGTGCCTAGTGATGTTTTTGTCGTGATCAACAGCAGCCTCTCTCAAAGTGGACACTGACAGACCTCGCCAGCATGGCTGCGTGGTCTGTACCCTAGCCTTTAATGTTTCTTTCAAACCATCCATCAGTACAGATACTGCTACTTCTCGATGGTTTGGGTTGGTCTTTATGTCTTCTATACCAGTGTATTTTGCCATTTCTGATAATGCCCGGTGGAAATATTCTGCTGCCGTTTCAGACTCCTTTTGTTTAATGGAGAATAGTTTATTCCATTTAGCAACGGCTGGGAAATATTCTTTTAGCTGCAAATTTATCCTTTTTACATTATCCTGGTCGTACACATCTGTAAGTGGTACCTCTTTGTCTAGTCCACAATCAGCCAAGAATTTAACTGGGTCGACACTGGGGGGTAAGCAAGCTCTTAGCACTACCTGCCAATCCTTATTATTGGGCTCTAAAGTGTTTCCTAGATCCCTGATATATTTTTGGCTTGCCACTAAATCCTTTCTGGGGTCTGGGAATTCAGACACTATGGTCCTTAATTCCATTCTAGTGAACGGGCAATACATGGCGATGTTCCTGATGGGTGTGACTCCTGATGCATCTGTTTTCCCATTGGGAACTACTATCACCTTAACTGGATTAACTCTTATAACTTCACTCTGTGTAGATTCTACAGCTTGGGGTGTAAGTGTTTCAGTGTAATGCATGGTGCCGTACTTACCTGATGACACGACCTCACCTATCCCTCCGCTAGGGGCCTTCACTAATCTCGTGGCTGTTGATGTGCCTACTGTAGTCTCTGAAATGGTGGCTGCAAGAGAGAGAGCTGAAATTGTTGATGGATCGTCTTCTTGATCACACTCCTGGGGAAGGTTCAAAACAGGGTACAACTTGCACGGGTTAATACTTGCATGGGTTATTTGGTTAACATCATTAACATTAACATGGTTACTAAGAGTTTTAGTTTTACAACCCAGTGCGTCTTTCTCCGTAATCAACTTCTCTCCTGATATATATGGTGGAGGAGGAGCTGTGGCTATCAGTTTCCTTACTGCCCCAGATCCTGCCGCCAGAGCCAAACCTCTCTGTATCTCACCTTCCTGGTGCCACAACTGTAAATAATCATAATGCTGAATTCGTCTCTTTGTTGGTTTTACGAGACATATCCTCCTCCTTAAATTTTGTAACACTTCCGGGCTGAAACTACCTATTCTTGGGAATTTGTCCCTGTCTTGTACAGTCATTCGTTCCCATTCATCACATAAAACCTCTGTGTGACTACCGTATTTTTCACACATAATGTATCTTGCCGACCCAACTGGTCGGTTCACAGAATCAACCTGAACCAGGGTTGATCGCCCCCTACCTGAGCAACTGGCCCCCATCGTCTGTAGGTGTTGCTTAGTCCTCCTTGGATTTTCTGTATCAAGGTTTTCAGCAAGCCTTTACAGACAACCAAATTACTCCGCAGTAGGCCGGCGGTGGCGGTTTACCGAGTACCCCACTCACTCGCCCACCTCGACCAATACGACCTGATCACACCGATATGGTGCTGGCGTACTCGATACAGGGCCCCTATGGAACCTTCAGTTTACTGGAACATATGAGGGATACCCGCAGGACACTTACTCTTTCCAGTAAACGTTGGGGTTGTTAGATAGTTCCTGAGTGACCAGCGAACTTCCCTTCCAAAAATAAAAAATTACACAAATCACGTCAGAATGTACAAATAGCGTTTATGACCTTCGTACACAAATAGTACCGGTCAGGTTTACTAATGCACACAATTACGTGCGGTACAATCGTTCAGCACATAAGCAACTAATCTTATGTGCGGAGCGACCAGTGGAATCGAAAATTTCGGCTGCGAATTCCTTCAGCCAGAGCTTAATGGCCTATATGGGTTCTGCACCAACACCCCAGGCGTTGTGCCACTGGACTTTTATAGCGGACCTTTTTACCTTATGACCTCCTGGTCTTGTTACCTTATGACCTCCTGGTCTTGTTACACCTTATGGTCCGCTATACTCTAATGCTCAAATATTTATTTAACCAGAGATGCCTCCCTAGCCACCGTATATGTCACTTACACGTATGTTCCTTGACGAGTACTCGGCTTTCCTTTTGGTTCCCCCTTTAAAATTGTATAAACACACTCACTCAACACATGTACACTTTTGTTTCTACCTCTATTTCTGCGCAGAAATTGTCTTCAGGCCAAGAGTGTTACCAATTAGGAGCAGGATCTGTTAAACTAAATTTCAGATTTTCCAAAAATAGATTTGCGTTATTTACCGCGTCGCGTTATCTACCGCTGTGCGTTACTTATCGCCTTTGCGCCACTTATCGCTTTTGCGCTACTTATCGCTTTTGCGCTAATTCAACTTTATCACAACTTGAGCTACGTGGGCGTAACCAGACGCTACGTTGCGTAATGTACGCTGCGTGCGTCTGCCTTTCGGATTGCGTACGCTAGTCTTTGTTAGCGACACGTGTACGCAATGCAGAGGATCCACCGTAACACAATATTTATCAATGTAGATGATCCCTGATCATCCACCGCAATCCACACTGCACACTGGCTGCCTCGTCTCTAAGACAAAACCGTGTTCTATACTTTAATTATTACTTTTACTATTAAATAACAGCAAATCTCTTTTTGCACTTTCTATCAACTATAAAATTGGCAAACAGGAATAGTGATATACGAAAAATGAAATATACAAGTGGAAAGAAATGCAGGTATATGCGTGCGTACGCAAGACAAAAGAAAAATAAACAGTTTTAAAAGACACAAGCGTTTTGTTCTTACTTCCGGTTACCGGGTTCCTTCAGCACTCTTTACCTAAGCGAAGCAGACGCTTATCCCGTCAGCAACTGTGAGACAACCTCCCACCCTTTTGCTGGGGGATAAAGTCTGCTGATCTACCTAGTGCAGATGTGAAAAGGACCGGGCGAGCCCGCAATTGACAATGCTAAATTCCTATGTCGTATAAACAACCCTTATGAAGCTAAGAACACTGTACGCTGTTTACTTAAGAAATACCGTAATGGTACGCTATTTGCGTAACGATCGCTCAGCCGTAGGCGAGACGCTCAAGCGTCACGTTCGCTCACGGCCCAGCGATCACAGGACACGTTAATGGTTATGTCTAGGGGAAAGATTCGCTATGGCGTAGCATACACTCGAGACCACGAGGAGGTCACCAGCGATGCAGACGCTCACAACACTATACCTTGATATTAAACCTTATACCGACGAAACACACAGAATACCTTTAATGTGAGTACAGGGTGTAAATGCAACTTTGTGTAGCCTGACTACCTACAAAGCTGTTTGAGCGTCACCGACGCTCAAGTGAACACTTAACACTATAGTAAATACACAGATACTGTTTTAGGGTTCCGAAGCCTATTATCTGTATTATATCTAGTATACTTGTAAAAGAGTAACACAGTACAAATGATACACTACAATATAACAAAGACTTCCTAACCAAACACCTAACTAAGGGATAAACTACAATACTATCCTGGCCTAACACAATACAATACAATACTATAAAGTTTAGTCTAGGGGAGTTACGAGAGAAAAGAGAAAATAGAGAGAGAGAGATAGACACAGAGGGAGAGAGGAATTGGCTCACAGAAAGACAATGATTACGGAGAGAACTTACGCACAAAGGGTATGATCGCCTGCGCCTCGATATCCAGCTCCCGATTATCAGCAGATAACCGTTGATGAGAGAGTGAGAGCTGGATGTGGTCGGCCTGCCTATTTATGCCCCACACACAATGCAATCTCCTGGTCCTACAATCCTTCAGTTTATTGGACACAGGAATTCGGCCCTGTACTGTAACCAAAGGTCATAGGTTGATTCATACAGGTGGGCTGTGCTGAGTTTAAACGGCTCAGGTGGGTGGGAAACTGGGTTTCCCGCCGCATACCTGAGTATGGGTAAATAATAGAAATGGACATAAACTTCTTATGTTCATAACTATTCGCACGAGCGATTAATACGCTCCAAACCAACACCGGAATATTGCTAATTAAATACTCTTCCGATGGGTACCAAATACTGCTGTATGACTCCTGTTAGACCCTTCGTACAATACAAAGAGGGATTCCTCCGCTCAGGGACATTCTATCTAAACCAAACTTACAGAAACTATTGAGGGGAACATGATCTATAAACGACATTAATTGTGAACTTTTGTAACGAATGAGTCGCACGCTACGATCACATAAACTCTACCGTAAATGCGCATACTGCGCGTGCGAGTGCACGCTATTGCGGGTATGCGCTTCCACGGGAGAGCGTACGCATGCGCAGCACGGACCAGTGTGCGGTGCAAATATGGCAGTGTGCATTGAGACATTTTTCTGACTTCGACAGTACGTACGCGAGAATATTCGCAAGCGCAACCCGAATCCGGTCCTCCGCTGGTCATACAGATAGCGTTTAGAGTCTTCTGACCGGCCAGGCAACAATGGTCCTTATATACACAACATGCATACACAATACAATGGTCACTGTAATCTCATTGTTCATTGGACACAGAGATATGTCTCCATATTACAGCAAAGGTCATAGGTGGATTTGAAAAGGTGGGCGATGTCCCTTCCAACTGCTCTTGTGGGTGGTATCCTCCGGATTCCCGCCGCATATGTAATTTACAGTAAATACAGTTAATGTTCATAATCTACTTTTGTACATAACTATACGCAGGAGCAAGCGATCTATCTCTATCTAACACCGGAATGTTACCCTCAAAATACCCTACAGCTGGATACTAGACATCACCTTCCAACCTTTATCTGACCCTTCCTATCATGCAAAGGCGAATCTCTCTGTCCAGGAACTGTTTAAACTAATAATACTCGCTGACATGGTCTAGGGGAACTATATCTACAATATATGCTATTTGGGTTAAATATGCTATGTTCTAATAACACGCTACACGCTCACAAACTCCGCCGTAAATACCCATATCATGCGCACGATCGCCGGAGCGATCTTACGCAAATTGCGGATATGTGCACGTACGGCGGACTGAGTGCACGAGCAGCGGGCATGTGCATGTGGTTAGTACAAGGCATATGTATTATGATATTTTTCGACTTTGACAAATTCATAATTGTTTAAACCAACCATGACCCAAACTCTTTCAAATTACTGTCCCATCTCTCAGCTTCCTTGTCACTCCAAGCTGCCGGAGAGAGTTGCCTACAACCCCCTAACACACTTTCTTGCCTCAAATAACCCATTCTTCTGTATGAATTTTGTTTCCAACACTCCAGGGAGACTGCACTGACTCAGATAGTGAATGATTTGGTTTCTGCTAAATTTATAGGGGAGTATTCTGTTAGCCACGATAAATTACCAGATTTTTTTCACCTGACCGGAGGCAGGCGAAACAAAATCCCTGCTAAGTGACACTTTTTCGTGATCATGAAAACACATGTATCCAGGAACTTATCTGGATCCTGTGTGTTTTCGCCCAAAACTGGATTTTTTTTGCCCCCAAAAAGTGGGCTGCAATTAAGTACCCCATTAAAACCATTTGGGCAAAAACCACGCTAAAGCCTGTTTTGTTTCGCTGAAAAATTGATCAGTCACAGTTGAATGCCACCCATACAGTAGTTCAATACTCACATCAAATTCTTGATCACTTTCCTGGATCCTCCTCCTGTAGGGCTTCCTTTTATAAGTTAGAGAGCCACATGCCTCCGTCTAGGTACTATGCTTTTCTTTAGATGCACCACTGCTTTTGCAAAACTAATAAGTTCTTTCAGATTTCAGTATCATCTGTATGTGAATTATACTCAAATTTATCTGTTTATGTTGCTGAATGTCTTTCTGCCATTTTGTCACATATGCCATCTTGACACCTCAAAATCAATCAATCTAAAACAAAAATTAATAATGTTGTCATCAGTCTACAGTAGTTACCTTCCTGACATCCATAGCCAGATTAAAAGGGTGGCGCAGGGGTTACTGTACCCCAGGCCCCCCACTGTCCAGGGGCACCCCAGTCAGAGCATACTGACATCACTAGCTCTCCCTCTTGTGCAGCAGTAGAACCAGGCAGCAAGAATGTGAGTCGGACAGTATGCAGCACAGGCAGAGACACAGGAGTATCAGGTTTCATGAGCTAACAATGGAACTTCCCGACCAGAGGAGCGATAGAAAGGGGGATAGAGCTGTAAGTGACCCAGGGATTCCAAGTTCTTCTCCCTTCCTGAGTGTCTGGGTCCTGTGTAACCTATTATTTAATGAGAGATTTTGGGTCTAGAGAGAGAGACAGAGAGTCCTCCTGAGTTCTGTCCCAGTGTGTAAGTAGTACAGATGCTGCTGCTATTGAATTTTTGCAAGATTTGATTTTTCTATGTGTATTTTAAGTTTGTTTAAGTTGTCTTTGTTCCACTACAAGAAAACTATATAAAATACTTGTCTCTCAAATAGGTTTAGCTTTAGTACCCAGGCATAATTAAACTAAAGTTTAAATCTAATATACACCATTGGTTTAAATTGAATATCCATGACTATCTTAAATATACCCCAGGCCCCCTGTCTTAAGTGCCACCCCCAAGGCTTAATCCGGCCCTGCTGACATCGCAATGCTAATGTTCAGGGAGTGGAGGATTTTTCTGCTACTACACAAGAGCAAAAATCCCTAAAAACACCTACATCACACAGAGAGGCACAGCTGCAATTGAGATAAAGATATGTCATCTTACATCTTTGCTCTGTGCGCTGTAAGTCGTGTTACACATAACACGTGAGTGCCGTATGACTCGGTAGCGGCGATTGTCTTTTTTTGCAATTTTTTCCACAAAAATGCGTCTTAGATGCAATGTAATGCAATAAGACGCACAAACAGCTACTACTGGTCAAAATGATATGAAGCATATTCTCTGTATGACTGTTTGATTTGCATACAAAATCTTATGATACAGTGTTTTTCCGGAAAACACTGTAATGTGGCATTTTGGATGCAGATACAGCCGCAATTACACACAGAATATAGGCATGCTGCATATCATTTTAATCAGCAGAAGCAGCTCGTGCGTCATATCACATGGAAAAAATGGCAAAAAAAGATGCTCTTCTCTACCGAGTACCGCCACATCATGGCATGACTTGAAAGGCTGTTTAGCGTGACTGCAGCAAGGATGTAAGAGGACACATCTGTAGGTATCAGAAATGTAATGAAAATTTGCTGGGCATTCCTCAGCGGGGAGGAGGCTATTCAGATGCAGGAGAATGGCCCATTGTATGGGCTTGTTATGGGACTATCGCTGAAGTGGTTGCCTACACAGGGGTTTAATCACTAACATTGGAGGCCATAGTCAGACGTAAAATCTGCATCTTCTGCTCCATAGGACTGGTGTAAGTTTCCATCGTGCAACCGATGGTGGCATACCAAGCGATATTACAGCATCTAAAAATGCTGAAAGTGGGCATCTCAGTCCATGCACGGATGTACACCAGGGGAATAGCTGTTACTAGCATCAGAGGCGTCACTAGGGTTGGTGTCTCCCGGTGTGGTAACTCATGGTGTCACCCCCCATGGACTTCCTCCCATATCACACCACACACATCCTTAGTAATGTTTTTGTACTAGTTTTACTTGTAAATCAGAATTCCTGTATATCACTGAATGCGATGGCAATAGTAGTGACATAGGACCCTAATCAGGTTGGTTTGCATATTCTGCTAAAAAGCAGTATCTGCAATCGTTTCTGTAGCATGCTGGGGTCCGTCCAGCATGCTAATTGGCATCCAGCGATGCGATCGCAAAATAACTGAGATCCCATCGCTGAAGCAGAAACTAAGGATGACCCCCTGCAGACGTAGCTAGGCTGCGTATGCAGGCGATGCACCGCCAATTTTTGGGTTGCAGTGGGCGCGTGTGATGTCACGTAGCCGCCCAAAAAAAGCTCTGACACCCTTTCGCAGCTACGCCGGCCCCCAATGCCTGCCGCCAGTGGCGTAACTAGACATTTTAGTGCTGTGTGCAAGATAGAGCATTGGCGCCAACCTGTATGCAAAATAGGGGCAGCGCGCACAAAAAATATAGGGGCATGGCTTCATGGGGAAGGGGTGTGGCCACAAATAATAACGATTCATATTACGGTGCACAGTAGTCTCCATTATTCAAATTACGCCGCACAGTAGCGCCACTACACCAGGTAGAGCCCCTTTTTACACATTACGGCAGACAGCGTCCCCCTTTTTACACATTACGGCAGACAGCGTCCCCCTTTTTACACATTATGGCAGACAGCGTCCCCTTTTTTACACATTACGGCAGACAGCGTCCCCCTTTTTACACATTACGGCAGACAGCATCCCCCTTTTTACACATTACGGCAAACAGCGTCCCCCTTTTTACACATTACGGCAGACAGCATCCCCCTTTTTACACATTACAGCAGACAGAATAGATTATATTTACCATTTCTCTGCTGGCTCAGTCAGTCAGGCTCCTCTGTGCTGGCAGCTCCAGGTGCAGGGGAGAAGGAAGAGGAGGGAGGGGGAGTAGGGAGGGAACCGCAGCAGTGCTCTGTAATTGCTGGCAGTGCCGCTGCAGCTGTCCCTATCCTTCCGCATTGGCTGGCCGCCGCTGCTGTGTGTGCTGGGATGAGGGAAGCGCATCCCAGCATTCACAGCAGTGGCGGCCAGCCTATGTGGAATGAGAGGGACAGCTGCAGCGGCGCTGCCACCAATTACATAGCGGTGCTGCGGCTCCTTCCCTCCACCCCCTCCCTCCTCTTCCTTCTCCGCTGCTCCCGCTGCTGCTCCTCTCCTCCTCCGGCACAGGCGGCTTGTAATGAGTCAATTTAACTCATTACAAGCTGCTGACTTTAGGGAATGGGGGCCATTGCGTCCTCAGGGCGACTGCGCTGTGTGCCAGACACACCTGACACACACATAGTTACGGCACTGCCCGCCGCTGTCAATGAAAGTGCATCCTTCAGGGATGCAAACGCACTTTGAGTGCATGCACAGTTACCGTGGCATATTTTTGCAAAAATTGCTCGATTGCGATTATTGCTAAAAATAAATGCGACCAGAATTAGGTCCATAAACAGCTAATGGGCCCTACACAATAGGCGATATAACTGCACGATATGAACGTTCTTGTTCATTAATGAACGAGAACTAGTTCATATCGTTCAGTATGTAGGCACCAGCGATGAATGATGTGCGGCCCCGCACTCGTTCATCATTGGTGCTGGGTCACTTATGCATGCAGGCCAATATGGACAATCTCATCCATATTAGCATGCACTGCTATGGAGCCGGGTGACATTATACCACACAGTATGAGCCGAAATTCACATTATAGCACACAGAATGAACCGAAAATCACATTACAGCACACAGAATGAGCCGAAAATCACATTATAGCACACATAATGAGCCGAAAATCACATTGTAGCACACGGTATGACACGAAATTCACATTATAGCACACAGAATGAGCCGAAAATCACATTACAGCACACAGAATGAGCCGAAAATCACATTATAGCACACATAATGAGCCGAAAATCACATTGTAGCACACGGTATGACACGAAATTCACATTATAGCACACAGAATGAGCCAAAAATCACATTATAGCACACAGTATGAGCCGAAACTCACATTATAGCATACAGAAAGAGCCGAAAATTCACATTATAGCACTCAGAATGAGCCAAAAATCACATTATAGCACACAGAATGAGCCGAAAATCACATTGTAGCACACGGTATGAGCCGAAATTCACATTGTAGCACACGGTATGACACGAAATTCAAATTATAGCACACAGAATGAGCTGAAAATCACATTATTGCACACAGAATGAGCTGAAAATCACATTATAGCACACAGAATGAGCCGAAAATCACATTACGCAACATACAGTAGATAAAGACAAAATTCACATATGCCACACAGTATGATCCACAACTCAGGGCCAGGGAGATTGACAGCAGGGACAGGGACAGTGACAGAGAGAGGGACAGGGACATAGGGAAGCAGGGTAAGAGTACCTGAGATGAGCAGTGGAAGGGGGTGTAGTTGGCGGCGGTGCGGAGTTGAAGGCCCTGGGCAGCGGAGGACGTGGGCAGCGGCAGTGTGCAGAATGTGGCTGGCGTGGGTGAGGAGAATAGCAAGCCGCAAGAGCATCTTCACGCTTCTCCCTCCTAGAGTCCCGGCGGCGTGATGACGTTCAGACCCGGACGTGGCGGAGTCCTCCTCTTCCAGCGGGGATGGGGGGGGGGGGGATGCGATCAAAACTGAGCCGCGGCGTAGTCTTCTTGTTGCAGGCGGGGGTATATGATTTTGAGTTGGCGGGGGTGCGATCGTAAGGCAAATAGAGCAGTGCAGTTACGATCGCACCCTCGCCGTATCAGAGACACAGATGGGGAAAATACCAAAGATATACAGACTGTACAGTATATAGGAAAGTGAGCGAGGAACTTATGGGAAAGGGGAATGAGGCATAGAAGGGTTGAGGGGCAGAGGCACAGACGGAGGGGTGACAAACACACAGCTGATATAGGTGAAAGGTTCACTTGGGTGAGTAGGAGCAGAGGCACACATTGGGATATAGGGAAAGAGTAACACATGGGTATACTGGGGAAGGAGGCACACATGGATACAGGGGAAAGAGGCACACATGGGGATACAGGGGAAAGAGGCACACATGGGGATATGGGGGAAAGAGGCACCCTTGGGGATACAGGGGAACGAGGCACACCTGGGGATACAGGGGAAAGAGGCACACATGAATACAGGGGAAAGAGGCACACATGGATACAGGGGAAAGAGGCACACATGTGGATACAGGGGAAAGAGGCACACCTGGGGATACAGGGGAAAGAGGCACACCTGGGGATACAGGGGAAAGAGGCACACCTGGGGATACAGGGGAAAGAGGCACGCCTGGGGATATAGGGGAAAGAGGCACGCCTGGGGATACAGGGGAACACCTGGGGTTTCAGGGGAAAGAGGCACACCTGGGGATATAGGGGAAAGAGGCACCCTTGGGGATACAGGAGAAAGAGGCACACCTGGGGATACAGGGGAAAGAGGCGCACACATGGATACAGGGGAAAGAGGCACACATGTGGATAAAGGGGAAAGAGGCACACCTGGGGATATAGGGGAAAGAGGCATACCTGGGGATACAGGGGAAAGAGGCACACATGGATACAGGGGAAAGAAGCACACATAGGGATACAGGGGAAAGAGGCACACCTGGGGATACAGGGGAGAGACGCACACCTGGGGATACAGGGGAAAGAGGCACACCTGGCGATACAGGGGAAAGAAGCACCCTTGGGGATACAGGAGAAAGAGGCACACCTGGGGATACAGGGGAGAGACGCACACCTGGGGATACAGGGGAAAGAGGCACACATGGATACAGGGGAAAGAGGTACACATGTGGATACAGGGGAAAGAGGCACACCTGGGGATACAGGGGAAAGAGGCACACCTGGGGATACAGGGGAAAGAGGCACACATGGAGATACAGGGGAAAGAGGCACACTTGGGGATACAGGGGAAAGAGGCACGCCTGGGGATATAGGGTAAAGAGGCACGCCTGGGGATACAGGGGAACACCTGGGGTTTCAGGGGAAAGAGGCACACCTGGGGATATAGGGGAAAGAGGCACCCTTGGGGATACAGGAGAAAGAGGCACACCTGGGGATACAGGGGAAAGAGGCACACATGGATACAGGGGAAAGAAGCACACATAGGGATACAGGGGAAAGAGGCACATATGTGGATAAAGGGGAAAGAGGCACACCTGGGGATATAGGGGAAAGAGGCACACCTGGGGATACAGGGGAAAGAGGCACACATGGATACAGGGGAAAGAGGCACACATGGATACAGGGGAAAGAAGCACACATAGGGATACAGGGGAAAGAGGCACACCTGGGGATACAGGGGAAAGAGGCACACCTGGGGATATAGGGGAATGAAGCATACCTGGGAAACTTGTAGGAGCTAGAAGAAGCAGGAGAAGGAGAACAGAGGAGCATCAGGAGACCTGGGGGCGGGGCAACATGCAGTGCAGTAAATACTGAAGAGAGGAAACTACTAAACTAGTCGGGAGAGGTTGAAGTGAATGCCCTGTGAGGCTGCTGTGACTGGAGAGCGGGGGAGGGGGGCACACAACCCCCATGCTGGTAACTAGCTCTGTTAGCTGTCATGATGATGTAATAATGGGTCTCCGTACAGTAAATGCTGGGGACTTACCATCTCTCACTCAGACACAAGTTTGGCTCATTACAGGCTATAACTGTACTGATCGTTGTGTGCGTTTACAGAGATGTTAGCATTGCTACCTCTCTTATTTATCATATTTGGGCTGTGCCGGCCTGAGGAGAGACCTTTGGAAAAGATAAGGTATGTGACTATCCCAGCAATACTGAAAGGAATCTCTGCAAAGATGATAGTGGAGAGCACCATATGTAGTACAAGCTGCGGAATAGGCACAAGGATTGAGAGCAGATGCATAGTCGACAAGGATGGCATGCATATTGACTGTGAAAAGGTGGCCGTTGAGTGCGTGATCAGCTGGATGTGCGGCCTGAGAACATACACCAGGACTGTTGGGGATTCCTTTAATATGACCTGTTTCGATCCAGTGGAATCTAAAACAGACCCAGAGACCTTGGACTTTTATTGGAGAGTAGCCAGGGGAAGAATGACAACTGAGGATGAGGCCTTCAACCCTATAAAGTTAGGGGGTTACATGGTGGAGTTTCCTTACGTCCTCGAGAGTCATGCTGGGACGTATCGCTGTGACATCTACAGCAAGAAAGAAAGGAAGCTAGTTCAACGCCTGGATTTTGGCTTAAAGGTGCGGAACCCTAAGGCTGCCAGTCTCAACACCGAGCAACTTGTCGCAAGGAGCCAAATGGTGAAAGCGGCAATAACACAGGGACGCAAAAGACCACTTACTCTAGTGCGTGAAACACTCACGCTAAAAGAACGACTTCTGATCATCCTGGTAGTTGGCATCATTACTGGGCTATTGGCAGGTTGCTTTTATGCTTTAATACGTTGGTGTGTGAACAAATGGAAAAACCTGGATCGCGAGAGGGACCTGGAGAATGGGGAATTTGATGTTTAGGAGCCCATTACACCGGAGAGGCAAAACATGCAAACATTACTGCCTGGTCTCCATGGAGCTCCAGAGATCGCTGGCCAACCTCAGGCCTGCTTGAGACCACATTCCTGCCTCCATCCCTCTTCAGAAACCACTGGTCAAGCTTTAGCGCGCTCCAGAGAATGTTAGCCAGCCTTCAGCCCCACCAGATACTGCTGGCCATCCTATAGGTGCTCCAGAGACCATGGGTCTGCCTCCAGGACGCTCATGCAAGATCTACAGATACCACTGGCCGGCCTCCAGCCCACCCCAGAGACAGCTCCAGAGGCGTTTGTACATTTTCTCCCATGGTATGAATAAAGATCTTTTATGCACCTACTCAGATCTTTTTATTCTGTGTTGTTACAGCTGCAATATTGGTATTGTTATTTCCAGACCCATAGGTGTCAGCCATGTGTGATGGAGTTTAGTCCACACAATTAAAATTTTAACCAGGGATTTGTTTATTAACCAGGTAAAACAGTAAGATGTGAGAGGGTTAAAGCAGCACAATGCATGAACATGCAGTATAATACACATCCAGCAAGGAGTGGGTTAATGCAGGGGCTATGTGTTGGAGATCGCACCTACAAATATGTGCAGTGGTGGTAGTGGAAAGCACTGGGAGGTAAGTAGAGGTGGCATTGTAGCTATAGGGGTACCCTGTGGCATCACTAAGGTCGTGACACCTGGTGCACTGAATATAATCCATGTGCAGGCCCCAAAAGAGGGCGTGACATAAGGGGGAGGGGCATGACCTCAGGGAGAATAAGTGTGGCCTCATGGGACATCCTGTTTTCATAACTCTGGGGGCGTGCCTGACATTCACGGACAAGCTAGGCTGCTTCCGGAGACTTCCTGCACCTCAGTATTCCCGTAAGACCAGTATGGCAGTGAGTATCGTCTGCTCCAATTACACACACACACCATGGATTACTACCCGTCTATTGGACAAATGCCAATCAGTTACAAGCCGTAGTTGCAGGAGTCTCTGTTTAGATAGCAGTCTTCACTACCGTATGTGAAATCTCAGAGCGCTTCATAGCGTGGGAGATCCCAGTCCCTGAAAGCAGCCTTCGCGCCACTGACACTAAAGTTTACTGTGTGGCGCCGGGGTCCCGATTAGGAGTCGGGCGGATTGGCCGGTGATCTTCCCAGCGGGTAGTGCCCAGACCCAAGGAGAAGCCAGATCAAATGCTGTCAGCAAGAGGCAGAAAAGTGAGCTCACCACCTTCCTGCTGTGTCTGAAATACATTCATGAGAGACTGCAGAGCTGGACTAGACTGGAAACAGGTCTGTAGAGTCTTGCCACTTTTCACATATATCTCTGGAGAACCCATCAGTACTTATACAAGTTGCAGTCATCATATTAATTTATAGAGACATAAAACTAACCCTGACCCCCATCCCATAGCCTAGCCATAACCCTCCCCCTAGTGCCAACCCTCCCGTCCCACTACCTATCCTTAACCCTCCAACCAGTGCCTAACCTTAACCCTTCTGTCCCGAGGCCTAACTCTAACTCTCTGCCTAGTGCCTAACTCCCCCATCCACAGCCTTCCCCTAACCCTCCCGCCAGTGCCTAACCTTAACCCTCACATCCTGCCGACTAACCCTAACCCTCCCCCTAGTGCTTACATGTGGGTACACACTGGCAGATATCTACAGACAGATCAGGCAGTGTGTTGTGCATACACACTGCCTGATCCATTTTGAGTGACATCACGAACTGGGTGGGCAGTTACATGTGCCACCCAGTTGCGTTGTCAATCCCCGCTGGCTGCTGCAGGAAGTGTACAGTGATTGGCTGACCAACCGTACACACAAAACAATGCATCAGTATATCTGTAGATATATTAGTCATCGGCTGTGCTGCAGGGTCAACATGATATGTCTGTGAACGAAGGCATTCACAGACATATCGTTGGTACACACTACCGTTATATCGGCTGTTACTCTAACCCTCCCGTCCCGCAGACTAACACTAACCCTCCCCCTAGTGCCTTACCCTAACCCTGCTGTCCCGCATCCTAACACTAACCCTCCCCTATCGCAGCCTCTCCCTCCCCTCCCATAGCCTAAACCTAATCCTCCTCCCAGTGCCTAATCCCCCTACCCCCTTACTTACATCAGAAAGCTGACTGTCTGGATTCTTGCGTCAGAATTCTGAGCGGTTTCGGAATTCTGGCACCGGTTTTCTGACTGCCAACATCTTGATTATCGAGTTGCCAACTACAGGGGACATTTACTAAGCAGTGATAAGGGCGGAGAAGTGAGCCAGTGGAGAAGTTGGTAACATCTATAATTTGCATACTATAACATGATACAGATCTGCTGATTGGTTGATTGGGCAACTTCTCCACTGGCTCACTTCTCCGCTCTTAACATAGCTTAGTAATACCCCTTTTCCACTACCATTAAAAACAGGGGTAAATGCGCGGGGGCTTGCATATACCCGTGTTTTTTCCTAGTGGAAATGGCTCCCCCAGCAAATTCCCGGATCAAGTGATCTGGGAATCCTACCTGGGTATCTTGCCGGGTTGAACACGTGTTCAACCCGGTAAACTGTGTAGTGTGAATGGGAGCCGTGTCAAGGCGACACGGCTCCCGTTCACAGTGTATGGAAGGGTGGCGCTGGGAGATCATGTGATCTCCAAGCACCGCCCCTGCCACGTCAGCAGCTGCGTCACCAACCCGGCAATTTGCCGGGTTGGTGAGCACTGTGGGAAAGGGGGCTGTAGCACGGGTCGCAGCTGTGTCAGGCTCCAGGCTGCGACCCATGCTACAGATGGAAAAGGGATATAAATATCCCCCTTCATCCCTAGAAATCGGGTGAGGACCCTATGCCACAACGCTTCTAATAAGTATATGGAAACTGGTCACCATTTTCAGTGAATCAGTTAAAAACTAACCTTCTTTTATTAGTTAATCCAGAGGGGAGTTTGTACAGAAAGACTAAGGGGCCCATTTATCAAAGATAGCATATGCAATTGCATACCCTCCAACATTTTACACATAAAAACCGGTACAAAATTAGGAAAGGGGCGTGGCCACGGGTAAAGGGGGCATGGCTACGCCCCTTTTCCTATACTTTCAATAGAAGTTTGGAGAGCCAAAAATCGGTACAGACCATTAAAAGAAGGTACTGTTCCTTCCAAAAATAAAAGTTTATACACGATACAGCTGATTAACAGTATTTTGATAGTTCCGTATAAATGGAAAGCGTTATGAAGATGTATTTACTTCTTATTGTGAGAGATAAGGGACTCTCCTCTTGCCTATAAAGATTGCTGCATATACATATACTTAAGGGCCCTATACACGGGAGAGATGTGTGCTGAGCGATGCGGGGGAGGACGGGGGGCCGCTCATTTCACGCAGCGGGTGAAATGAGCGACGTGCTAGATTGGCCAGCGTTATTTGTGGATGCGCATAAGGATTATCAAGTTATTCCACTGGTAATTTTATATATGGTGTGGATAAAAAATAAAATTCACAAACTATTGAGTGTACATGCACAGCGAAATAACTGGCATTGGCAACATGGGAGCATAATTACAATGTATCGAATTGTATACACTGTACTATCTGTTACACTAAAAACTAAGTATAAACCGAATGTATCAAATTGTCTATACTGGATTAATGGTTACTAATAAAAACGGAGATAGCGACATAGGGGTATATTTACTAAAATTCGTATTTTCCCGACTGAGGTTAAAGTTCAAACACGAATGACATCGAAAGTGTAAATTTGCAACTTTTTGAATTTATTACGACTAATTTACTAAGCTGTCGTATTCTGCATTTTCGTATTTACCGATTTCGATGTCATTCGTATTTTTTGGCAGTGTTTTACGGGAGTGAATTGTAAAACACTGCCGACTTTAACACAATGAATCTCGGCCGGATCTGTGCTATCCGTGCTGGGCTTCATTGTGCACCTTTCGTAAAAAGTAAAACTTTGTTAAAATGTTAAAAAAAATGCGTGGGGTCCCCCCTCCTAAGCAAAACCAGCCTCGGGCTCTTTGAGCCGGTCCTGGTTGAAAAAATATGGGGGGAAAAGTGACAAGGGTTCCCCCATATTTAATCAACCAGCACCGGGCTCTGCGCCTGGTCCTGGTTCCAAAAATACGGGGGACAAAAAGCGTAGGGGTCCCCCAAATTTTTAAAACCAGCACCGGGCTCCACTAGCCAGGTACATAATGCCACAGCCGGGGGACACTTTTATATAGGTCCCTGCGGCCCTGGCATTACGTACCCAACTAGTCACCCCTGGCCGGGGTACCCTGGAGGAGTGGGGACCCCTTCAATCAAGGGGTCCCCCCCTCCAGCCACCCAAGGGCCAGGGGTGAAGCCCGAGGCTGTCCCCCCCATCCAAGGGCGGCGGATGGGGGGCTGATAGCCTTTTTGAGAAGTGTTGAATATTGTTTTTAGTAGCAGTACTACAAGTCCCAGCAAGCCTCCCCCGCAAGCTGGTACTTGGAGAACCACAAGTACCTGCATACGGTGGAAAACCGGGCCCGCTGGTACCTGTAGTACTACTACTAAAAAAATACCCCAATAAAAACAGGACACACACACCTTGAAAGTAAAAGTTTATTACATACATCCACACCTCCATACATACATACTTACCTATGTTCACACGTGGGTCGGTCCTCTTCTCCATGTAGAATCCATGGGGTACCTGTTGGATAAATTATACTCACATAATCCAGTGTAGATCGGTCCTCTTCTTTTCTATTTGTAATCCACGACCTTGGCAAAATAAAAAAATGAACACCTGACCACGCACTGAAAGGGGCCCCATGTTTTCACATGGGACCCCTTTCCCTGACTGCCAGGAACCCCCCCTGACTTCCGTCTAAGAGGGTTCCTTCAGCCAATCAGGAAGCGCCACGTCGTGGCACCCTCCTGATTGGCTGTGTGCTCCTGAAGTGTCTGTCAGGCAGCACACGGTAGTGATACGATGTAGCGCCTATGCGCTCCATTGTAACCAATGGTGGGAACTTTGTGGACAGCGGTTGACCGAAAGTAACCTCACCGCTGACCGCAAAATTCCCACCATTGGTTACAATGGAGCGCATAGGCGCTACATTGTATCACTGCCGTGTGCTGCCTGACAGACACTTCAGGAGCACACAGCCAATCAGGAGGGTGCCACAACGTGGCGCTCCCTGATTGGCTGAAGGAACCCTCTTAGACAGAAGCAGGGGGGGTTCCTGGCAGTCGGGGAAAGGGGTCCCATGTGAAAACATGGGGCCCCTTTCAGTGCGTGGTCAGGTGTTCGTTTTTTTATTTTGCCAAGGTCGTGGATTACAAATTGAACAGAAGAGGACCGATCTACACTGGATTATGTGAGTATAATTTATCCAACAGGTACCCCATGGATTCTACATGGAGAAGAGGACCGACCCACGTGTGAACATAGGTAAGTATGTATGTATGGAGGTGTGGATGTATGTAATAAACTTTTACTTTCAAGGTGTGTGTGTCCTGTTTTTATTGGGGTATTTTTTTAATAGTAGTACTACAGGTACCAGCGGGCCCGGTTTTCCACCGCATGCTGGTACTTGTGGTTCTCCAAGCACCAGCTTGCGGGGGAGGCTTGCTGGGACTTGTAGTACTGCTACTAAAAACAATATTCAACACTTCTCAAAAAGGCTATCAGCCCCCCATCCGCAGCCCTTGGATGGGGGGGACAGCCTCGGGCTTCACCCCTGGCCCTTGGGTGGCTGGAGGGGGGGACCCTTTGATTTAAGGGGTCCCCACTCCTCCAGGGTACCCCGGCCAGGGGTGACTAGTTGGGTATGTAATGCCAGGGCCGCAGGGACCTATATAAAAGTGTCCCCCGGCTGTGGCATTATGTACCTGGCTAGTGGAGCCCGGTGCTGGTTTTAAAAATACGGGGGACCGCTACGCTTTTTGTCCCCCGTATTTTTGGAACCAGGACCAGGCGCAGAGCCCGGTGCTGGTTGATTAAATATGGGGGAACCCCTGTCACTTTTTCCCCATATTTTTTCAACCAGGACCGGCTCAAAGAGCCCGAGGCTGGTTTTGCTTAGGAGGGGGGACCCCACGCATTTTTTTTTTTAAAAATTAACACTATCCCACCCCTTCCCACTGATAAACATGCACGGATCTCATGGATCCGTGAATGCATATCAGAACACGGTAAAAAAAGCAGGTCTGTTTTATTTTAGCACTTTCTTACGATTTGTATTTTTTTACGGCAGTGTTTGGCTATTGCCGGCAGTGTTTGTGAATTACACTTTTTAGTAAATGACCGAGTTCTACCAAATTGCAGGTGTATTTGACCGATGGTGTATTCATTCGTATTTTTTTTCTTGGACTTCCAAAAAAATACGAATGCCCTCATAACTGCCGTGATTTGAGTTTAGTAAATTCCCGAGATGACACTTTAAAGAAAAAACACCATCTCGGTCAAAATCGGGACCTTAGTAAATATACCCCCTAGATTGCAAAATGGTTCCTCGACCTGACAAATAAAGTCTTATTAAATACCCGATTCATAGGAAGGAATCTGAAGTAATCATTAGATATATATTTATAACCTGCCTTAGTACTGCTGGTTTATAATAATACACACACGGACACAAGCTTATGGAAGACAATTTATTTAAGAACATAAAATAACAAATCATTATATAAAGAGCAATCATAAATCGATGATATCAAGGGAATAATAGATATTTATACAAATTTGTGACTTTCTGATATCTGGGATCGGAGCCGTCATTTTTTCTTTTTTTAATTATTTCTTTTACTTTTTCTATCTTGGAGCACATTCTGTAACAACTAATCGGTTTTAATATTATTTCGCTACTGTATTTACATTTGTCATAGTATATTTTAAAATGAGAACTAATAAAAGTAAAATTTTATATTAAAGAGTGACACAACCCCTTTTTTCTTTGTGGTGTTACTGGGTGTAATCACCTGACTCTGTCCCATGCACAGGAGCTACCCCTGTAAGCTACCATTGTGATGTAATAATGGCTCTCTGCTACAGTACCTCTGTTAGCTGTCATGATGATGTAATAATGGGTCTCCGTACAGTAAATGCTGGGGACTTACCATCTCTCACTCAGACACAAGTTTGGCTCATTACAGGCTATAACTGTACTGATCGTTGTGTGCGTTTACAGAGATGTTAGCATTGCTACCTCTCTTATTTATCATATTTGGGCTGTGCCGGCCTGAGGAGAGACCTTTGGAAAAGATAAGGTATGTGACTATCCCAGCGATACTGAAAGGAATCTCTGCAAAGATGATAGTGGAGAGTACCTGTTATGATTCCAGCACTCTGGTCTGAGGTGGTCCTATTGCAAGGACCGGAGCACTGGAACAGAATGCTGGGGAAGGGAGCGGGAATAGAAAGTAGCCCCTGGCGCCCTAACTCCGTTGTCTCACCCGTGTGGTCAGAAATCCCCTGCGAGACTATGGTTGCTTGAGCCCATGGCAGCCGCGTTTGAAGGGCGGATTATGTCTGCCCAACTCCGATGCCCCCTCAGATCTTAATGGGAGACAAAGGGAAATCCGAGACAGGGTGATAACAAGGGGCCCTCTGACTAAACAACCAGGCCAGGGGCTACAAGCTAACTGACTAAACCTGAGGTATGTGCGGTAACCCGCCAGGGAAAAGGACAACCAAAATCCACTAGTCCGTACTCCTACCCAGCACCGCTGGATACCAGAGTGGATCTGTGGGAGCGGAATCCTCCGCAAAAGCTCCGGAACACAAATAATAAATGATAAATAATTAAGCGGCCCAAGCCGCAACACACGGCTACACCGTGACTCACGAACACCACTGGATGTTCAAAGGTGCTCAGTCAGGACTCCAGGAACAGATGACGACTTCCGAGTACAGGACAACTGAGAACAGGAACGACCGGATACAGCAGGACTGGAAACACTTTCAGCAAACAGATTCAGCATTCAGGAAGCTATTACCGGCGTCTGTGAGAAGCCCAGGAAGTGTATTTAACAGGGAGTCCTCCAATCAGCTGTTTGGAGGCTGATTGGATTAAATGCCATACAGCTGCCAAGCTGCATGGCCAGGAAAACAGACATCTCATTATTTAAATTGAACCCAGCAACGGGGAACGCAGTCCGTAAGTGGCGTCCCCGTTGCTAGGGTCCGTGCGGCTCCGTGCGCCCGGCGTCTAGCGTTGCCAGGGAGCCGGCGGCTGTACGCGCACGGCGTCCCTGGTTGCTAGGCGCCGGGCCGCAGCGACGAGCGGACCCCGGCGCCTAACAGTACCCCCCCCTTGAGGAGGGGTCAAGGAACCCCTAAAGCCAGGTTTCCGAGGAAATTCCCGAAAAAATGCCCTCTTGAGCCTCGGGGCATGGAGATCCTTATCCAGGACCCAAGACCTTTCTTCTGGACCATAGCCTCTCCAGTGCACCAGAAAATAAAGCCGACCCCGGGACAATTTGGAATCGAGAACCTTCTCTACCAAGAACTCCTGATGACCCTGTACATCTACTGGTGATTTCCCCTGAGAGATCTTCCTAGGAAATCTACTGGATGAAACGTATGGTTTCAACAGGGAGCAATGGAACGTATTTCCGATCCGGAGAGCTCTTGGTAAACGTAACCGGAAAGCAACTGGATTGATTTTTTTAATAATATGAAATGGTCCAATAAATTTGGGGCCCAATCTAGCTGAGGTTTGTCGAAGTTTAATGTTACGAGTCGACAACCATACCCTATCTCCCACCTTAAAAGTGCAAGGCCGCCGGAGCCTGTCAGAAATTTTTTTCTCTCGAAATGCCGCTTTTCTGAGAGCAAGGTGCACTTTTCTCCAAATGAGTCTGAGATGAGAGGTTAAGGTTAGCGAGGAGACAGAGGAATGTTGAAAAAAAGAATTAGCTCTGGGGTGAAAACCAAAAACTGAAAAGAATGGAGACACATTAGTGGAGGAATGACAAGAATTGTTGTACGCAAACTCCGCCAAAGGAAGAAACTCGGACCAATCATTCTGGAGTTTGGCTGAGTACAAACGCAAATACTGTTTTAATGATTGATTAACTCGCTCGGTCTGCCCGTTGGATTGGGGATGGTAGCCGGACGTTAAAGACAATTTCATCTTTAATGAGGCACAAAAAGACTTCCAAAATTGTGCAATGAATTGTGGACCCCGATCAGAAACAATATCAGTGGGTAACCCATGAAGTCTGAAAACATGGCGGAGAAACAAAACTGCCAATCCCTGGGCAGATGGCAGTCGGGGAAGAGCAATGAAATGGGCCATCTTGCTAAAACGGTCCACTACCACCCATATGACTCGGAATCCGGCTGACAGAGGGAGGTCTACCACAAAATCCATGGAAATATGAGACCATGGCCTGAGAGGAACATTTAAGGGCATAAGTTGCCCGATAGGCAAGGAACGGGGAACTTTATGCTGTGCACAGACCTGACAAGAAAAAACAAACTCCTTAATGTCTTTAGAAAGACCAGGCCACCATACTGAGCGGGAGACTAATTCCAAAGTCTTAGAGATCCCCGGATGCCCGGCAACTTTGCTATCGTGAAACTCAGTCAAAACAGTAGCTCTCAAAAACTCAGGGACATAAAGACGACCAGCAGGAGTATTCCCAGGAGCTTGATGTTGAAGCTGCTTTAACTGGGTAAATAAATCTTGTGTGAGGCCTGCCCAAATGGCTGAAGACGGAAGTATGGGAGTAACAGGACTGTTATTATGAACTGGAAGAAAACTGCGTGACAGGGCATCCGCCTTGGTATTCTTGGAACCTGGCCTGAAGGTGATAATAAACTTGAAACGAGTAAAAAATAAAGCCCAACGAGCCTGCCGGGCATTCAGCCGCTTAGCTGATTCGATGTACTGAAGATTTTTGTGGTCAGTCAATACTGAAATGGTATGTGTTGCTCCCTCAAGCCAATGCCTCCACTCCTCGAAAGCCCATTTAATAGCCAGTAACTCCCGGTTACCAACATCGTAGTTGGATTCAGCGGATGAGAATTTCCTGGACATAAAGGCACAAGGATGTAATTCTAGAGAGTCCGGATCCTTCTGGGATAGGATAGCCCCCACTCCAACCTCCGAGGCATCAACCTCAACAATGAAGGGCAATTCTGGGTTGGAATGTCTGAGGACTGGGGCTGAGACGAAAGCTTGTTTCAAGGCCTGAAAGGATAACTCAGCTTCACGTGACCAGTTGGTAGGATCCGCTCCCTTCTTAGTCAGTGCCACAATGGGAGCAACCAGGTCGGAAAAAGAATGAATAAATCTTCTATAATAATTCGCAAACCCTAAAAAGCGCTGAATTGCTTTTAAGTTGGTGGGTTGCGCCCAACTAAGGATGGCTTGGAGCTTCTTTGGTTCCATACAGAATCCCCGAGGGGAAATAATGTACCCTAAAAAGGATACCTCCGTGACATGAAACTCACACTTCTCCAGCTTGGCATATAGGTGATTTTCACGTAATTTTTGAAGAACCTGACGCACCTGGGTAACATGTTGTTCACTAGAGTCAGAATAGATCAGGATATCGTCTAAGTAAACGACCACGAATCTTCCAAGAAAATCACGGAGCACATCGTTAATGAGATCCTGGAAAACTGCCGGAGCGTTAGACAAGCCGAACGGCATCACCAGATACTCGTAGTGACCCGACTGAGTACTGAACGCCGTTTTCCACTCATCTCCCGACTTGATTCGGATGAGGTTATACGCTCCCCTCAGGTCAATCTTAGAAAAAAATCACAGCCGAACGCAGCTGATCAAAGAGGACAGAAATCAGCGGCAGAGGGTAAGTATTTTTAACTGAGATCTTATTCAGGGCTCTAAAGTCGATGCAAGGTCTGAGTGATCCATCTTTCTTCTCCACAAAGAAGAAGCCTGCACTTAAAGGGGATTTAGATGGCCTAATAAATCCTTTCCCTAGGCTCTCCTTAACATACTCATTCATGGCCGCAGTTTCTGGTCCGGACAATGCATATAACCTTCCCTTTGGCAATGTGGCACCAGGAATTAGCTCAATAGCACAATCATAAGGCCGATGGGGAGGCAGAATGTCCGCATTGCCCTTGGAAAATACATCAACAAAGTCCTGGTATTCCACGGGAATGGGTTCGGGAATGGCAGCAGCTATTCTGACGGGAAACGTAATACATTCCTTATTACAGATGGTACCCCATTGTGAGATCTCCCCCGACTGCCAATCAATGATGGGATTATGAAAGGCCAGCCAAGGGTGACCCAGAACCACTGGAACTGCTGGGCAATGGGTAAGGAAAAACTCAATCTTTTCGGAATGAAGAGCTCCTACCGTAAGTAGTACAGGGGGTGTACAGAGGGAAATAACCCCATTGGACAAGGGACTCCCGTCTAAACCATGCATGGTGACACACCTACCCAAGTTTAACTGAGGAATACCTAAGGCCTTGGCCCACGTTAAGTCCATAAAGTTCCCTGCAGCTCCACTGTCAACAAAAGCCGACACCGAAGAACTGAGGCTGCCAAAGGAAACTTTAGCTGGGACTAACAGGGAGTTATTCGAGGAGATAAGCTGCAGACCAAAGTGAACCCCCTCACAATTCACTTGGTCGAGGCGTTTCCCAACTTGTTCGGACAATTACGGGCAAAATGTCCCTTACCCCCACAGTACAAACAAAGACCAGAGTTTTGCCTTCTGGCTCTTTCTTCTGGAGACAGCCTGGAGAGACCCATCTGCATGGGCTCCTCTATGTCCTCAGGAATGGAAAATACACACGGAGTAGATCTGACAGGTGCTCCTTTTTCAGCCCTCTGCTCTCTGAGACGACGATCAATCTTAATAGAAAGCTCCATGAGTTTATCGAGAGTCTCAGGAGCGGGATACTGAAGGAGACTGTCTTTTATAGACTCAGATAAGCTGAGGCGAAACTGACTGCGCAGGGCTGGGTCATTCCAGCCACAGTCGTTCGACCAACGGCGAAACTCTGTACAATAAACCTCTGCAGGATTTCTACCTTGTCTGAGAGCGCGTAACTGACTCTCGGCGGATGCCTCTCTATCAGGGTCATCATACAAAAGCCCTAAAGACCCCAGAAAGGCGTCTACAGACAACAATGCCGGATCCTCTGCTTTTAAACCAAAAGCCCAGGTCTGGGGATCCCCCTGGAGCAAAGAAATAATAATTCCGACCCGCTGAGATTCAGTACCTGAGGAGATAGGTCTTAAACGAAAATAAAGTTTACAGGACTCTTTAAAATTAAAAAACTGCTTCCTATCACCAGAAAAACGGTCAGGCAAGTGCATTTTCGGTTCAGGAACTACCCTCGGGGAAGTTCGTAAAAGATCTTCCTGCGACTTCACCCGAAGGGAAAGATCCTGAACCATTTGAGTAAGTTCTTGAATCTGGCTAACTAGAAGCTGGCCAGGATTTGGCCTTAAACCAGTGGGATTCATGAGGCCGACAAACCTTACAAAACTGAATAAGGGAAAAAATCAAACCCTGTTTAATTTTAAGTTTTGGTGTGGCCGGTAATAATGTTATGATTCCAGCACTCTGGTCTGAGGTGGTCCTATTGCAAGGACCGGAGCACTGGAACAGAATGCTGGGGAAGGGAGCGGGAATAGAAAGTAGCCCCTGGCGCCCTAACTCCGTTGTCTCACCCGTGTGGTCAGAAATCCCCTGCGAGACTATGGTTGCTTGAGCCCATGGCAGCCGCGTTTGAAGGGCGGATTATGTCTGCCCAACTCCGATGCCCCCTCAGGTCTTAATGGGAGACAAAGGGAAATCCGAGACAGGGTGATAACAAGGGGCCCTCTGACTAAACAACCAGGCCAGGGGCTACAAGCTAACTGACTAAACCTGAGGTATGTGCGGTAACCCGCCAGGGAAAAGGACAACCAAAATCCACTAGTCCGTACTCCTACCCAGCACCGCTGGATACCAGAGTGGATCTGTGGGAGCGGAATCCTCCGCAAAAGCTCCGGAACACAAATAATAAATGATAAATAATTAAGCGGCCCAAGCCGCAACACACGGCTACGCCGTGACTCACGAACACCACTGGATGTTCAAAGGTGCTCAGTCAGGACTCCAGGAACAGATGACGACTTCCGAGTACAGGACAACTGAGAACAGGAACGACCGGATACAGCAGGACTGGAAACACTTTCAGCAAACAGATTCAGCATTCAGGAAGCTATTACCGGCGTCTGTGAGAAGCCCAGGAAGTGTATTTAACAGGGAGTCCTCCAATCAGCTGTTTGGAGGCTGATTGGATTAAATGCCATACAGCTGCCAAGCTGCATGGCCAGGAAAACAGACATCTCATTATTTAAATTGAACCCAGCAACGGGGAACGCAGTCCGTAAGTGGCGTCCCCATTGCTAGGGTCCGTGCGGCTCCGTGCGCCCGGCGTCTAGCGTTGCCAGGGAGCCGGCGGCTGTACGCGCACGGCGTCCCTGGTTGCTAGGCGCCGGGCCGCAGCGACGAGCGGACCCCGGCGCCTAACAGTACCATATGTAGTACAAGCTGCAGAATAGGCACAAGGATTGAGAGCAGATGCATAGTCGACAAGGATGGCATGCATATTGACTGTGAAAAGGTGGCCGTTGAGTGCGTGATCAGCTGGATGTGCGGCCTGAGAACATACACCAGGACTGTTGGGGATTCCTTTAATATGACCTGTTTCGATCCAGTGGAATCTAAAACAGACCCAGAGACCTTGGACTTTTATTGGAGAGTAGCCAGGGGAAGAATGACAACTGAGGATGAGGCCTTCAACCCTATAAAGTTAGGGGGTTACATGGTGGAGTTTCCTTACGTCCTCGAGAGTCATGCTGGGACGTATCGCTGTGACATCTACAGCAAGAAAGAAAGGAAGCTAGTTCAACGCCTGGATTTTGGCTTAAAGGTGCGGAACCCTAAGGCTGCCAGTCTCAACACCGAGCAGCTTGTCGCAAGGAGCCAAATGGTGAAAGCGGCAATAACACAGGGACGCAAAAGACCACTTACTCTAGTGCGTGAAACACTCACGCTAAAAGAACGACTTCTGATCATCCTGGTAGTTGGCATCATTACTGGGCTATTGGCAGGTTGCTTTTATGCTTTAATACGTTGGTGTGTGAACAAATGGAAAAACCTGGATCGTGAGAGGGACCTGGAGAATGGGGAATTTGATGTTTAGGAGCCCATTACACCGGAGAGGCAAAACATGCAAACATTACTGCCTGGTCTCCATGGAGCTCCAGAGATCGCTGGCCAGCCTCAGGCCTGCTTGAGACCACATTCCTGCCTCCATCCCTCTTCAGAAACCACTGGTCAAGCTTTTGCGCGCTCCAGAGAATGTTAGCCAGCCTTCAGCCCCACCAGATACTGCTGGCCATCCTATAGGTGCTCCAGAGACCATGGGTCTGCCTCCAGGACGCTCAAGCAAGAACTACAGATACCACTGGCCGGCCTCCAGCCCACTCCAGAGACAGCTCCAGAGGCATTTGTACATTTTCTCCCATGGTATGAATAAAGATCTTTTATGCACCTACTCAGATCCTTTTATTCCGTGTTGTTACAGCTGCAATATTGGTATTGTTATTTCCAGACCCATAGGTGTCAGCCATGTGTGATGGAGTTTAGTCCACACAATTAAAATTTTAACCAGGGATTTGTTTATTAACCAGGTAAAACAGTAAGATGTGAGAGGGTTAAAGCAGCACAATGCATGAACATGCAGAATAATACACATCCAGCAAGGAGTGGGTTAATGCAGGTGCTATGTGTTGGAGATCGCACCTACAGATATGTGCAGTGGTGGTAGTGGAAAGCACTGGGAGGTAAGTAGAGGTGGAATTGCAGCTATAGGGGTACCCTGTGGCATCACTAAGGTCGTGACACCTGGTGCACTGAATATAATCCATGTGCAGGCCCAAACAGAGGGCGTGACATAAGGGGGAGGGGCATGACCTCAGGGAGAAGAAGTGTGGCCTCATGGGACATCCTGTTTTCATAACTCTGGGGGCGTGCCTGACATTCACGGACATTCACGGACAAGCTAGGCTGCTTCCGGAGACTTCCTGCACCTCAGTATTCCCGTAAGACCAGTATGGCAGTGAGTATCGTCTGCTCCAATTACACACACACACCATGGATTACTACCCGTCTATTGGACAAATGCCAATCAGTTACAAGCCGTAGTTGCAGGAGTCTCTGTTTAGATAGCAGTCTTCACTACCGTATGTGAAATCTCAGAGCGCTTCATAGCGTGGGAGATCCCAGTCCCTGAAAGCAGCCTTCGCGCCACTGACACTAAAGTTTACTGTGTGGCGCCGGGGTCCCGATTAGGAGTCGGGCGGATTGGCCGGTGATCTTCCCAGCGGGTAGTGCCCAGACCCAAGGAGAAGCCAGATCAAATGCTGTCAGCAAGAGGCAGAAAAGTGAGCTCACCACCTTCCTGCTGTGTCTGAAATACATTCATGAGAGACTGCAGAGCTGGACTAGACTGGAAACAGGTCTGTAGAGTCTTGCCACTTTTCACATATATCTCTGGAGAACCCATCAGTACTTATACAAGTTGCAGTCATCATATTAATTTATAGAGACATAAAACTAACCCTGACCCCCATCCCATAGCCTAGCCATAACCCTCCCCCTAGTGCCAACCCTCCCGTCCCACTACCTATCCTTAACCCTCCAACCAGTGCCTAACCTTAACCCTTCTGTCCCGAGGCCTAACTCTAACTCTCTGCCTAGTGCCTAACTCCCCCATCCACAGCCTTCCCCTAACCCTCCCGCCAGTGCCTAACCTTAACCCTCACATCCTGCCGACTAACCCTAACCCTCCCCCTAGTGCTTACATGTGGGTACACACTGGCAGATATCTACAGACAGATCAGGCAGTGTGTTGTGCATACACACTGCCTGATCCATTTTGAGTGACATCACGAACTGGGTGGGCAGTTACATGCGCCACCCAGTTGCGTTGTCAATCCCCGCTGGCTGCTGCAGGAAGTGTACAGTGATTGGCTGACCAACCGTACACACAAAACAATGCATCAGTATATCTGTAGTTATATTGGTCATCGACTGTGCTGCAGGGTCAACATGATATGTCTGTGAACGAAGGCATTCACAGACATATCGTTGGTACACACTACCGTTATATCGGCTGTTACTCTAACCCTCCCGTCCCGCAGACTAACACTAACCCTCCCCCTAGTACCTTACCCTAAACCTGCTGTCCCGCATCCTAACACTAACCCTCCCCTATCGCAGCCTCTCCCTCCCCTCCCATAGCCTAAACCTAATCCTCCTCCCAGTGCCTAATCCCCCTACCCCCTTACTTACATCAGAAAGCTGACTGTCGGGATTCTGGCACCGGTTTTCTGACTGCCAACATCTTGATTATCGAGTTGCCAACTACAGGGGACATTTACTAAGCAGTGATACGGGCGGAGAAGTGAGCCAGTGGAGAAGTTGGTAACATCTATAATTTGCATACTATAACATGATACAGTGGCTCACTTCTCCGCTCTTAACATAGCTTAGTAATACCCCTTTTCCACTACCATTAAAAACAGGGGTAAATGCGCGGGGGCTTGCATATACCCGTGTTTTTTCCTAGTGGAAATGGCTCCCCCAGCAAATTCCCGGATCAAGTGATCTGGGAATCCTACCTGGGTATCTTGCCGGGTTGAACACGTGTTCAACCCGGTAAGCTGTGTAGTGTGAATGGGAGCCGTGTCAAGGCGACACGGCTCCCGTTCACAGTGTATGGAAGGGTGGCGCTGGGAGATCATGTGATCTCCAAGCACCGCCCCTGCCACGTCAGCAGCAGCGTCACCAACCCAGCAATTTGCCGGGTTGGTGAGCACTGTGGGAAAGGGGGCTGTAGCACGGGTCGCAGCTGTGTCAGGCTCCAGGCTGCGACCCGTGCTACAGATGGAAAAGGGATATAAATGTCCCCCTTCATCCCTAGAAATCGGATGAGGACCCTACACCACAACGCTTCTAATAAGTATATGGAACCTGGTCACCATTTTCAGTGAATCAGTTAAAAACTAACCTTCTTTTATTAGTTAATCCAGAGGGGAGTTTGTACAGAAAGACTAAGGGGCCCATTTATCAAAGATAGCATATGCAATTGCATACCCTCCAACATTTTACATATAAAAACCGGTACAAAATTAGGAAAGGGGCGTGGCCACGGGTAAAGGGGGCAATGCCGGCTACGCCCCTTTTCCTATACTTTCAATAGAAGTTTGGAGAGCCAAAAATCGGTACAGACCATTAAAAGAAGGTACTGTTCCTGCCAAAAATAAAAGTTTATACACGATACAGCTGATTAACAGTATTTTGATAGTTCCGTATAAATGGAAAGCGTTATGAAGATGTATTTACTTCTTATTGTGAGAGATAAGGGACTCTCCTCTTGCCTATAAAGATTGCTGCATATACATATACTTAAGGGCCCTATACACGGGAGAGATGTGTGCTGAGCGATGCGGGGGAGGACGGGGGGCCGCTCATTTCACGCAGCGGGTGAAATGAGCGACGTGCTAGATTGGCCTGCATGCAGGCTCAATCTAGCACCGGTGATAGCGATGTGCGGGGCCGCGCATCGCTATCGCTGAGGTGGGTACACACGAGTGATCTGTGCTTAAAATCTAAGCAATCTAGTCAGACTGCTTAGATTTTAAGCATGGATCTCTCCATGGATACCCCCCTTTACAGGCATCCAGATACCAATACAGCATTATTTGTGGATGCGCATAAGGATTATCAAGTTATTCCACTGGTAATTTTATATATGGTGTGGATAAAAAATAAAATTCACAAACTATTGAGTGTACATGCACAGCGAAATAACTGGCATTGGCAACATGGGAGCATAATTACAATGTATCGAATTGTATACACTGTACTATCTATTACACTAAAAACTGAGTATAAACAGAATGTATCAAATTGTCTATACTGGATTAATGGTTACTAATAAAAACTGAGATAGCGACATAGGGGTATATTTACTAAAATTTGTATTTTCCCGACTGAGGTTAAAGTTCAAACACGAATGACATCGAAAGTGTAAATTTGCAACTTTTTGAATTTATTACGACTAATTTACTAAGCTGTCGTATTTTTAAAACCAGCACCGGGCTCCACTAGCCAGGTACATAATGCCACAGCCGGGGGACACTTTTATATAGGTCCCTGCGGCCCTGGCATTACGTACCCAACTAGTCACCCCTGGCCGGGGTACCCTGGAGGAGTGGGGACCCCTTCAATCAAGGGGTCCCCCCCTCCAGCCACCCAAGGGCCAGGGGTGAAGCCCGAGGCTGTCCCCCCCATCCAAGGGCGGCGGATGGGGGGCTGATAGCCTTTTTGAGAAGTGTTGAATATTGTTTTTAGTAGCAGTACTACAAGTCCCAGCAAGCCTCCCCCGCAAGCTGGTGCTTGGAGAACCACAAGTACCAGCATGCGGTGGAAAACCGGGCCCGCTGCTACCTGTAGTACTACTACTAAAAAAATACCCCAATAAAAACAGGACACACACACCTTGAAAGTAAAAGTTTATTACATACATCCACACCTCCATACATACATACTTACCTATGTTCATACGTGAGTCGGTCCTCTTCTCCATGTAGAATCCATGGGGTACCTGTTGGATAAATTATACCTACATAATCCTGTGTAGATCGGTCCTCTTCTGTTCTATTTGTAATCCACGACCTTGGCAAAATAAAAAAACGAACACCCAACCACGCACTGAAAGGGGCCCCATGTTTTCACATGGGACCCCTTTCCCCGACTGCCTGGAACCCCCCTGACTTCTGTCTAAGAGGGTTCCTTCAGCCAATCAGGGAGCGCCAAGTCGTGGCACCCTCCTGATTGGCTGTGTGCTCCTGAAGTGTCTGTCAGGCAGCACACGGCAGTGATACAATGTAGCGCCTATGCGCTCCATTGCAACCAATGGTGGGAATTTTGCGGTCAGCGGTGAGGTTACTTTCGGTCAACCGCTGTCCACAAAGTTCCCACCATTGGTTACAATGGAGCGCATAGGCGCTACGTTGTATCACTGCCGTGTGCTGCTTGACAGACACTTCAGGAGCACACAGCCAATCAGGAGGGTGCCACGACGTGGCGCTCCCTGATTGGCTGAAGGAACCCTCTTAGACAGAAGTCAGGGGGGGTTCCTGGCAGTCGGGGAAAGGGGTCCCATGTGAAAACATGGGGCCCCTTTCAGTGCGTGGTCGGGTGTTCGTTTTTTTATTTTGCCAAGGTCGTGGATTACAAATAGAACAGAAGAGGACCGATCTACACTGGATTATGTGAGTATAATTTAACCAACAGGTACCCCATGGATTCTACATGGAGAAGAGGACCGACCCACGTGTGAACATAGGTAAGTATGTATGTATGGAGGTGTGGATGTATGTAATAAACTTTTACTTTCAAGGTGTGTGTGTCCTGTTTTTATTGGGGTATTTTTTTAGTAGTAGTACTACAGGTAGCAGCGGGCCCGGTTTTCCACCGCATGCTGGTACTTGTGGTTCTCCAATTACCAGCTTGCGGGGGAGGCTTGCTGGGACTTGTAGTACTGCTACAAAAAAACAATTTTCAACACTTCTCAAAAAGGCTATCAGCCCCCCATCCGCCGCCCTTGGATGGGGGGACAGCCTCGGGCTTCACCCCTGGCCCTTGGGTGGCTGGAGGGGGGGGGACCCCTTGATTGAAGGGGTCCCTACTCCTCCAGGGTACCCCGGCCAGGGGTGACTAGTTGGGTATGTAATGCCAGGGCCGCAGGGACCTATATAAAAGTGTCCCCCGGCTGTGGCATTATGTACCTGGCTAGTGGAGCCCGGTGCTGGTTTTAAAAATACGGGGGACCCCTACGCTTTTTGTCCCCCGTATTTTTGGAACCAGGACCAGGGGCAGAGCCTGGTGCTGGTTGATTAAATATGGGGGAACCCCTGTCACTTTATTCCCCATATTTTTTCAACCAGGACCGGCTCAAAGAGCCCGAGGCTGGTTTTGCTTAGGAGGGGGGACCCCACGCATTTTTTTTCTAAAAAATTAACACTTTGCCACCCCTTCCAACTGATAAACATGCACGGATCTCATGGATCCGTGTATGCATATCAGAACACGGTAAAAAAAAGCAGGTCTGTTTTATTTTAGCACTTTCTTACGATTTGTATTTTTTCACGGCAGTGTTTGGCTATTGCAGGCAGTGTTTGTGAATTACACTTTTTAGTAAATGACCGAGTTCTACCAAATTGCAGGTGTATTTGACCGATGGTGTATTCATTCGTATTTTTTTTCTTGGACTTCCAAAAAAATACGAATGCCCTCATCACTGCCGTGATTTGAGTTTAGTAAATTCCCGAGATGACACTTTGAAGAAAAAACACCATCTCGGTCAAAATCGGGACCTTAGTAAATATACCCCATAGATTGCAAAATGGTTCCTAGAACTGACAAATAAAGTCTTATTAAATACCCGATTCATAGGAAGGAATCTGAAGTAATCATTAGATATATATTTATAACCTGCCTTAGTACTGCTGGTTTATAATAATACACACACGGACACAAGCTTATGGAAGACAATTTATTTAAGAACATAAAATAACAAATCATTATATAAAGAGCAATCATAAATCGATGATATCAAGGGAATAATAGATATTTATACAAATTTGTGACTTTCTGATATCTGGGATCGGAGCCGTCATTTTTTCTTTTTTTAATTATTTCTTTAACTTTTTCTATCTTGGAGCACATTCTGTAACAACTAATCGGTTTTAATATTATTTCGCTACTGTATTTACATTTGTCATAGTACATTTTAAAATGAGAACTAATAAAAGTAAAATTTTATATTAAAGAGTGCACCTTACAGACACAACCCCTTTTTTCTTTGTGTTATTACTGGGTGTAATCACCTGACTCTGTCCCATGCACAGGAGCTACCCCTGTAAGCTACCATTGTGATGTAATAATGGCTCTCTGCTACAGTACCTCTGTACCTTAGCTGTCATGATGATGTAATAATGGGTCTCCGTACAGTAAATGCTGGGCACTTACCATCTCTCACTCAGACACAAGTTTGGCTCATTACAGGCTATAACTGTACTGATCGTTGTGTGCGTTTACAGAGATGTTAGCATTGCTACCTCTCTTATTTATCATATTTGGGCTGTGCCGGCCTGAGGAGAGACCTTTGGAAAAGATAAGGTATGTGACTATCCCTGCAATACTGAAAGGTATCTCTGCAAAGATGATAGTGGAGAGCACCATATGTAGTACAAGCTGCGGAATAGGCACAAGGATTGAGAGCAGATGCATAGTAGACAAGGATGGCATGCATATTGACTGTGAAAAGGTGGCCGTTGAGTGCGTGATCAGTTGGATGTGCGGTCTGAGAACATACACCAGGACTGTTGGGGATTCCTTTAATATGACCTGTTTCGATCCAGTGGAATCTAAAACAGACCCAGAGACCTTGGACTTTTATTGGAGAGTAGCCAGGGGAAGAATGACAACTGAGGATGAGGCCTTCAACCCTATAAAGTTAGGGGGTTACATGGTGGAGTTTCCTTACGTCCTCGAGAGTCATGCTGGGACGTATCGCTGTGACATCTACAGCAAGAAAGAAAGGAAGCTAGTTCAACGCCTGGATTTTGGCTTAAAGGTGCGGAACCCTAAGGCTGCCAGTCTCAACACCGAGCAGCTTGTCGCAAGGAGCCAAATGGTGAAAGCGGCAATAACACAGGGACGCAAAAGACCACTTACTCTAGTGCGTGAAACACTCACTCTAAAAGAACGACTTCTGATCATCCTGGTAGTTGGCATCATTACTGGGCTATTGGCAGGTTGCTTTTATGCTTTAATACGTTGGTGTGTGAACAAATGGAAAAACCTGGATCGTGAGAGGGACCTGGAGAATGGGGAATTTGATGTTTAGGAGCCCATTACACCGGAGAGGCAAAACATGCAAACATTACTGCCTGGTCTCCATGGAGCTCCAGAGATCGCTGGCCAGCCTCAGGCCTGCTTGAGACCACATTCCTGCCTCCATCCCTCTTCAGAAACCACTGGTCAAGCTTTAGCGTGCTCCAGAGAATGTTAGCCAGCCTTCAGCCCCACCAGATACTGCTGGCCATCCTATAGGTGCTCCAGAGACCATGGGTCTGCCTCCAGGATGCTCAAGCAAGAACTACAGATACCACTGGCCGGCCTCCAGCCCACCCCAGAGACAGCTCCAGAGGCATTTGCACATTTTCTCCCATGGTATGAATAAAGATCTTTTATGCACCTACTCAGATCCTTTTATTCCGTGTTGTTACAGCTGCAATATTGGTATTGTTATTTCCAGACCCATAGGTGTCAGCCATGTGTGATGGAGTTTAGTCCACACAATTAAAATTTTAACCAGGGATTTGTTTATTAACCAGGTAAAACAGTAAGATGTGAGAGGATTAAAGCAGCACAATGCATGAACATACAGTATAATACACATCCAGCAAGGAGTGAGTTAATGCAGGTGCTATGTGTTGGAGATCGCACCTACAGATATGTGCAGTGGTGGTAGTGGAAAGCACTGGGAGGTAAGTAGAGGTGGCATTGTAGCTAAAGGGGTACCCTGTGGCATCACTAAGGTCGTGACACCTGGTGCACTGAATATAATCCATGTGCAGGCCCAAAAAGAGAGCGTGACATAAGGGGGAGGGGCGAGACCTCAGGGAGAATAAGTGTGGCCTCATGGGACATCCTGTTTTCATAACTCTGGGGGCGTGCCTGACATTCACGGACAAGCTAGGCTGCTTCCGGAGACTTCCTGCACCTCAGTATTCCCGTAAGACCAGTATGGCAGTGAGTATCGTCTGCTCCAATTACACACACACACCATGGATTACTACCCGTCTATTGGACAAATGCCAATCAGTTACAAGCCGTAGTTGCAGGAGTGTTTTTTCATATAGTAATCCATGGTGTGTGTAATTGGAGCAGACAATACTCACTGCCATACGGCTCTTACGGGAATACCCGTCTATTGGACAAATGCCAATTAGTTACAAGCCGTTGCTGCAGGAGTCTCTGTTTAGATAGCAGTCTTCACTACAGTATGTGAAATCTCAGAGCGCTTCATAGCGTGGGAGATCCCAGTCCCTGAAAGCAGCCTTCGCGCCACTGACACTAAAGTTTACTGTGTGGCGCCGGGGTCCCGATTAGGAGTCTGGCGGATTGGCCGGTGATCTTCCCAGCAGGTAGTGCCCAGACCCAAGGAGAAGCCAGATCAAATGCTGTCAGCAAGAGGCAGAAAAGTGAGCTCACCACCTTCCTGCTGTGTCTGAAATACATTCATGAGAGACTGCAGAGCTGGACTAGACTGGAAACAGGTCTGTAGAGTCTTGCCACTTTTCACATATATCTCTGGAGAACCCATCAGTACTTATACAAGTTGCAGTCATCATATTAATTTATAGAGACATAAAACTAACCCTGACCCCCATCCCATAGCCTAGCCATAACCCTCCCCCTAGTGCCAACCCTCCCGTCCCACTACCTATCCTTAACCCTCCAACCAGTGTCTAACCTTAACCCTTCTGTCCCGAGGCCTAACTCTAACTCTCTGCCTAGTGCCTAACTCCCCCATCCACAGCCTTCCCCTAACCCTCCCGCCAGTGCCTAACCTTAACCCTCACATCCTGCCGACTAACCCTAACCCTCCCCCTAGTGCTTACATGTGGGTACACACTGGCAGATATCTACAGACAGATCAGGCAGTGTGTTGTGCATACACACTGCCTGATCCATTTTGAGTGACATCACGAACTGGGTGGGCAGTTACATGCGCCACCCAGTTGCGTTGTCAATCCCCGCTGGCTGCTGCAGGAAGTGTACAGTGATTGGCTGACCAACCGTACACACAAAACAATGCATCAGTATATCTGTAGATATATTGGTCATCAACTGTGCTGCAGGGTCAACATGATATGTCTGTGAACGAAGGCATTCACAGACATATCGTTGGTACACACTACCGTTATATCGGCTGTTACTCTAACCCTCCCGTCCCGCAGACTAACACTAACCCTCCCCCTAGTGCCTTACCCTAAACCTGCTGTCCCGCATCCTAACACTAACCCTCCCCTATCGCAGCCTCTCCCTCCCCTCCCATAGCCTAAACCTAATCCTCCTCCCAGTGCCTAATCCCCCTACCCCCTTACTTACATCAGAAAGCTGAATGTCGGGATTCTTGCGTCAGAATTCTGAGCGGTTTCGGAATTCTGGCACCGGTTTTCTGACTGCCAACATCTTGATTATCGAGTTGCCAACTACAGGGGACATTTACTAAGCAGTGATAAGGGCGGAGAAGTGAGCCAGTGGAGAAGTTGGTAACATCTATAATTTGCCTACTATAACATGATACAGATCTGCTGATTGGTTGATGGGGCAACTTCTCCACTGGCTCACTTCTCCGCTCTTAACATAGCTTAGTAATACCCCTTTTCCACTACCATTAAAAACAGGGGTAAATGCGCGGGGGCTTGCATATACCCATGTTTTTTCCTAGTGGAAATGGCTCCCCCAGCAAATTCCCGGATCAAGTGATCTGGGAATCCTACCTTTGTATCTTGCCGGGTTGAACACGTGTTCAACCCGGTAAGCTGTGTAGTGTGAATGGGAGCCGCGTCAAGGCGACACGGCTCCCGTTCACAGTGTATGGAAGAGTGGCGCTAGGAGATCATGTGATCTCCAAGCACCGCCCCTGCCACGTCAGCAGCAGCGTCACCAACCCGGCAATTTGCCAGGTTGGAGAGCACTGTGGGAAAGGGGGCTGTAGCACGGGTCGCAGCTGTGTCAGGCTCCAGGCTGCGCCCCGTGCTACAGATGGAAAAGGGATATAAATGTCCCCTTCATCCCTAGAAATCGGGTGAGGACCCTATGCCACAACGCTTCTAATAAGTATATGGAAACTGGTCACCATTTTCAGTGAATCAGTTAAAAACTAACCTTCTTTTATTAGTTAATCCAGAGGGGAGTTTGTACAGAAAGACTAAGGGGCCCATTTATCAAAGATAGCATATGCAATTGCATACCCTCCAACATTTTACACATAAAAACCGGTACAAAATTAGGAAAGGGGCGAGGCCACGGGTAAAGGGGGCATGGCTACGCCCCTTTTCCTATACTTTCAATAGAAGTTTGGAGAGCCAAAAATCGGTACAGACCATTAAAAGAAGGTACTGTTCCTGCCAAAAATAAAAGTTTATACACGATACAGCTGATTAACAGTATTTTGATAGTTCCGTATAAATGGAAAGCGTTATGAAGATGTATTTACTTCTTATTGTGAGAGATAAGGGACTCTCCTCTTGCCTATAAAGATTGCTGCATATACATATACTTAAGGGCCCTATACACGGGAGAGATGTGTGCTGAGCGATGCGGGGGAGGACGGGGGGCCGCTCATTTCACGCAGCGGGTGAAATGAGCGACGTGCTAGATTGGCCTGCATGCAGGCTCAATCTAGCACCGGTGATAGCGATGTGCGGGGCCGCGCATCGCTATCGCTGAGGTGGGTACACACGAGTGATCTGTGCTTAAAATCTAAGCAATCTAGTCAGACTGCTTAGATTTTAAGCATGGATCTCTCCATGGATACCCCCCTTTACAGGCATCCAGATACCAATACAGCGTTATTTGTGGATGCGCATAAGGATTATCAAGTTATTCCACTGGTAATTTTATATATGGTGTGGATAAAAAATAAAATTCACAAACTATTGAGTGTACATGCACAGCGAAATAACTGGCATTGGCAACAAGGGAGCATAATTACAATGTATCGAACTGTATACACTGTACTATCTGTTACACTAAAAACTGAGTATAAACCGAATGTATCAAATTGTCTATACTGGATTAATGGTTACTAATAAAAACTGAGATAGCGACATAGATTGCAAAATGGTTCCTAGACCTGACAAATAAAGTCTTATTAAATACCCGATTCATAGGAAGGAATCTGAAGTAATCATTGGATATATATGTATAACCTGCCTTAGTACTGCTGGTTTATAATAATACACACACGGACACAAGCTTTTGGAAGACAATTTATTTAAGAACATAAAATAACAAATCATTATATAAAGAGCAATCATAAATCGATGATATCAAGGGAATAATAGATATTTATACAAATTTGTGACTTTCTGATATCTGGGATCGGAGCCGTCATTTTTTCTTTTTTTAATTATTTCTTTTACTTTTTCTATCTTGGAGCACATTCTGTAACAACTAATCGGTTTTAATATTATTTCGCTACTGTATTTACATTTGTCATAGTACATTTTAAAATGAGAACTAATAAAAGTAAAATTTTATATTAAAGAGTGCACCTTACAGACACAACCCCTTTTTTCTTTGTGTTATTACTGGGTGTAATCACCTGGCTCTGTCCCATGCACAGGAGCTACCCCTGTAAGCTACCATTGTGATGTAATAATGGCTCTCTGATACAGTACCTCTGTTAGCTGTCATGATGATGTAATAATGGGTCTCCGTACAGTAAATGCTGGGGACTTACCATCTCTCACTCAGACACAAGTTTGGCTCATTACAGGCTATAACTGTACTGATCGTTGTGTGCGTTTACAGAGATGTTAGCATTGCTACCTCTCTTATTTATCATATTTGGGCTGTGCCGGCCTGAGGAGAGACCTTTGGAAAAGATAAGGTATGTGACTATCCCAGCGATACTGAAAGGAATCTCTGCAAAGATGATAGTGGAGAGTACCATATGTAGTACAAGCTGCGGAATAGGCACAAGGATTGAGAGCAGATGCATAGTTGACAAGGATGGCATGCATATTGACTGTGAAAAGGTGGCCATTGAGTGCGTGATCAGCTGGATGTGCGGCCTGAGAACATACACCAGGACTGTTGGGGATTCCTTTAATATGACCTGTTTCGATCCAGTGGAATCTAAAACAGACCCAGAGACCTTGGACTTTTATTGGAGAGTAGCCAGGGGAAGAATGACAACTGAGGATGAGGCCTTCAACCCTATAAAGTTAGGGGGTTACATGGTGGAGTTTCCTTACGTCCTCGAGAGTCATGCTGGGACGTATCGCTGTGACATCTACAGCAAGAAAGAAAGGAAGCTAGTTCAACGCCTGGATTTTGGCTTAAAGGTGCGGAACCCTAAGGCTGCCAGTCTCAACACCGAGCAGCTTGTCGCAAGGAGCCAAATGGTGAAAGCGGCAATAACACAGGGACGCAAAAGACCACTTACTCTAGTGCGTGAAACACTCACGCTAAAAGAACGACTTCTGATCATCCTGGTAGTTGGCATCATTACTGGGCTATTGGCAGGTTGCTTTTATGCTTTAATACGTTGGTGTGTGAACAAATGGAAAAACCTGGATCGTGAGAGGGACCTGGAGAATGGGGAATTTGATGTTTAGGAGCCCATTACACCGGAGAGGCAAAACATGCAAACTTTACTGCCTGGTCTCCATGGAGCTCCAGAGATCGCTGGCCAGCCTCAGGCCTGCTTGAGACCACATTCCTGCCTCCATCCCTCTTCAGAAACCACTGGTCAAGCTTTAGCGCGCTCCAGAGAATGTTAGCCAGCTTTCAGCCCCACCAGATACTGCTGGCCACCCTATAGGTGCTCCAGAGACCATGGGTCTGCCTCCAGGACGCTCAAGCAAGAACTACAGATACCACTGGCCGGCCTCCAGCCCACCCCAGAGACAGCTCCAGAGGCATTTGTACATTTTCTCCCATGGTATGAATAAAGATCTTTTATGCACCTACTCAGATTCTTTTATTCCGTGTTGTTACAGCTGCAATATTGGTATTGTTATTTCCAGACCCATAGGTATCAGCCATGTGTGATGGAGTTTAGTCCACACAATTAAAATTTTAACCAGGGATTTGTTTATGAACCAGGTAAAACAGTAAGATGTGAGAGGGTTAAAGCAGCACAATGCATGAACATGCAGTATAATACACATCCAGCAAGGAGTGGGTTAATGCAGGTGCTATGTGTTGGAGATCGCACCTACAGATATGTGCAGTGGTGGTAGTGGAAAGCACTGGGAGGTAAGTAGGGGTGGCATTGTAGCTATAGGGGTACCCTGTGGCATCACTAAGGTCGTGACACCTGGTGCACTGAATATAATCCATGTGCAGGCCCAAAAAGAGGGCGTGACATAAGGGGGAGGGGCATGACCTCAGGGAGAATAAGTGTGGCCTCATGGGACATCCTGTTTTCATAACTCTGGGGGCGTGCCTGACATTCACGGACAAGCTAGGCTGCTTCCGGAGACTTCCTGCACCTCAGTATTCCCGTAAAACCAGTATGGCAGTGAGTATCGTCTGCTCCAATTACACACACACACACCATGGATTACTACCCGTCTATTGGACAAATGCCAATCAGTTACAAGCCGTAGTTGCAGGAGTGTTTTTTCATATAGTAATCCATGGTGTGTGTAATTGGAGCAGACGATACTCACTGCCATACGGCTCTTACGGGAATACCCGTCTATTGGACAAATGCCAATTAGTTACAAGCCGTAGTTGCAGGAGTCTCTGTTTAGATAGCAGTCTTCACTACAGTATGTGAAATCTCAGAGCGCTTCATAGCGTGGGAAATCCCAGTCCCTGAAAGCAGCCTTCGCGCCACTGACACTAAAGTTTACTGTGTGGCGCCGGGGTCCCGATTAGGAGTCGGGCGGATTGGCCGGTGATCTTCCCAGCGGGTAGTGCCCAGACCCAAGGAGAAGCCAGATCAAATGCTGTCAGCAAGAGGCAGAAAAGTGAGCTCACCACCTTCCTGCTGTGTCTGAAATACATTCATGAGAGACTGCAGAGCTGGACTAGACTGGAAACAGGTCTGTAGAGTCTTGCCACTTTTCACATATATCTCTGGAGAACCCATCAGTACTTATACAAGTTGCAGTCATCATATTAATTTATAGAGACATAAAACTAACCCTGACCCCCATCCCATAGCCTAGCCATAACCCTCCCCCTAGTGCCAACCCTCCCGTCCCACTACCTATCCTTAACCCTCCAACCAGTGCCTAACCTTAACCCTTCTGTCCCGAGGCCTAACTCTAACTCTCTGCCTAGTGCCTAACTCCCCCATCCACAGCCTTCCCCTAACCCTCCCGCCAGTGCCTAACCTTAACCCTCACATCCTGCCAACTAACCCTAACCCTCCCCCTAGTGCTTACATGTGGGTACACACTGGCAGATATCTACAGACAGATCAGGCAGTGTGTTGTGCATACACACTGCCTGATCCATTTTGAGTGACATCACGAACTGGGAGGGCAGTTACATGCGCCACCCAGTTGCGTTGTCAATCCCCGCTGGCTGCTGCAGGAAGTGTACAGTGATTGGCTGACCAACCGTACACACAAAACAATGCATCAGTATATCTGTAGATATATTGGTCATCGACTATGCTGCAGGGTCAACATGATATGTCTGTGAACGAAGGCATTCACAGACATATCGTTGGTACACACTACCGTTATATCGGCTGTTACTCTAACCCTCCCGTCCCGCAGACTAACACTAACCCTCCCCCTAGTGCCTTACCCTACCCTGCTGTCCCGCATCCTAACACTAACCCTCCCCTATCGCAGCCTCTCCCTCCCCTCCCATAGCCTAAACCTAATCCTCCTCCCAGTGCCTAATCCCCCTACCCCCTTACTTACATCAGAAAGCTGACTGTCGGGATTCTTGCGTCAGAATTCTGAGCGGTTTCGGAATTCTGGCACCGGTTTTCTGACTGCCAACATCTTGATTATCGAGTTGCCAACTACAGGGGACATTTACTAAGCAGTGATACGGGCGGAGAAGTGAGCCAGTGGAGAAGTTGGTAACATCTATAATTTGCATACTATAACATGATACAGATCTGCTGATTGGTTGATGGGGCAACTTCTCCACTGGCTCACTTCTCCACTCTTAACATAGCTTAGTAATACCCCTTTTCCTCTACCATTAAAAACAGGGGTAAATGCGCGGGGGCTTGCATATATCCGTGTTTTTTTCCTAGTGGAAATGGCTCCCCCAGCAAATTCCCAGATCAAGTGATCTGGGAATCCTACCTGGGTATCTTGCCGGGTTGAACACGTGTTCAACCCGGTAAGCTGTGTAGTGTGAATGGGAGCCGTGTCAAGGCGACACGGCTCCCGTTCACAGTGTATGGTAGGGTGGCGCTGGGAGATCATGTGATCTCCAAGCAGCGCCCCTGCCACGTCAGCAGCTGCGTCACCAACCCGGCAATTTGCCGGGTTGGAGAGCACTGTGGGAAAGGGGGCTGTAGCACGGGTCGCAGCTGTGTCAGGCTCCAGGCTGCGACCTGTGCTACAGATGGAAAAGGGATATAAATGTCACCCTTCATCCCTAGAAATCGGGTGAGGACCCTATGCCACAACGCTTCTAATAAGTATATGGAACCTGGTCACCATTTTCAGTGAATCAGTTAAGAAATAACCTTCTTTTATTAGTTAATCCAGAGGGGAGTTTGTACAGAAAGACTAAGGGGCCCATTTAGAAAAGATAGCATATGCAATTGCATACCCTCCAACATTTTACACATAAAAACCGGTACAAAATTAGGAAAGGGGCGTGGCCACAGGTAAAGGGGGCATGGCTACGCCCCTTTTCCTATACTTTCAATAGAAGTTTGGAGAGCCAAAAATCGGTACAGACCATTAAAAGAAGGTACTGTTCCTGCCAAAAATAAAAGTTTATACACGATACAGCTGATTAACAGTATTTTGATAGTTCCGTATAAATGGAAAGCGTTATGAAGATGTATTTACTTCTTATTGTGAGAGATAAGGGACTCTCCTCTTGCCTATAAAGATTGCTGCATATACATATACTTAAGGGCCCTATACACGGGAGAGATGTGTGCTGAGCGATGCGGGGGAGGACGGGGGGCCGCTCATTTCACGCAGCGGGTGAAATGAGCGACGTGCTAGATTGGCCTGCAGGCAGGCTCAATCTAGCACCGGTGATAGCGATGTGCGGGGCCGCGCATCGCTATCGCTGAGGTGGGTACACACGAGTGATCTGTCCTTAAAATCTAAGCAATCTAGTCAGACTGCTTAGATTTTAAGCATGGATCTCTCCATGGATACCCCCCTTTACAGGCATCCAGATACCAATACAGCATTATTTGTGGATGCGCATAAGGATTATCAAGTTATTCCACTGGTAATTTTATATATGGTGTGGATAAAAAATAAAATTCACAAACTATTGAGTGTACATGCACAGCGAAATAACTGGCATTGGCAACATGGGAGCATAATTACAATGTATCGAATTGTATACACTGTACTATCTGTTACACTAAAAACTGAGTATAAACAGAATGTATCAAATTGTCTATACTGGATTAATGGTTACTAATAAAAACTGAGATAGCGACATAGATTGCAAAATGGTTCCTAGACCTGACAAATAAAGTCTTATTAAATACCCGATTCATAGGAAGGAATTAGATATATATTTATAACCTGCCTTAGTACTGCTGGTTTATAATAATACACACACGGACACAAGCTTATGGAAGACAATTTATTTAAGAACATAAAATAACAAATCATTATATAAAGAGCAATCATAAATCGATGATATCAAGGGAATAAAAGATATTTATACAAATTTGTGACTTTCTGATATCTGGGATCGGAGCCGTCATTTTGTCTTTTTTTAATTATTTCTTTTACTTTTTCTATCTTGGAGCACATTCTGTAACAACTAATCGGTTTTAATATTATTTCGCTACTGTATTTACATTTGTCATAGTACATTTTAAAATGAGAACTAATAAAAGTAAAATTTTATATTAAAGAGTGCACCTTACAGACACAACCCCTTTTTTCTTTGTGTTATTACTGGGTGTAATCACCTGACTCTGTCCCATGCACAGGAGCTACCCCTGTAAGCTACCATTGTGATGTAATAATGGCTCTCTGCTACAGTACCTCTGTTAGCTGTCATGATGATGTAATAATGGGTCTCTGCTACAGTACCTCTCTACTACCTGGATGTAAAGATAAAATGCTGCCAGTGGGGGCCACTGGCACTGATGATCCCAGCCCTGGGCTGCTTCCTCCTCACAGACATCTGCCTGTAGCCGCGATCATCAGCACCAGCATGGCCCCTGTACACAGTGACACTGTACTTCCTGTAACCCCCACACTTCTCAGCTGTACCTGCCGCCTGCCACTTCAATCAGTCCTGCCCCTCAGCAATGCCAGCATTCGCCAGCTTGTAAATAGCTGCCATCCGCCTTGCCCCACATAGCGCTGATGGGAGCCGTGCCTCTGAGGGGAGGGGACTCGGAGTGAAGAGTCTGAAGACCCGGCCAGTGGGATCGTGCTGACAGTCAGTGCTCCGTCCTGTGCTGTCACCTAGCTTGCCGCTGCCTGTCAGCTGTTGACAGGCGAAGAAAGCAGCGGAGCTCGGGGTGAGCTCCTATTGAGCCTGGCGCCTGCAGCACTTAGTGCCGGGGAGGAGGAGGTGTGGACGTCGCTGCTGACATGTCTCTGTCAGGTCTTTGGATGGGATTAGGGTGCAGCTGGGAGTGCAGGGCTCTATTTATTTGGTGTCACCCCATTGAAGGGTTACACCCGGGTGCGGGCCGCACCCCCCGCACTCCCCTCAGGACGCCACTGTAATTAACATTCAGTTGCAGACAGGACTATTAGAAAAGACACTTATGCGGCCCACACCATGCAACTCAGAATCACACTCAGTATGTCAATGGAATAATTTAAGAACATTGAAAACTATTATTACTAGAAAAAAATTATTATATGTACATGCTGCAGTTATTGGAAATGTATACGGGCAAATATACCCACTCTGATGTCACTCGGATTAGTATTGCATTCTTACAGAAGAACGTGAAGCAAATTCTTAGCTTGTACATAGGTCATGGACAGCATAAATATTCTAAACCACACACCAAACATATTAAACTATAAAAGGATCTGTGAATTAAAGTACTTACAGTAATTTATATTCAAGATATTTGCACAATATTTGGGAGAAGGGTTATTTGTCTGGTGCAAACTAGCAATAAAAATGTGTGTTTTGTTGCTATGGTTTGGTGCAAACTTTACACTCAACTGCAATGTTAATAAATAAGCTCTGGACACTTTACAGATCGAGTCTCCCAGAAAGACACGCACGTTAGTGACAGCTCTCTATTCAGAAGTCTGCAGACAAGGGCATCACTGTGCTCTTAGGCATCTTGTCAATTCTAAAAGACATTTGTAGTTGGCATTATCACTGCAACCTGTGTGTACAGTATCTTGCAAATAAAAGCATCAGACTGTTGTTCACACTTTGATTAAAACATTTAGGGGTAAATTTACTTAAGTGTGAGTTTTAAGAAGTGGAGATGTTGCCCATAGCAACCAATCAGATTCTAGCTATTATCTTCTAGAAGGTGCTAGATGAATGATAAGTAGAATTGGATTAGTTGCTATGGGCAAAATCTCCACTTCTAAAAACTCACATTTTAGTAAATTTAATAAATCACACTTGCAGCCCATCGTCAAGGCACCCCAAAACTCTTCAAGTTCCTATACTAGCATATATGACAAACACATGATAACATCCAACTACTGCCCTTACCTCTCACTTACATCTAGACAAGGACAGTCTTGTGGGCAACACCTAACTAGGCCGTATATAACCTGGACAGAAAGCAGCCATGTCAAAAGGTTGGTATTGGTATCCCGGCGCTTGGGATGCAGGCAGTTGGAATACCTAATTGGTAAGTATACTATCCCTAATTCCTAACCTCCCTAACCCTAACCCTCATTACCTGCAGCCTGACCCTAACCCTCCCCCCTGTAACCTAACTTTAACTCTCCCCCTGCAGCCTAAACGTAACCTCCGCCCCTCCCCCACAGCTTACCAGTCTTGAGTCCTGGCAGACCTTCGTTCAGGATTCCGGCGTTCGGGATCTTAGTGCCGGCATTTAGATCCATATCTGTATCCTGACCTCGGTATTCCGAGCAGTGTCGGGATTCCGGCATCGGGATCCTGACTGGATCCCCCATGACAATACTGCGTCAGCATTATTTTGAAACAAAACATAAAATAAATATGCCCATGTTTGATTTTACCCATAAAATATTAAAATGGCAGTGTTAATGTGATATATGTATACAAAACATTGACTTCATTGTTTAAACAGAAATAAAGAAAAAAAAATGTAAACTTGCTTGACTGGCTGCTGTAAGTTACACATTAACTCTACCCCCATATGTGGCATGGCACACCCATCAACCATCCCAATTTCAGAGTCCCTATATGAAGGCTCGTTCCCAATCGGAGTGTGCTGTCTCTATCTATGTGCAGTTGCAAGGTATGTGCACTAACTGCTGGTCTGCAGAGCAACTGTATATTGGTGCTGTATGCATCCCCCATGCGTAGCATGGTTACACAATAGTTAACATTACACCGTAAAGCATTGGGGCCAGGGTACATTCCAACCAGTGATGTATCTGTGTGTAATTTATATGTTCTGTCCATTTTTCCTACTATGAGTGCTCTGGCTTTCTCCCACATTACAAGATCAGTCTGGTAGGTTAATTGATTAGTGAGCATATTAAACCTCATGTATAGATTAGTGGTATCACTATGGGGGGTGCGGGCCATTCCCGGGTGTCACCCATCAAAGAGTGACACCAAAATGACTCCTCCTCCTCAATGACAGGAGCCGGGTGTTGCACTGTAGCATTACATGTAACACTCGGTTCCTGTCACAGTGTAGGAGCTGGCAATGCAGACAGACAGTCTCCGGCGGCAGCCCAAAATGGAGGTCGCGCTGCTATGCCATGCCCTCTTCCCACAAAGCCACGTCCACTCCCATAAAGCCATATCCCATTTTTGAGCGTGGAGTCTTCCACCCGCACCGAGTGTCACCAAGCCTTGTGACGCCTCTGATATAGATTGTAAGCTCCGCCGAGGCAAGGGCAGAACATAAATGATGACATATTCTCTTAAAGTGCTATCATATAAATAAAATACTATTAGTATTATTACTATTACCAGTTATGGGGGGTATTAGCCACTTTTAGTCTGATGGAGAGTATTGGGCTATCATATTAAAGCCCGTTTTTTTTGGCTGAAAATAACTTTATCTTCAGACAGCTGACCTATCATTTTGTGGAGTCCTCAGGCAGACTGATTATTGGATTTAGGGGATCAATGAGTGTGTTAGCATAGGATGGCCAGCATCCTTAGTGAGGCCCTGTACCCTCATTATTACTGAGAAAATGGTCCAAAGCATGGCTTCAGGATAAAATAAATAAATAAATAAATACATAAATAATCAAATAAATAATAAATTATTATTAATAATAATAATAATAATAATATCATCTAGTCTATTATTTTACTTACACACATAAACCACAACTGCACAACTCACCGACAGATAAGAACAAACATAATTCTATGTATAAATGGTTAAATCTCGTCAAATGTGACAGGTCTCTGGGCAGTGGTGATATTACAATGCATTCTTTTGGTTTGAGGTCAAATCTGCTCTTTTAGCTGGTTCAAACTGACATTTTATACCCAGAGCCCTCAACAGAACATGGCTTATAAAACATTTCATGTATTTTATAGGTCACTGTCAAAACATCTCTGGAAGATGGAGTTGCAAAGGTAATAAAAGGAACATGAGTGTAAACCTACAGCGCTGGAGAGAAGACAGCTGTCTGCCCTGGGATTTGTAATGTTATCATAAAATTGCAATTATGTAGCAGTCTTTTATATTCTGAACTGGAAATGGGATTATACTGAACGAAACAATCTTAAATGGATTAACGAAAAAGCCTGTCTTTTAATATGGTACATTCGTCAGTTTCTATTTAACAGATACAGCACTTGTTAATTACATATTTGATTTTCAAGATTACATTGTATATGGTGTTACTAATTTGTAAAGGACAATCCTATCTTTGTAACCTACTATAGTCCTTATGCTGTTAAATTGATGAAAACAGTCACTTGGACTGAATTTGATACTATACTTTCTAAGGCATATAAAAAGAAAGTAAAATGCTCTAATATTAAAAGGCAACCTGCAACATTCACCAATATAGAGACCAGTAAACCCTTAATAAATATTTTTTCCACAACTCCCTGTCCTCCTAATTCTGAGTTTAATGGCAAATGCTGACCAGAAGGAAAATAACTGATATTCTCGTGGCAATGGCCCGTTCTTGTTGTACACAAGGTCCCCACTAAACACTCAGCAGTTGCGCGGCTGTCAGCATTGACGTAGCTAATTTATGACGTGACGGTATTTATTATTTATTTATTAACAGCTTCTTTTATAGCGCAGCAAATTCTGTCACGCTTTACAATTGGAAACAACAGTGATAGAAAAAAAGGGGCTTAACAAACAGTCATAGAGGTAGGAAGGCCCTGCTCGCAAGCTTACAATCTATAGGGAAAAGTTGGAAACATAGACGCACCAGAACCAGGCATTTCAATACTGAAATATCAACATCTAATACATTATCCAAATGACTTCAATAATTAATCCTGACATTACATTAATATCTTCCCACAAAAATACGCTCTACAAAAACAGTATACACAGCCAAACTCAGTAATTGCCATAGAGTAAACAGAGACTCTAACGACTTCCATCCAGTTCACACAGCATCGCAATGACTGCCATACAATCCGAAACATATTTCTGTGACCACCACACAATACAGAGAGCATTTTGGATACCCTAAAAGAGCAGTTTTGAAACTGCGATGCAATACAAAGAGAAGTTTGGAGACAGCTATACATTATGGATAGCATATTTTTGCCATGCAAATCATCCCATCATCACTTAGTAATCATTAACTTTTTCAGCATCAATGTAACAACCCCATTCAACATAATTAGCCCCTTAAATTGTTAACGCCCTCTTCCTAATCATTAATTACTCCCTGCATCATCAATTAATTTAATTCATATTCAAGAACACCCTCATTATATATCACTAAGTCTAATTAAAAAACATAACCTTAATTAACCCTAATAAAAGTATTAACCTCTTCATCTAAATGAACTCTATTAAATGGGAGGAGCAGCAATGTACTCCATCTTGGTGGCAGCCATGGTCCATCTGCACACCTGTCTATCTGACTGACTCTCCTGGGCTCCTCCATTCTCAAACAGGCGCCCAGTAATAGAAAACAAAAACATATCAGGCATCCTCGGGGTGGCCCTGCACAGATTGGTGGCCTTCTCTGATAGGTGCCATTTTCAACAGTTTTTCAGCAGGGTGTGTGGTTGCTCTCAGGGCACCCTCCAGGCAATGCCCCTGGCTGACAGTATATCATTGTCATTAGTCTTGTTTCAAGGTTTTAATTCTCTTGCAAATAATAATATTTACAAGGTAGTTCCTGGTTAGTTGTGCAAATATACAGTTAGGATGTTCTTTGTAACTAAGAAAGAGCTATATGATAAAAATGGTTGCCAATTGTAAAACATAACATGGAAACAAAAATGTAAACTGGGATAACATGGTAATATTAAAGAATAACCAAACTCCAAAAATATTTTTAAACTGTGTTTTCTCATGAATGGTGGCCAGAATTGTAATTATTTGGTAGCTCAACCCAATTACTGAACCACTATATTCGTGATATATTGTGTTATAGCACAGACAAGACTCCTGTTTAGCAGAACAAAAGGTTTAGGCGCCACCCGGGGAGGGAGTTATGGTTAGGCTGCAGGAAGGGGGGGTTAGGGTTAGTCACTGGCAAATCATACTCAACCTGGACATGTTACTATTACATAGCAGACATATTTACAACTACTAAAACACCAAAAAGAAACTAAAAGGACATGATATATGCGCTTATGGTGAAAAATTTTAGAACACCCACATTTTTCCAGTTTTGACTGAAATTTAAGCAGTTCAAGTCCAGTTAATGACATGAAATGGTACAAAGGTAAGCTGTAAACTTCAGAGGTTAAACAAAAATAATGTAAAAGCTTTTTCAGGGAAAAAGAAATGTCTTAAGGACCTACAGCAGAAATGAAATAGAGGCTAGCCTGAGCCAATAAGCATGGCCTGTTGACTATTGAAGACTGGAAGCTAGCCTGAGCCATGAAATGTGGCCTGTAGACTATTGAAGAATGGAGGCTAGCCTGAGCCATCAAGCATGGCCTGTGGGCTACTAAGGACTGGAGGCTAGTCTGAGCCATGAAGTGCGGCCTCTGGACTACTGAAGCCTGGAGTGTAGCCTGATCCATGAAGTGTGTTATGTGGACTACTGAAGACTGGAGGCTAGCCTGAGCCATGAAGTGTGGCCAGTGCACTACTGAAAGCTGGAGGCTAGCCTGAGCTATGAAGCGTGGCCTGTGGACTACAGAAGGCTGGAGGCTAGCCTGAGCTATGAAGCATGGCCTGTGGACTACTGAAGACTGGAGTCTAGCCTGAGCCATGAAGCACGGCCTGTGGACTACTGAAGACTGGAAGAATGTCTTAGATAATGACCAAAGCATACCGTCAAGCTATGTTAGAACTACCTTTGAGGAAAAGAACAACACAATAGGCTTTAAATGATGGAATAGTGAGCAAAGGGTAGTTGGATACAAAGATGATGATGCCCTGGAAGCCTCATATAGTACTACCTTATGCTATTGTGAGTTTCCATAGGTCTGTTGTCAGGATCCATGTGGCTTCAAGCAGGTAGGCACGCCTTCCACTGTTTTTCCTTCTACAGCCGCAACCATAATTAGTATCAGCACTTGCCCTAGCCCCATGCTAGGTGCAAGAGTTCTGCCTGAAACTGGCTGCCCTCCTCCATATACACAACTACTCCATATGCAGGATAGCACAGTCCTATAGCTACACTCGCATGAGATTCCAACAAGACAGAACAGGTCCGAGCTGCCTTGTCACTGTCTATTTCCACCCCAGAATGTCAATTTCACACAGAGTGGGATCTAGCAAAGATACGTCTTCAGAATCCGACAGAGATACACAATAATCGCATATATTCCCTTCTGCTAAAACTTGCTATTTGCATCCATACAGTGAGATCTGTCTGACTCAAAATCAGCACCACAGTCTGCAAACTTAAACCCCATGGAACTGATGTGGGATGAACTGGAGAGAATGGTGAGGCAAAGTATCCTACATGTGTAACCCCTTTGTAGGAACTTCTGCAGCAGTGTTTGGAAGAACTTCCCAATCAATATGTGCTTTCCATTGCGGAAAGGGTGGCATAAGTGTGTTCGGCTGTTATATCTACTAAAGGTGGCCACTGTGAGTTAAAAATTTAGATTAAGGGGAACATTTACTAAGCAGTGATAAGAGCGGAGAAGTGAGCCAGTGGAGATATTTCCCCATCAACCAATCAGCAGCTCTGTATCATTTTATAGTATGCAAATTATAGATGTTACTTCAGTGTTGATTGGTTGCCATGGGCAACTTCTCCACTGGCTCACTTCTCCGCTCTTATCACTGCTTAGTAAATGTACCCCTAAGTTTTGTTAAAAAAAATTATTCTAAAATATATTTCTTATCTCCAATAGTGAGGTCAATTTACTAAGGTGGGAGTTTGAGTTTGGTGATGTTTCCCATATAAACCAATCAGATCCATCTATTATCTTCTAAGAGCAACTAGATAAATGTTAAATAGAATCTGATTGGTTGCTATGAGCAACATCACCAGTTCTAAAAAAAAACCTCCCACCTTAGTAAATTTACCCCTGTGTATCTGTTCTATGATTTAATTTTAGAGTACATTGAGACATTAAACTATGTCAATTTCAATATATACAGGAAAGATAGGACTGGTATTGTGAAAACAAGGGAGATGGTAAACAGTGGAACATATGCCCACTTACAGAACGTGACTGTGGATGTTCGCAATGTGCATGTGCTGGAACCATGCCTACTGCAGTACAAGAAATGGGGCATCTTACTCATATGGACAGGAGCATACATACACCTGATTGTAGACACATATATGCATTATACAACACATACTTACCTACTCTCCCGGAAGCTGCGGGTGGCTCCCGTTTTTCGGGGTAGCCCCCCGCACCCCCGGAAGAGTGGGCAGGTCTCCCGCATCCTACTCGCACCCTAGTGATGTGAGCAGTATGGAGAGATAACCTCCCGCATTCGTGGGTCCGTCGGGTGGAGAAGGGGTTAAAATGACGCAAATCGCATAATTTTAGCCCCGCCCCCTTCCTGCGGACCCACGAATCGCGGCATTTCCCGATGCGGGGGCGGGGCTTAGTGATGTCACAGCCCGCCCCCCGAAGACACTGCAGCGTCTCCTCTCCAGGCTTCTCCGGAGAGGAAAAATAAAATGTAGGTAAGTATGATACAACATATATACACCAAGGATGCACCAACAATAGGTCTGCTGCAAATAAGCTATTAAACTAGATGCATGAATAGGGGCATCTCTGCAAACCCATACCTCCCAACTGTCCCGATTTTCGCGGGACAGTCCCGTTTTTTGGGGACTGTCCCGCTGTCCCACCCGCGGGCCGCAGTGTCCCACGGTGGGGGGGGGGGCAGTTGGGAGTCTCTGTGTCTCGCTGCCCTGCTTAGCAGCGGTGAATAGACGCTGTGCGCATGCGCACAGCATCTATTCACTGGATTCAGAGGGCGAGGGGGCATGCCAGCAGCTCACAGAGAGCTGGGCATGCCCCCTCAGTGATGAAAATGGGGGCGTGGCTCGCGATCGCGGGTCCTCCCGCGAAGCCACGCCCCCTTTTCATAGACCACGCCCCTTCACCGCGCGTGTGTCCCTCTTTAGGGAACTGTAAAGTTGGGAGGTATGCAAACGGGCAAGTATATACACATTTAGCTCCATGCATGCATGTTACTAATTACATTAATGCTTTTCTTCTGGCTAGCTTGCACAAAGGGCATTCGACAGAACATGGAAGCTGAGGGCTAATTAATGTCACTTCTGATATAGCATAACAATCTGAAATGGCATAACATTCTTTTGTCCATATATTAATTGTCAACATAATGAAAATGTTGACATTAGGGTTAAAGTGCGTACACTGGCATATATATCGGCTGTTCTATCGCAGGTCCGTCGGCCAATGTGTATGAGCGATATATATGTGAACGCCGTCGTTTACAGACATATTGCGTTGTCTAACAATATATTGGCGCATCGTGCTGTGTGTACGGGCAGTCAGCCGACCGCCCATATACTTGCTGCAGACGCCGGCAGTGATTGACAGCACAACTGGGCGGGTGCATGTAAATGCCCGCCCAGTTCGTGACGTCAGTCCGGATGGATTGAGAAGTGTATGTGCACAACATACTGCTTGGTCCGTCTGTAGATATATCTGCAGAACAATTGATGTACAAGTGTGTACCCAGCATTAGACTTAGGTTTAGGTTTAGGACTGCGGTAAGGTTAGCATAAGGGTTTAGCGTTAGGATTAGAAATGTTGATTTAGTGCCTGATTCAACATGGATCGCAAAAGCAAAATCTTTCTTTAATGGGCAAAACCATGTGCAGTGCAGGAGGAGCAGATATAACATGTGCATAGGGGGTCATTCCGAGTTGATCGCTCTCTGCCATTTTTCGCAGCGCAGCGATCAGGTTACTACTGCGCATGCGTATGCACCGAAATGCGCACGCACGTCGTACGGGTACAACGTGGATCATAGCTGGGTGATGGATTTAACGAAGAATCCATTCGCACAGCCGATCGCAAGGAGATTGACAGAAAGAGGGCGTTTGTGGGTTGCAACTGACAGTTTTCTGGGTGTGTTTGGAAAAACGCAGTCGTGTCCAGGCGTTTGCAGGGCGGGTGTCTGACGTCAATTCTGGGACCAAAAACACTGAAGTGATCGCAGCGGCTGAGTAAGTCCAGAGCTACTCAGAAACTGCAAAAAAAAAACGCTTTCGGGATGCTCAACTGCACACATGTTCGCACACTTGCAAAGCGAAAATACACTCCCCTGTGGGCGGTGACTATGCGTTTGCACGGCTGCAAAAAGTAGCTAGCGAGCGATCAACACGGAATGAGGGCCATAGAGAGTTATGGCCCATACACACTGGGCGATTTTGAGCTGAAAGCAGATCACTTTTAGTGTTTTGAGCTGCTTTCAGCTCAAAACCGCCCAGTGTGTATGCCCCGGCGATGAGCGCTGATGTGTGCTCCCGCTATATCGCCGGCGGCCGCCGTTTATCTGCTAGTATTACCAGCAGATGAGCGACGGGGTGAACGGCTTTCCATAGCTTCCTGCTATGAAAAGCCGTTCACCCCCGCTGACATCGCTGGGCAGGGGGAAAAAGCGCTCAGTGTGTATGCACCTTTAGATTTGGGTGTGGTGTGTTCAAACTGAAATCTAAATTGCAGTGTAAAACTAAAGCAGCCATTATTTACCCTGCACAGAAACAATCTAACACACCCAAATCTAACTCTCTCTGCACATTATATTTGACTGATTTTGCTTTTGCGATCCATGCTGAATCAGGCCCATTGTGGCCATATTGACATTTCTTTAGTTTCGACATGTTCTCTGCCGACATAGTGACCATGTTGGCATTCTTATGTAAACATTATGAATGTTACCATGGTCACTGTAGACCTAATATACCAAACTCTTTTTTATATATTGCCAACGGGTCTGGGACTCCAGGTCGACAACAAAAAGGTCGACACACCTTAGGTCGATGCCAATTGGTCGACACGCCTTAGGTCGACATGGACAAAAGGTAGTCAGGAACAAGGTCGACATGGAAAAAGGTCGACATGAGTTTTTTATGTTTTTTTGGTGTCGTTTTCTTCGTAGAGTTACCGGGAACCCCAATTAGTGCACCGCGTCCCCTAGCATGGCTCGCTCGCTTCCCATGCTTCGGGCATGGTGCCTTCGCTTCGCTCGGCACAGATTACCGTTCCAATCGTAGTCCACGTGGATCATTAAGTATGAAAAGGTTCCACAAAAGAAAAAAATTGTGAAAAACTCATGTCGACCTTGTTCCATGTCGACCTTGTTCCTGTCGACCTTTTGTCCATGTCGACCTAAGGTGTGTCGACCAATTGGCGGCGACCTAAGGTGTGTCGACCTTTTTGTTGTCGACCTGGAGTCCGGATACCATTGCCAACATCTAACACTGAATAAAACAAGGAAGTCCTAAACATAATAATGCTTCAATGCATGCAACCAATACAGTTATAAAGGATATAGAGCTTATCAGTAATAACAGAGTAATAATTTAATCAAACCTCTGGAAAGCAATGTCAGAAGAACTGATTGAGTGGAAAATGTTATTCTGGCTGTGAAGGCATGGTAGGGAGCAGAATCATTGATACTTATGCAAAGTTGTGCTTCTGCTATAATAGAAATGAATGGCCAATTGTCACACATTTAAGTGTGTTTTTGAGCATCATGGGATCACACGTCTAGTGACGTATTGTGTCTCATTCAAGACTAGTATAGTCATGTGCTATTTCCATAGGACATGAGCTACAAAGGAAAGTGAAATAAATGCTTATTTATATGCATTCAATGAATACTGTGATGTAATATAATATTACTGCTGAAATTCATATGCAGTACTCTGTATATATTAGAGATGTGCGGCGGGCACTTTTTCATGTTTTGTGTTATCGTTTTGGTTCTGGTTCCATGCTCGTGTTTTGGATCTGGATTGGTTTTGACAAAACCACCCTTTACTGTTTTGGTTTTGGTTATGGATTTGGATGATTTGTGAAAAAAAACATAAAAACAGCTAAAATCACAGAATTTGGGGGTAATTTTGATCCTATGGTATTATTAACCTCAATAACATTCATTTCCACTAATTTCCAGTCTATTCTGAACACCTCACAATATTGTTTTTAGGCCAAAAGGTTGCACCAAGGTGGCTATATGACTAAGCTAAGCGACACAAGTGTGCGGCACAAACACCTGGCCCATCTAGGAGTGGCACTGCATTGGCAGACAGGATGGCACTTAAAAAAATAATCCCCAAACAGCACATGATGCAAAGAAGAAAAAGATATGCAATGAGGTAGCTGTATGACTAAGCTAAGCGACAGAAGTGTGTGACACAAACACCTGGCCCATCTAGGAGTGGCTCTGCAGTTGCAGACAGGATGGCACTTAAAAAGACTACGCCCCAAGCAGCACATCATACAAAGAAGTAAAAGAGGTGCAATGAGGTAGCTGTATGACTAAGCTAAGCGACACAAGTGTGCAGCACAAACACCTGGCCCATCTAGGAGTGGCACGGCAGTCCCACTGTACTAATGGCGGATATCGGACGGACGTCTAACACCAGCATTGTTGTTATGGCCTCAGTAATCTGCTTTGCAACAGGGTGACTGCTGTCATATTTCATCTTCCTCCCAAAGGACTGTTGGACAGTCAATTGCTTAGTTGAAGTAGGACAAGTGGTCTTCCGACTTCCCCTCTCGACTCCCAGCAGCAACAACAGCTGCGGCAGCAGCAGCAGCAGTAGGAGGAAGTGGGTCTTGATCTTTCCCTATTTTATCCTCCAAATTTTTGTTCTCCATTATTTTTCTGGAATTATATAACAAAATGCAGCGCAGGAGAGCATACCTCTACACCACACAGGGCAAACCCTGTAAAAATTATTTGGATTAAATATTAATAACCCCTTTATTTGGAGTAAATAATATACAGCACAAGACATCATCACTGAACTTATATGGCAGCATCACTGGACTGGACTTATACGCCAGTACCACCGGATTTATACGACAGTATCACTGTACTTATACGGCAGTATCACTGGACTGGATTTATACGCCAGTACCACTGGATTTAAATGGCAGTATCACTGGATATATATGGCAGTATTACTGGACTGGATTTATACGCCAGTACCACTTGATTTATACGGCAGTACCACTGGACATATACGGCAGTATCACTGGAATTATATGGCAGTACCACTGGACTGGATTTATACGGCAGTATCACTGGACTTATATGGCAGTATCACTGGACTGGATTTATATGCCAGTACCACTAGATTTATATGGCAGTACCACTGGACATATACGTCAGTATCACTGGAATTATATGGCAGTACCACTGGACATATACGGCAGTATCACTGGACATATACGGCAATATCACTGGATTTATACGGCAGTACCACTGGACATATACTGCAGTATCACTGGAATTATATGGCAGTACCACTGGACATATACGGCAGTATCACTGGACTGGACTTATGCACCAGTACCACTGGAATTATAAGGCAGCACCGCTGGACATATACGGCAGTATCACTGGACATATATGGCAGTATCACTGGACATATACAGCAGCACAGGGATACCACCACTGGACTGATGCAGGACAACACAGCACCACTGCAATGGACTGGACTTATACAGCAGCACTGGACATATAGCAGCAGAGGACACCACCAATGTGACTGGACTGATGCAGCACAAGACACCACCACTGGACTGATGCAGCACAACACAGCACCACTGCACTGGACTTATACAGGTACAATGGACATATGGCAGCAGAGGACACCACCACTGTGACTGGACTGATGCAGCATAAGACACTACACTGGACTGAGCAGCACAAGACAGCACTGGAATCGCCACCCCACTTTCCCCTCCGCACAGACACTGAGGTCCTCTCACTACACTCTCCAATGCTGGAGTGAAAATGGCTGCAACGCGCGTCTCCTTATATGGAATCCAAACCCTGCGAGAACCCGACAGCGGGATGATGACGTTTTGCCTCGTTATGGATTCCGAGTCAAGCGGGAAAACCCGAGCCGGGCTCGGGTAGATAAGTCTGGTAGGGTTCGGTTCTCAGGGAACCGAACCCGCTCAAATCTAGTATATATGTGTTTTTGGAGGTGTGTTGAGCACATCCACCTGTCCTGTCTTAATACTGAGTTACTACTACTACTACTGTAATAAAAAGGGTACAAATAGACAAGAGCAGGCTACTGCAGATTTGATGTGTATTGTGTTTAGGGGCGCTGATAGGGGTAAGGCCACTGTAGGGGCCAGAGACAGGGGCAGATTTAGAGGTCAGCCTACCTTCCCGAAGGTCAGTATCGGAGACACTGTTTTGGGTTAGGGCCTGGGGGGCTGGGGGTGTGCTTAGGGTTAGCTACTAGGAGAGGATTAGGGTTAGGCAGTAGGGGAGGGGTTAGCCCTAGCCCCCAGCCCCGAGGGATAGCCCTAGCCGGCACCCTCTGAGGGTTACAGTAGTTGAGTGGGGGATAAAAATACCCCCTCAACATTGGAATCTTCAGTGTCGGGAAGCCAAACCACATGAACAGTGGTGTTTGGAGGCATATTGGCTACGTACTGCAACCTACTGTATGAACAACTGTTACCTGGAAACTCAGGCAATTCTATAGTAATGTAGTGGAGTTGTGGCGGCAATGGAATGTTCCTAAGAGTGAAAAACTAGGAAAATAATTGCACTGTACTGTTTATTGTAATACTATCACTTTACTACTACTCATCTACTACTGATGAAGGGCTTGATTGAGGTTGGATCGCTTATGTGATCCAATGTGTAGTTTTCCGATGTTCGGGAAACTGCGCATGTGCAGGACCTATGTGTAGAACAGGTCCTGCAGTCGCACATCAGTAGTGCGATCACCTCCTGCCAGATTGACAGGCAGAGGCATTCATTTTCCAGGAGTGGAGAGGCAAAGAACTGCATCGTGAGTAGCAGTTTCCTTGACCTCACAAGCCGCCCCGCGGCGGCAAGCTTTTCTCAGACAGCCGTCGCAGATGAACATCATGACCATCGAATCGATCACAGCTACTGCAAATACAGGAAGGAGGTGCTATGCTGAATGAGCGCCTAAGTCTGTTTTTACCGATAATGATTGCTGTTTGCAAGCATCATTTTAGAGATCACTAAATAAAGTGAAATTGTCAGTGAGACCGCTGTTTCTTTCTAATATGTAGTCTTCATGTGATGAATCCTTCATTGCACTGACAATTTCCCAGATGTTTTAGATTCAAAGGAGATTGGGAAAACCTAAGCACAGGTAAAAAATGTCTCCTATTGGGTATAGGGTTAGAGCAGTGGTTGCCATCCTAGAGCATCAAAATGTTTTTCACGGCACCCCTAGGCAAAAAGTTTCATATTGAGAAGTTTAGAAAGAAATATTAAATTAAGTAAATTGTGTGTATATGTCATCCTTAGGGTCAGTTGTGTGGTGAGGGACAAGATTTGCTTCTGTTTGCCCATATATATTATGTTTGGAAGACACCAGCACTGGTTTTGCTTATTACATTGACCATAAAGGATTTGAATTGGTCCTGAACCAACAATCCAAGGCAGCCCTGCACGTGCACTGAGGCATCCCATGGTGCCACGGCACATAGGGGGTCATTCCAAGTTGATCGTAGCTGTGCTAAATTTAGCACAGCTACGATCGTAAACTCAGACATGCGGGGGGACGCCCAGCACAGGGCTAGCACGTCCGGCATGTCAGTGCCGCCCCCCACCCCTCCCCCCGCACATATACAAAAGCATCACACAGTGGTGATGCCTTTGTATTTGAGGAGTAACTCCCGGTGTCACACAGCCGCCGTGCCCCCCCCCCCCCCCCCAATGGTCCAGCCACACCTGCGTTGGCCGGACCACTCCCCCTAAACGGCGGCTTAATGCCGCAATTTAGCCCCCTTCCGCCCAGCGACTGCCTCTGTCTCAGAGGCGATCGCTGGGCACCAACGACTGCCATGCGCTGGCGCACTGCGGCGCCGGCGCTGTTCCAACCCGATCGCTGTGCTGCGACAAACTGCAGCGAGCGATCGGGTCGGAATGACCCCCATAGTTTGAGAACCACTGGGTTAGAGCAATGACAAAGTCCACAATAGTCATGTTAATAGTTGAGTTCCTTTCTCTTTACTTTCTACTAATTTTCTATTGAATTGAAAACTATTTGTTATTAACAAACATAGTAAAATATACCCAAAAGTTCAAGTGTAATGTGTAATACACAGTACACTGGGGGTCATTCCGTGTTGATTGCACGCTGGCTACTTTTAGCAGCCGTGCAAACGCAGTGTTGCAGCCCACCGGGGAGTGTATTTTCGCTTTGCAGAAGTGCGAATGTTTGTGCAGCAGAGCGCCTGCAAAATAATTTTCTGCAAAACTAGACCAGCCCTGTAGTTACTCTCCATGGGGGTAATTCCAAGTTGATCACAGCAGGATTTTTTTTAGCAGTTGGGCAAAACCATGTGCACTGCAGGGGAGGCAGATATAACATGTGTAGAGAGAGTTAGATTTGGGTGGGTTATTTTGTTTCTGTGCAGGGTAAATACTGGCTGCTTTATTTTTACACTGCAATTTAGATTGCAGATTGAACACACCCCACCCAAATCTAACTCTCTCTGCACATGTTATATCTGCCTCCCCTGCAGTGCACATGGGGGGTCATTCCGAGTTGTTCGCTCGCAAGCTGCTTTTAGTAGCTTTTGCACACGCTAAGCCGCCGCCTACTGGGAGCAGGGGCGTCAGAACGTTTTTAGGTTGGGGGGGGGCAAGATATAATCTCATTTTGGCACCCCTAAATTGCTGAATCGCTTATGAAATGCATTGAAAAGGCTGAATCCACACTGAATTACCACACCCAGAAAAGCCGAATACAGGGCCTGATTGCTGTGCTGCAAATTACACTGTCCTGCGATCAGATTGTCTCCGCCCAAGGGGAGTGAAAATTCATCACGTGCAAGTGTGCGATTCCATGTGTACGCTGTGCGAAAATTCCCCTCAGGCAGCGGACAGCTGCAAATCCGTTCACATCACACTCACCATCGAATGTTTTTCCCATTCTGTGCAGTGTGTGCAGTCTGTGCGTAGCTCAATACTTACTTCTCCAGTGCGAAGGAATCAGGGCGATCGGGTCTGGAGCGTTTTCCCTGACATTCCCAGAAAACGGTCAGTTACCACCCACAAATGCCCTCTTCCTGTCAATCAGCTTGCGAACGCTCGTGCAATTTAAATTTTCCCACCATGTGCCCCACGTAGAAGGGAAACACTTGAATTGGCTACCGGTCACCTTAGATGGGGCTAAAGCCCAGTACCCACGGGCCGATGCATGAGAGATGTGTGCTGAGCGAACCGCTCAGCACACATCTCTCCCACCGCTCAGCACAGTGCGATGTGTGCTGAGCGTGCGGGGGGAGACGGGGGGCCGCTGCATGCAGGCCAATCTAGCGGGTCGCTCACTTCACCCTCTGGGTGAAGTGAGCGACCCGCTAGATTGGCCTGCATGCAGACCAATCTAGCAGCAGCGATAGCGATGCGTGGAGCTGCGCATCACTATCGCTGTAAGGGGTACTCACGGAGCGATCAGGCTGATATTCGAAGCAATCTAGTCAGATTGCTTAGAATATCGCTCCGTGAGTACCCCCCTTAATGATCTCAAACTGCCACATGAGGTAGGGTCAGCTAGAGCTAGTGTCACCACCTGCTTCTGCTGGTATGACTGGTGGGGAAAACGAGTGGCACTGATCAACTAAGTTGCTGCACTTTTTTCCTTTCCTGCAGGTGCCATCACAGCATTTACATAAACATATATTTGACACTACATTTTTTTTACAGAACCTTGGCACTCATTACCCTACACATGTAGCCAAGCTCATTGTTGCCATGATGCGTGGTGCGACTAGTGTGCCCACGTCTATGGCGCATGTAGCGTACGCACGCACATGCAATTGACTACTATGGTGTCATCGCTGACTGCACTTAGTCACAGTGCAGTGCATATGCGCACTGCCGCGATGCATACGCCGTGCGTACGCATTGCGGCAACAATGAGCATGGCTATATCTGTATATCCTTATGGGATCGTAATGATCTCCCAGCGGACAGGATGCCGGCTGTCAATATACTGACAGCGGCATCCCAGCTGCCAGAAACCGTCAGCGGGGTGAACGAAAAGAGTCTCCTTGCGGGCTTGCTGTTCTCGTCATGCGCCAGGTTTTATTCACACTCTATGGGTGTTGAGGACACCCACAAGTGGGAATAGCCTTGGCGAGTGCTGTCAGCATTCCTGGCTGTCAAAATCCTGAACGCTGGGATCCTGATAGCCGGGATATTAACTAGATGAAGATGAAATACTTATTTTGATTGTAGTGAGGGAGGTAATGAGGGGGTTAATATATTCATTCAATTAAAGGATTAGGGAGGGCTAATGGTTAACCCCCTCAGAAGCTGGCGTGACATTATAGTGACCATCTCACCACACATACTGCAGCATACTGTACGGAAAATATATGGAATGTAGCTATGTGATCCCGGCCGCCGGTAATGTGACCCCAACCCAAATATATGTCACAAACACTATATCTATCTGTATATACCTATATATAGGCACAATAGCCAAAAGGGATAATAATAATAATAATAACTAACATGATTGGACACCATACTGTAGATCAAAGTGAAAAATCACATTACACCACACAGTATGAGCCGAAATTCATATTACGCCACACAGTATGAGCTGAAATTCACATTACGCCATACAGTATGAGCCAAAATTCACATTACACCACAGTATGAGCTGAAATTCACATTACACCACACAGTATGAGCCGAAATTCACATTACACCACACAGTATGAGCCAAAATTCACATTACACCACAGTATGAGCTGAAATTCACATTACACCACACAGTATGAGCCGAAATTCACATTACACCACACAGTATGAGCCAAAATTCACATTACACCACACAGTATGAGCCGATATTCACATTACCCCACACAGTATGAGCCGAAATTCACATTACACCACACAGTATGAGCCGAAATTCACATTACACCACACAGTATGAGCCGAAATTCATATTACACCACACAGTATGAGCCGAAATTTACATTATGCCACACAGTATGATCCAAAATTCAGGTACAGTGACAGCTGGGACATAGGGACAGGGAGAGTGACAGAGAGACAGCAAGGACATACAGTAGAGAAAGAGAAAGGCAGCAGGGTTAGATTACCTAATGAGCAGCGGTGAGGAGGAGGGGGCTGTGGTCGGCGGCAGCGGTGCGGAGGAGGCTGTGGTCGGCAGCGGCAGTGCAGAAAAGACTGTGGTCGGCGGAGGAGGCTGTGATCTGCTTCAGCGGTGCAGAGAAGGCAGTGGTCGGCAGCGGCAGTGCAGAGAAGACTGTGGTCGGCGGAGGAGGCTGTGATCGGCTTCAGCGGTGCAGAGAAGGCAGTGGTCGGCAGCGGCAGTGCAGAGAAGACTGTGGTTGGCGGAGGAGGCTGTGATCGGCTTCAGTGGCGCAGAGAAGGCTGTGGTCGGCGGAGGAGGCTGTGATCAGCAGCAGTGGTGCAGAGGAGGCTGTGGTCGGCAGCGGCAGTGCAGAGGAGACTGAGGTCGGCGGAGGAGGCTGTGATCAGCAGCAGCGGTGCAGAGGAGGCTGTGGTCGGCGAAGGCTGTGTGTGTGTGTTACACAGAATGAGGGGCACAGAGTGAGGGGGTAACAGAGTGAAGGAGTGGCCACACACACATATTATATATATATATATATATATATATATATATATATATATATAATTATATATATAATATGTGTGTGTGGCCACTCCTTCACTCTGTTACCCCCTCACTCTGTGCCCCTCATTCTGTGTCTCTCAGCAGCCTCCCTTCTCCCTCCTACTGTGCTATGATGTGGGGCAGCACAGTATTGAGTGACAGGCTGGCCAGCGGCAATCAAATACGCGCCGGTAGAAACCGCGGGCCGGGCTCTGCAAGCAGTGACTAGCATGCGCAGCAGCTCCCCCCGGCGGCCATGTCTTGCTGGTCTTTACGGTGTTTTTGCGCATGCGCAGAAGTTCTCACCGAGCGCTAATGTACAGGAGGAGGCACGGGTGAGCAGTGTGCAGTCAGGAGAAAGACCGCACCAGCACCTCCGCTCCGTGCAGTGAATGTACAGGAGGAGCGGAGAAGCAATGTGCGGTCAGGAGAAAGACCGCACCTCCGCTCCGTGCAGTGAATGTAGGCGCCTGCAGGAGCATTGTCGGCGCCTCTCTATATTTGGGGGGGGGGGGGCGAGCTGCCCCCTTGCCCCCCCAGTTCCGACGCCCCTGACTGGGAGTGAATCTTAGCTTCTTAAAATTGCAAACGAAAGATTCGCAATGTTGCGATAAGACATCTCTGTGCAGTTTCTGAGTAACTCGAAACTTACTCGGCATTTGCGATCTGTTCAGTGCTTGTCGTTCCTGGTTTGACGTCACAAACACACCCAGCGTTCGCCCAGACACTCCTCCGTTTCTCCAGCCACTCCCGCGTTTTTCCCAGAAACGGTAGCGTTTTTTCACACACACCCATAAAACGGCCAGTTTCCGCCCAGTAACACCCATTTCCTGTCAATCACAGTACGATCACCAGAACGAAGAAAAAGCCGTGAGTAAAATTCCTAACTGCATAGCAAATTTACTTGTCGCAGTCGCAGTGCGAACATTGCGCATGCGCACTAAGCGGAAAATCGCTGCGATGCGAAGAAATTTACCGAGCGAACAACTCGGAATGACCCCCATGGTTTTGCCCAACTGCTAAAAAAAATCCTGCTGCGATCAACTCAGAATTACCCCCCATGTGCGTTGATTCTAACGATGGAGTGACGGCTTTTGATGTCACACACCTGCCCAGCTAACGCCTAGCCACGCCTGCGTTTTTTCTGCCACGCCTGCGTTTTTCTAAGCACTCCCTGAAAACAGTTGACACCCAGAAACGCCCACTTCATGTCAATCCTTCGTTCGGCCGTGCGACTGGAATGTTCGTTACACTCTGTGCAAACCCACGATGCTTATTGTACCCGTACAACGCGCCTGCGCATTGCGGTGCATATGCATGCACAGAAATGCCAATTTTTAGCATGATCGCTGCGCTGCGAACAACGGCAGCTAGCGATCAACTCGTTATGACCCCCACTGTTGCTATAGAGCTGAAAACATTGGCCCCAGGGCACAAACTAATCTAAGACAACCAGGGCCGTTTCTAGACAATTTGGCTCCCAGTGCGAGATTTCAAAATGCGCCCCCCCCCCCCCCATTGCTATAAAAAAAAAATGCGTGCCCCCCCATATAGCCAGAAAAAAAGCATGCGCGCGCCGAAGGCGCGCGCGCTCCCGACAGGGCTGTGTGGCCTGACTAAAAATGGGCGTGGTCTCATTACAGTGGGCGTGGCCTCGTCTGATATCACACCCACCACAGGGGGAAAAAATAAAAATAAAAAAGTCCCCTTTTTACACATTACACCAGGCAAGTGTCCCCATATTACACAGCGCGGCAGGCAGGTGTCCCCATTTACAAAGTGCGGCAGGCAGGTGTCCCCATTTTACAAAGTGTGGCAGGCAGGTGTACCCATTTAACAAAGTGCGGCAGGCAGGTGTCCCCATTTACAAAGTGCGGCAGGCAGGTGTCCCCATTTTACAAAGTGTGGCAGGCAGGTGTACCCATTTAACAAAGTGCGGCAGGCAGGTGTACCCATTTAACAAAGTGCGGCAGGCAGGTGTCCCCATTTTGCACAGTACGCAGGCAGATATCCCCATTTTACACAGTACGCAGGCAGGTGTCCCCATTTAACAAAGTGCGGCAGGCAGGTGTCCCCATTTTACACAGTACGCAGGCAGATATCCCCATTTTACACAGTACGCAGGCAGGTGTCCCCATTTTACACAGTGCGGCAGGTATCCCCATTTTACACAGTGCGGCAGGTGCCCCCATTTTACACAGTGCGGCAGGTGCCCCAATTTTACACAGTGCGGCAGGTATCCCCATTTTACACAGTGCGGCAGGTATCCCCATTTTCAGTGCGGCAGGTGCCCCCATTTTACACAGTGCGGCAGGTGTCCCCATTTTACACAGTGCGGCAGGTGCCCCCATTTTACACAGTGCGGCAGGTGCCCCCATTTTACACAGTGCGGCAGGTATCCCCATTTTCAGTGCGGCAGGTGCCCCCATTTTACACAGTGCGGCAGGTGCCCCCATTTTACACAGTGCGGCAGGTGTCCCCATTTTACACAGTGCGGCAGGTGCCCCCATTTTACACAGTGCGGCAGGTATCCCCATTTTCAGTGCGGCAGGTGCCCCCATTTTACACAGTGCGGCAGGTGTCCCCATTTTACACAGTGCGGCAGGTATCCCCATTTTACACAGTGCGGCAGGTGCCCCAATTTTACACAGTGCGGCAGGTATCCCCATTTTCAGTGCGGCAGGTGCCCCCATTTTACACAGTGCGGCAGGTATCCCCATTTTACACAGTGCGGCAGGTGCCCCCATTTTACACAGTGCGGCAGGTATCCCCATTTTCAGTGCGGCAGGTGCCCCCATTTTACACAGTGCGGCAGGTGTCCCCATTTTACACAGTGCGGCAGGTATCCCCATTTTACACAGTGCGGCAGGTATCCCCATTTTACACAGTGCGGCAGATATCCCCATTTTACACAGTGCGGCAGGTGTCAAGTGAGGGGTAGGGGGGGGGGAGAGAGAGAGAGAGAGAGAGAGAGAGAGAGAGAGAGTACTTACAACTTGCCGCTCTTCGGGTCCCGCGCGCCGGCCGCCTCCTCCGTCGATGGTTATCTCCAGTCCTCTCCTCCCTCTCTCTTCCACCCGAGCGCTCCTGCTCGGGGGGCGGGGCTTCGCGGAATGACGCGTTTGCGTCGTGACGTCACGACGCAAACGCGTCATTCCGCGAAGCCCCGCCCCCCGAGCAGGAGCGCTCGGGGGAAGAGAGAGGGAGGAGAGGAGTAGTCACAAAGTGCCGCGGCGGGCGCCCCGTGCGGTTGCACGGCTCGCCCGCCGCTAGAAACGGCACTGAAGACAATGACCCCACACATTCATGTAACAGCACGGCATGCACTGGCAAGAACATCACCAGAATCTCCTGATTGAAATCCAGTTGAAGTAATAATAATAAACAGGATACTAGAGTGCACTGAATGAGTAGGGAAGCAAAAAAAAAAAGGAAAGGTGTATTTTAGCACAAAACTTAGTAATAATAAGTGTGGAAACATCCTTATGGATAGGAAATTAGTTTGTGTTAGTGCCATTGTCATTAAAGACTGTGTAGGGCATCCTGTGTGCCAGAACAGCATAAACTCACCGGACTGGGCATTTTAGCATGTCAGCCAAAGCATCACTGTGGCTTGTCAGGGGTTAAGGCTTTTGGGGGTGGAACATTGTGTATGTGCTGTTTGGATTTGATTGGTGGTGATAGAGTCAGGGGTGGTGCTGCTAGGGATGTAGGAATTCAGCCTAAAAGTTTCTGCCTCTTTCCAGTTTTATCATTGGACTGATAAGTAGTATGATTCTGTACTGTATTATTATTAACTGGTTTACTCTGTGTTTTCTATTTATTTTCTGCTCCATTTCTCTCTCTCTCTCTCTCATACTTATTCTCTTGCTTCTCTTACTTTCTATTTCTTTACCTTCTTTTCCTATAATTGTTGTACTGAATATGTCTAGCAGGCTGTTACTGCCGGCAGACGCGGCGCGGGTTTGCTCACACGTTTGGCAGCTGTTGTTTAACAGGCTGAGTCAGGCCTGAGGCGCGGGGGACAGAGGTGACTCTGGCGTCCGGGGGGCGGGCTCGCCCTCCGGCGCGTGTGCAGCCGCAGGGAGCGTCTCCGGCACTGGCCACTCCGGTGGTGGGTGCTGCAGACGGCTCAGTAGTTGCACGAGGCGACGGCCAGCAGGCTGGGGTGCTCGGACGAGTGCTCCGTTGCCGGTGGGGGCTGCCGAGCCGCAGGGTCCGGGGAAGTGCGGCGCCTGGCCGGGCTGGGGAGCGCGTGCACTCCTGGCTTGCAGAACAGGCCGTACTCATCTCAAGGGAACTCAGGGTAGTGCTGACAGGAGGTCTGCGCGAGGTAGTCGAGCTCCTTTAGCAGTTTGTGCCGGGGACCCCGCCAATTACGCTACTGAGACAGATGCCAGACCACTTCTGGGGATGGGAGCACGCAGGGCTTAGGCGCGTGCGGTAATGCCAGTAATAGGCGGATTAGGTGGCGCACACAGGCCAGGATTAGCTTGTCTTAGGGCCCTTTGGCAGTGGACTGCGTGGGCTCATTGGGGTCCTTGATGCCGACAGTTGCACGAGGCGACGGCCAGCAGGCTGGGGTGCTCGGACGAGTGCTCCGTTGCCGGTGGGGGCTGCCTAGAAGTTTCTGCCTCTTTCCAGTTTTATCGTTGGACTGATAAGTAGTGTGATTCTGTACTGTATTATTATTAACTGGTTTACTCTGTGTTTTCTATTTATTTTCTGCTCCATTTCTCTCTCTCTCTCTCTCTCTCTCTCTCTCTCTCTCTCTCTCATACTTATTCTCTTGCTTCTCTTACTTTCTATTTCTTTACCTTCTTTTCCTATAATTGTTGTACTGAATATGTCTAGCAGGCTGTTAGTGCCGGCAGACGCGGCGCGGGTTTGCTTGCGCGTTTGGCAGCTGTTGTTTCATTCCGGGCAGGCTGAGTCAGGCCTGAAGCGTGGGGGACAGAGGTGACTCAGGCGTCCGGGGGGCGGGCTCGCCCTCCGGCGCGTGTGCAGCCGCGGGGAGTGTCTCCGGCGCCGGCCGCTGCGGTGGTGGGTGCTGCAGACGGCTCAGTAGTTGCACGAGGCGACGGCCAGCAGGCTGGGGTGCTCGGACGAGTGCTCCGTTGCCGGTGGGGGCTGCCGAGCCGCAGGGTCCGGGGAAGTGCGGCGCCTGGCCGGGCTGGGGAGCGCGTGCACTCCTGGCTTGCAGAACAGGCCGTACTCATCTCAAGGGAACTCAGGGTAGTGCTGACAGGAGGTCTGCGCGAGGTAGTCGAGCTCCTTTAGCAGTTTGTGCCGGGGACCCCGCCAATTACGCTACTGAGACAGATGCCAGACCACTTCTGGGGATGGGAGCACGCAGGGCTTAGGCGCGTGCGGTAATGCCAGTAATAGGCGGATTAGGTGGCGCACACAGGCCAGGATTAGCTTGTCTTAGGGCCCTTTGGCAGTGGACTGCGTGGGCTCATTGGGGTCCTTGATGCCGACAGGGTATACCCGGTGTTGCCATCAATACGTTTATCTGGTTGCCTGGGCCTGGTTTCCGGCCTGAGCGGGGCGTCTGCGTCCGGGAACGATGTCTCTTTTGTTTCCACAGAGCACAGGTCGCAAATCGCCATGGACAGAGGGGTAGAGTCCCTACGTGGGCAATGTGGAACAGCATCTGCGGCCATGGCAGCGCAGGATGGTGAGTCCTCTTAGGATCTGGACTGGTCCAGGGAGAGTGTGGGTAGCCTCAGTAGTGGAGTGGACTCTGGTACCTGGTCCTCATCCTCGGGTGCAAGCAGGTGTACGGGTAAAAAATAATTTTTATTTTTATTTTTACCTTTTTCAAACTTTACCATCCACGTGGACTATGATTGGGAATAGTAACCTGCAGCATGGTGAGCGAGGTGACAATAGCGTCCAAGCTCCTCAATGAGGTATTTAGGGTGGGATGTATCATGCATTTGATATTACATGCAATATATCTCGCTTTGCATAAATAACTGAACACAAAGGACAGCTCTTTTGGTAAAAGCTGTCCTTTTCTTTATAAGAACTTCAGAGTTTATGACCCAGGATTCCTACTGCACATGCATGATGCACGGCTGTTGGCCTGTGCAAGCCGGGTGTGGTATGATAGATAAACTAGACTTAGGTCGACAGTGTCTAGGTCGACCACTATTGGTCAACAGTAAGTAGATCGACATGGGTTCTAGGTCAACAGGGACTCTAGGTCGACATGAAAAAATTAATGCACCGTGTCCCCTCTTATGGCTCGCACAGCACAGGTTACCGTTCTCAATTGTAGTCCACGTGGATCTTAAAGTATGAAAAAGTTACAAATAGTAATAAAAAAAAACTCATGTCGACCTTTTGTCATGTCGACCTAGTACATGTTAACCTAGAGTCCCTGTCGACCTAGTATATGTCGACCTAGAGTCCCTGTCGACCTAGAAACCATGTCGACCCACTTACTGTCGACCAATAGTGGTCGACCTAGACATTGTCGACCTAAGTCTTGTCGACCTAGAGACCGGATCCCGTGCAAGCCACAGCGTGGGGGTAGTGCTGTAATAGGCACTGCCATCAGGGAATACCGTTGCCTTGAGAGGATGCACTTGGTCGCTAGCAATGTTTTGATAAGTGGTTCCTGCCATAGTAACATCCACATGAATGGCAGGTTTCCCAGCAGAACATTGCCCAGAGCATCACATTGCCTCCGCCGGCTTGCCTTTTTCCCATAGTGCGTGCTTCGGCCATATCTTCCTCAGGTAAACAACACCCATGCACCTTGCTGTTCTCATGATGTAAAAAGAGGGTGAGAGCGGGTACTAATTAACCAGGCCTGGGCTTGCTGGAGGGGCACGGGACTTGGTCAGCTGTTAAGAGGGCCAAATGCCCCTCTGTGGAGCCACAGGTGCACACAGTACACCAGGCGCGGGAGGCAGGCTATTCATTTAAATAGCCTTTTTCCCATGCTGAAAATCAGGGTTTAACGAGCGTAAATAATGGTTTTACACCATGCGTTAACCCCAGATTGTGCCTTTTTATCACTGACTATTCCTTGCAGCTCCTGAAGCTGCGAGGAAAAGTATACCTTAACGCACGGGTTAATCCAATTGCATCAGGCAGGTGCAGTAATTACCAGTCGAGTTTGAATATGCCCCTAAAGGCACACAGTGAGATTTTTATTTGCGAATTTGACTATATAGTCAAAATCGCAAAGAAAGTTAGTGCAGATCGCAAGGTGAAAGTCACTTTGCGATCCCTATGTGATACCGATGCGCGGTCCCACTGTGCAGGCAAGTACATTGTGACTATCTCGTGTAAAAGATAGTCAAAACTGTCACTTAGCCAAAATCGGTATCGCAAGCACAGTCATCTTTGCTTGTGATACTGACCACAGTCCACGTCGCATAATGAGAGTAGGGCAAAGGGGGTAATTCCAAGTTGATCGCAGCAGGAAATTTTTTAGCAGTTGGGCAAAACCATGTGCACTGCAGGGGAGGCAGATGTAACATGTGCAGAGAGAGATAGATTTGAGTGTGGTGAGTTCAATCTGCAATCTAAATTGCAGTTTAAAAATAAAGGTAGCCAGTATTTACCTTGCACAGAAACAAAATAACCCACCCAAATCTAACTCTCTCTGCAAATGTTATATCTGCCTCCCCTGCAGTGCACATGGTTTTGCCCAACTGCTAAAAAATTTCCTGCTGCAATCAACTTGGAATTACCCCCATAGTCCGAATCTCACCGTGTGTATGGACCTTGCGTGTCTCTGTTTGTCTTGTGTTGAAACTTGTTTGTAAGTGTAAACACAGATTTATTTATGTATTTTAATGGAATACACTTTTGATGACCTGGAAGCATTCTCTTTCTTTCAGCACAGAGCAGTATTATGACAAGTAACTGTCAGAACAGTGTGGTGCTGTGTGGGACGGGGCTGCAGCTGATGTGTTCACTACATTGAAATTATATTATTATATATATTGTATAAATAGGTATTCATTAGAAAGCTTTGATTTTATTTCCTCTGGTTTGAGATATTTCACATTGAAATGAAATGGGTAACATGTTCAAAGGAACAAAGTGAAGGCCATAATAACACAACGATTTGTGTTCTACAGAACATCATTAATGAATGCTTTCTACTTGTATTACTTGTGATGTAACGAGTAGGACAAGCCATAGGCATGTGTAATACTAATTCACTGTAGTTTTATTAATAAAAGCTTCAAACATATACAAACTGAATACTGTATCTATTGTGCTGTTGTAAACTACTCCTCATTCTTTCTAGTGTTGTGCAGTGCCACAATTCCGCAACACACACAAAGCCTTGCCAGGACGACGGTATTTCTCATGCTAATAAAACCCATAAAGAAACAAGGATGTAATTACAATACTCACAGTTGGTGATTCAATCAGATCTTATCAATGACACCTGCAGCAACCCTTATGCTAGCCATACATCAGGACGATATCTTTCCAACCAGCCAACTAGTTGACTGGTTGGAAAGATAATCTGGCAGTGTGTGGGAGCAAACGATTATCAGCCGTTTGCACCCACACTCTAAAAAACGTCCAGATTTTGATTTTCCCAACTAATCGTTCTAGTGTAGGGGGACCTGAACGATAAGTAGGCGGAAACTTTGAGCGTGAGTGTCCACCCATTTCTTCATCGGAATCCCTGTCAGACGCAGCGGCTGAGCGGGAGGAGAGAATTCAGTGCCCCTGCTGCACTGGCGCACCCCAACAGTGTTCACCGCCTGCAGCAGCTGTGTCCCACTGCCTGCCCAGTGCCGTTTGTTGCGGCGGGTGAGCACGGGGCGCCCGCCGCGGCACTTCCTGAGCACTTTCAAACCTCCCTCCCCTCTCCTCCCGAGTGCCCAGCTCGGGGGCGGGATTTCGCGGAATGATGCGATTGCGTCGTGATGCCACGATGCAATCGCGTCATTCCGCGAAACCCCACCCCCCGAGCTGGGCACTCGGGAGGAGGGAGAAGGGGGAGCCAAGCCGGCCAGCGCTGCGCAGACGAGGGAGAGGCAGCTGAAGAGCGGGAAGAACCGCTTCAAATGTAAGTCAGCCCCTCTCCCTCTCTCTCTCTCTCTCCCTCCCCCCACCACCACCTGCCGTACTGTGTAAAATGGGGACACTTGTCTGCCGGAATGTGAAAATAGGGACACTTGTCTGCCCGAATGTGTAAAATGGGGACACCTGTCTGCCGGAATGTGTAAAATGGGGACACTTGCCTGCCGTAATGTGTAAAATAGGGACACTTGTCTGCCGGAATGTGTAAAATGGGGACACCTGTCTGCCTGAATGTGTAAAATGGGGACACTTGCCTGCCGTAATGTGTAAAATGGGGACACTTGCCTGCCGGAATGTGTAAAATGGGGACACTTGCCTGCCGGAATGTGTAAAAAGGGGGCACGTGCCTGCGGCAATGTGTAAAATGGGGACACTTGCCTGCCATGCTGTGTAAAATGGGGTCGCGTGCCTGCTGTAATGTGTAAAATGAGGACTTTTTTTTTTTATCGTGTGGTGGACGTGATGATGAGATCAGATGAGGCCACAACCATCTTAACAAAGCCACGCCCATTTTAACGAGGTCACGCATACCCTCCAACATGACCCGCCCCACTAGGTACAAAATGCTCTGTTTCTGGACTTCCCTCTTAATTTATTATTGCCATCACCTGTGAAGAAACAGCTTTGTTATCATTTAACTAGTTCAACACAGGTGATGATAAATTAAGAGGGAAGTCCAGAAACAGAGCATTTTGTACCTAGTGGGGCGGGTTATGTTGGAGGGTTTGGGTCACGCCCCCTTGCCGGGAGCACGCGCTTTTTCCCCCCTCTTTATATCTATGGGGGGGGGGGACATTTTTTATTATGTGAATGGGGGGGAGGGGGGGGGGGGGCGGCGCATTTTTAAATCTCTCACTGGGAGCCAAATTGGCTAGAAACGGCCCTGCCTGCACCCCTGTTAGAGGTCACCCGGCACCTACCCTACAAACCCCCACACTACCACACCCAGCAGCAGTGTTCCCCTACCCGGACCCCATCAGCAGCGAACACCCAGCACCTGTCACCCCGCCCGCAGTGATCCGCTGTCCGCACCCCATCAGCAGCGGACACCTGACGCTGCTGCATGCCAGTCTCCCTGTCACCTCTCTCGCCCCCTCTCCTGTCAGCATCCGCGGTCAGCCTTCCCACCAGGCTGCAGCATATACCCGATTAGAAGTCACAAGCAAGCACCTACCCTCCCTCCCCCTTTCCACGTGAGCACCACCCACAGCATGTGTCCCCATGTCCGCACCCCATCACCAGAGGACATCCAGCACCTGAATCCTCCCCTGCCCACCCGTGATCACCACCAGCACTTTCACTACCTGGTTTGGGGGAGGCTGTGCTCATTGGTAGGGGTCGGGGAAGTGGAGGGAGCATCACAGATGCGGGCTGGAGTGTGAGGACATAGTGCCACCAAAGTATCTTCCGTCTAGTTACAGGAAGACGTGGGTGCAGCAGCGCGGTCTTTGCAGGAGATCCCTCCGGCTGCAATGACCTCCTCACTCTGTCTAACCTGGCAGCCATCCTCCACATACAGTGCCTGCAACTTTGTATCACATTACAGTAAGGTAGGGTCCCCCCTGTCATCAGCGCCGGCTGTGCCCCCCCTGTTATCAGCGCCAGCTGTGGCCCCCCCCTGTCATCCGCGCCGGCTGTGGCCCCCCCCCCCCTGTCATCAGCGCCGGCTGTGGCCCCCCCTGTCATCAGCGCTGGCTGTGGGCCCCCACTGTCATCATCGCCGGCTGTGGGCCCCCCCTCCATCATCAGCACAGGCTGTGGGCCCCCCCGTCATCAGCGCCAGCTGTGGAGCCCCCACTGTCAAAAGGCTCCAATCATCCGGCACCTCAACCCCGCCCCTTCCCACCTGCAATCGACACCAGCTCCTCCTGCAACAGGAACACATGCGGCCGGCACCCCCGATCAGCACTAGCTCCTCCCTGCAAGTTTCACCTCCAATCTTCCCCACCTGTCATGGACACTTCCGATTCCCCCCTACCACAGCTGGCACCTCCAATCCCCCTCCCCCCAGCATATGTCAAAAATACTCAGATTTTAAGTGCACTCATTCCCTTATAGGATGATATATATTTCTATCCTATGTGCAATAAATCTCTTTTAGTATATGACATCTTAAGGCCCGTACACACTGGTCGATATATCGGCCGTTCTCTTGAACAGCCGATATATCGCGGGACCGTCGGCCAGTGTGTACGGCCGATACGTCTGTGAACTCCGTCGTTCACAGACGTATCGTGTCAACCGCGCAGCACAGCCGGCGGCCAATATATCTACCGATATGTTGGCGCGTAGCTGTTTGTGTACGGGGCGGTCGGACGACCGCCCGTACACATGCTGCGATGGCCGGCGGTGATTGACAGCTGAACTGGGCGGGCGTGTGTACACGCCCGCTTAGTTCATGACGTCAGTCCCCGATGGATCGGGCAGTGTGTATGCTCAACACACTGCCCAATCCGTCCATAGATATATCTGCAGATCAATTGATCTGCAGATATATCTACTAGTGTGTACCCACCTTTAGTTTCATTATTGCACAGCATATAAATGTTTCAATCATTTGCAACATTTAAATTGTATTCTATTATCTGACATATATTGCCATATAATTAGTATTTTAGTCTGCTAGGCAGACATTCTTTATTGAATTACTTGATGTGGATGCAACTTCCTTTTTTAACATAATAAAATATATTTTTGTTTACCAATTAATGTATGGTGTGGAAGAAGAAAAAATAAAGCTTTTACTGGAATAAATAGACATGCAAGTTTAAAAAAAAAAAAAAAAAAAATACCCCTTTTCCACGCCACGGCTGTGGCCCGTGCTACAGCCCCCTTTCCCACAGCGCTCACCAACCCGGCATATTGCCGTGTTGGTAACGCTGCTAGTGACGCGGCAGGGACGGCGCTTGGAGATCATATGATCTCCCAGCGCCGCCCTCCCATACACTGTGAACGGGAGCCGTGTCGCCTCAACATGGCTCCCGTTCACACTACACAGCTTACCGGGTTGAACACGTGTTCAACCCGGCTAGCTACCCGAGTAGGTTTCCCGGATCACTTGATCCGGGAATTTGCAGGGGGACCCTTTTCCACTAGGGAAAAACTCGGGTAAATGCACCCCTCCCCCCACCCCGCGCGCATTTACCCATGTTTTAAAAGCTAGTGGAAAAGGAGTATTACATGCAGAAGTAGGCAGACACTGTCCGCCTACTTCTGTGACATCACAAGTTGGAGAGAAGTTGGCTGGCCTGATGAAAAAGTTGCCAGGTTGGCTGGTCAGATGAAAAAGTTGGTTAGGTGTGTGGGGCAGAGTTTTAGTTGGGAAAAAAGTTGGACAGTTGGTCAGTTAGATAGTTAGTGGAAAGTTGGTCTGATGTATGGCTTGCATTAGATGATTGTGGCAACAGCTTTATGAAAAAGGAGACAAGGCAGATATGTTATACCCCTTTCACAGCGCCAATGTCGGATCCCACCCGGGAATTGGAAACTACCAACAGACAATCTTTGTTTTACTTAATAGACTTCTATCCCATAGAGATTTAAGTCAACTAACTTACAATTCCCAAAATATAGTGAAGAGTTTCCAGGGCTTCAATTTAAAACGTAATAATCTGCCATCCCATGTGCACAATCTCCCAGGATGGGAGGGCAGAACAATTTCTGGAGTCGGGGGGGCGGGCGTCATTCAGGTGTGGTTGCACCTGCGGCCATCGTTGCAAAGTACAGATTTTCATTACTTTGCACATGTGCATGACCCATGCGTGAATGGGTCCTGCAGCATTGGAGGCAGGCCAGCATCAGACTATCATTAATTGACAGTCTGATGCCCTTTTCAGGGGTGGCGACAAGTTCCATTTGGAAAAACGGAGGCGTGTTGTCATCATTTAGGGGGTGGGAAGTGGCCAGGGATCTCCATCATAGGATGGAGATTTCCTGACTTCTGCGATGGGCGGCTTGTGTGCCACCATGGGTGCTGCATCCTAGGACACAGTTCGGAACACCACTAATGCCTCCTGCTGCATTATCACACAGTGCAAGGAAGCAGTAGTGATTGCAATGCTGACTGCACCTGACTGACCCCCTCTACAGCTAAATGTAAGTTTGGAAAACTGGTGTGTTTCCAGCGTTTCTGATGGGATTGAAGTCCCCATATGTAATAGAATGTGAGAAGGGGCAAACTCGACAAAATCTTGTCATGTCTTCCAGCTGGTTTAAGACTTGCACCATGTTACATTTACCTCTTTGCCCAGACCATTATGTTTCATCCTATTTTTTTTTTTCAATGCCAATTTAAAAGGGGCTGAATTTGCCACCACTACCAGGGTGGCAGCCTGATGTTGCCTTAAAACGAATTGCCGCTTTAACTCTAGAGACTATTAATCACCGTAATTGCATCAAGGACAACAAATCAGAGCTTATTACATTTATATTGTCTTATAAGAACAGAGCTGGACTAACAATAGGGAAACTGGGGCGGTTCCCCAAGGCCCCCATCCTTCACCCTACAATGTCTTATCTGAGATGTCTCTGGTAAGGGTAAAGTTTTAGTAAATGTTACATTTTCCTGTTTTCCTTGTTTTCAACATTAGCTCAGATTGTAAGTTTCTTGTCATGCAGTTGAATTTTTCTGAGATATCATAAACACTAAAAGAATTTGAGGGGTCTGAATTGGTATTATTGAGGGATATCGATATAAGACTTGAGCATTTATGACCCCTGCCATGAATTGTTATTATCCCATCCCTTCTAGCAGCTAAATCCATACAGCCACTGACGTATTTTCTCATTTACAACTCGTGAGCAGGATGTATGAACTGGAGGAGAGATATTCAATTCAATCATTCCCTCTCTCTCCACCAGAGGTTATCCATTGTTATTATTATTATTATTATTATTATTATTATTATTATTATTGTTGTTGTTGTTGTTGTTGTTGTTGTTGTTGTAGTAATATAGTTTATATGGCTCAAGCACAGAAGGATTAACAACAGAACCGTACACCAATGCACAGGAAATATAGGATAACTATTAACAAAACAAGACAACTGCGGGCAGAGGGTATAGGTAAAGTAAGGGGCATTGTATCTTGTAAAAGCAAGTAATGATAATATCTGTGTGCCGTGGGGGTAAATCAGCATTCACTGACCAGACACATGGTGGCAGACATATGGGATCAGAGTTGCTGATGGTGGATGGGAGACTGGGGTACAGAAACGCACTGGTGCTAGGGATTGTAATGGAGATATTGAAAGAGGAATACAATAATGAAAGAGGGCCATGTCTCTTAGGTAATACTGCCTAAGAGGAACGGATGTAGCAAGGGGGGCAGTGGAATAACCAGGATGAGCCATGAGGGGGCTTGTGCCATGGTGGTGGGGTAGTGGGCGCGCCAGGACCCCTACTGCATGGATTAGGAATAAGGTGTTAGTGTGGCTCCCCTGAAAATCCCCTAGGGACCGCAGGGGTTAACAGACACAGCTAGAGTTAACTCCCTGGCAGCCCTTTCACGTGAATAGCATGTCTGAACTATCCTCTGAAAGAAGGAGCATTGCCCTTATACATGCATAAACTATGCTGTCGCTCACCCCATAGATGTGGGCTTCCACGAGGCCCTGGTTCATTGTCTGTAGCCATTTTGTTAACCCACGGTAGGACCCACGAGGTCTAGTAAAAGTGGGTACTGGGTACAGGCAGCAGTGTGTGCTAGAGAGAGAGACTCAGGCGGCAGTATGGAGAGAACTGCAGCCGGGAGGGTGGAAATCAGGCACAGAGGGCAGTTGTGGAGGTCATACACCACTTTGGCAATATTGGTTGTGATCAGTGTTGTGAAGGGCTACAAATGGACAGCAGCAGAAGCCAGTGACCAGCTACAGTAAAAAGTCACATCACTCCAGTGACCAGTTAGTGCAAAGAGCCACATCACTCCAGTGACCAGCAACAGTAAAGACCCACTATAGCAGTGAGTACAACTATGCTTGCACAGGTACAGCAGTGAGCCCTGATCAAATACTACAGCAGTGTGGTGAGCCCTGAACTTTTGCTATTGTGCATCTCTAAAATCACTTACAGACATTGAGACAACTTGTAAACTTTTGAGCAGGCCTGACGCTATCCGCTCAGCGAAGGGATGCAAAGCAGAGAGACTCCAGGCTGGAGAGGCGCTCTTCCCCGATGCTGCGCCTGTTCCCCCTGCTGCTGCTGCTGGCTGCTGTGCCTGTCAGTCACACTGACAGGCAGCGGCGCCGGCAGCATGAAAAGCCTGCTCCCCCACACCTGTAACAGCGGCTCTGTGCAGTGTGGGTCCTGAAGAGGGGCATAGCTATGCCTGCACGAGGGGGTGGAGCTACACAGGATGGAGGGGCAGAGCTACATGGGACCAGGCAGCTGAACAGGGGGAGAGTAAAACCGTGACGGCTGGCCAGACTTGGTAAGTGGAGGGTGAGAGAGAAATGTGTGTGTGTGCGTGTGTGGAGTGTGTATATGTGTTGTGTGTGTGTGTATGGTGGGGGTGTGCATGTGTGAGGTGTGTATGTGTGCCTGCATTATGGACGCTACTACTGGCGGGCATTACATATAAGGACGCTACTACTGGTGGGCATTACATATAAAGATGCTACTACTGACGGGCATTACGTATAAGGATGCTACTATTGGGGGGCATTGCATACAAGGAAGTTGCTACTGGGGGGCATTACGTATAACGACACTACAACAGGGGGCATAATGTATAAGGATGCTACTGCTGGGGGGCATTATGTAAAAGCGGCACTGCTGTGGGCATTATGTATAAGAACGGGATGCTGTTACTGGGGGCATTATGTAAAAACGACACTTCTGTGGGGATTATGTACGGGGGCATTATGTATAAGTGGCAAGTCTGTGGGCATTATGTATAATGACGCTACAACTGGGGGGCTTTATGTATAAGGATGCTATTACTGGGGGGGCATTATGTATAAGCGACACTTCTGTGGGCATTATGTATAAGAATGCTACTACTGTGGGCATTATGTATAAGTGGAACTTCTGTGGGCATTATGTATAAGGACACTACAAATGGGGCCATTATGTATAAGGACGGTACCACTGTGGGGCATTATGTATAAGTGGCACATCTGTGGACATTGTGTATAATGACACTATCACTGGGGGGCATTATGTATAAGGACGCTACTTCAGGAGGGCATTATGTATAAGCGGCACTTCTGTATTATGTATAAGGACGGTACTACTGGGGGGCATTATATATAAGTGGCATGTCTGTGGGCATTATGTATAATGACGCTACCACTGGGGGGCTTTATGTAAAAGAATGCTACTACTGGGAGGGCAGTATGTAAAAGCGGCACTTCTGCGGGCATTATATATAAGGACGCTATTACTGGGGGCATTATGTAAAAACAACACTTCTGTGGGCATTATGTATAAGGACGCTATTACTGGGAGGCATTATGTAAAAGCGGCACATCTGTGGGCATTATGTTTAAGGACGCTACCAATGGGGGCATTATGTATAAGGATGCTACTACAGGGGGGCATTATGTATAAAGCGGCACTTCTGTGGGCATTACGTATAAGGATGCTACCAATGGGGGACATTATGTATAAGGACGGTACTACTGGGGGGCATTATGTATAAGTGGCAAGTCTGTGGGCATTATGTATAATGACGCTACAACTGGGAGGCATTATGTATAAGCGGCACTTCTATGGGCATTATGTATAAGGATGCTACTACTGTGGGCATTATGTATAAGCAGAACTTCTGTGGGCATTATGTATAAGGATGCTACTACTGGGGGGGCAGTATACGCTGACCCTTTGTGTATAGGAGGGCTCAAATTTATAGTTTGCAGGGGGGCGCCAAACACCCTAGCACCGGCCCTGCTTTTGAGTGTATATATTCATGGAAGAAAAGATGACTTTAAGTTTTATAGCTATTATATACTGTTCTTACTACAACCCTGCCACCTGGCATTTGGGAACTGGGATTACAAGCCCACTTACAGTATATGTTGTTGAAGAGACACTGTACCTGGACACACGAAGCAGGGACACTTGCGGTTTACTGACAATTATTGGAAGACACAGTAGTTATATTGAACCATTAATTTGTAATTGCTGATGCATGTATATTGTGTAACAAAATATTGACTGATCTTATAACTGTTATTTGTGCGCTTATGTACTTTTTGAGTATCCATTGTATTTTTTGAGGTATAAAGACCTGAGCATTATTTGCTCTACAGTATTTATAATTGATGCATGGATGTATTTATATGTTCCCTGGTTAGAGAAATGGAAGTGAAACTTGTTATTGACAAAAGGAGTGTATAGATAACCAGCTTGTTAGCGTACACAGTTGCCAATATCCGGAGTTTACTGTCCTCTTCAATAAACAAGTTCTCTGCAGCATTGAGGTCACAAAGGACATGCGGGCCACATCCTGGTGTCACTTGCCCAGGGGTGACACTAAGATGCCGGCTCCTGCTCAGTGACAGGAGCCGGGGTGCTGCACTGTAACAATGCATGCAGTACTTGGCTCCTGCCATAGTATAGAAGCCGGCACTGAAACCACAGCAGTCTCCGGTGGCAGTCTACATCTCCTGAAGTCACTCCCCCTCCCACAAGGTCACACCCTCACATGAGGCCACACCACCTTTTCCGCAGCGGGTGTGGTGACACCTCTGCTCCAAGGAGGCACCTGTTTGAATCACTCTTTGTGTGGTCCCATCTTCCTTACCTCTCTAAACCATTCCCAAGAACCTGAACTGGGTGGGTGAATTCAATTACCAGGTAAAGCAGAATGTCTCTCGTATAAATCACATGAGCACCATCTCATACAATACGTGGGTGCAAATTTAGACTTAAAAGTTAAAAGGCCTCTCTTATCCTATTCTAGCTACACGACCCCTCTATTTGCATTACATCTCCATCATCTACTTTATTTAACCTTAACTTAGGGCATATTAAGGGGACATATCCTCAGAAGCCAGTAATTGCATGCCTGTGAGAGCAGCATTGTTTATTATTGCTAGCTCAGCAGCCTCTCTGCATAACACAGTACAGATCTAGGACAGAGTAGATATGACTGGTCAGCTCTCCATTATGGCCCAGACAACAGTTCACAGGGTCCCTCTCTAGTCTACTACTATATGTGACCAGTGATCTTCCAAATGGGCAAATGACTCTGCCCACTCAGTGCAGGCAGAGTCATTTGCCCGTTTGGAAGATCACTGGTCACATATAGTAGTAGAGAGGTCACATATAGTAGTAGAGAGGAGGACAAAGGAGCAGGGCCTGGGCATCACCACCTGAATTGAGGGACCCTGTGAACTGTTAGTTCAAGGATTCTGGTGCCTGATTCAGTGCATGCACTGTAGCCAGCTTATCCCACTCCAGGCACCTCTCAGCCTGCTAACACCATACTAGCACGTAGCCTGAGCCAACATAACTGTGTCACGCTCGGCTGGAAATGAGGATCCGGTGACTGAGGTTTGCCTGAGGAAGTGGACACTTGCGAGGGAAGAAGACGAGGTGGCTGGATGTAATTCCTACTTATGGGTCAGGAGCAAGAGAAGTGGAGACTACCGAGATGGTATTGTCACTGTAAATAATGAACTGCGGGTGGTAATCTGTGACTTGGAAAACTGAAGAGACTGTGAGCTGTGGCTTGAATAACGAGGCTGAGGAGCACTGAAGATGAAGGATTGTGAACGGTGAGCTGTGGCTTGGATAACGAGGCTGAACAACACTTGAAGATAATGAACTGTGGTTTGAAAGATGAGGTTGAAGAACACTGAAGATGAAGGACTGTGAACGTTGAGCTGTGGCTTGGATAACGAGGCTGAAGTACACTTGAAGATAATGAACTGTGGTTTGAAAGACGAGGTTGAAGAACACTGAAGATGAACTGTGAACGGTGAGCTGTGGCTTGGATAACGAGGCTGAAGAGCACGGTAACTGTCGACGACCAAGATCCTTGAAGAATCAAGATTACCGAGTACGCCCCTCTCAGATGGTATCAGGTTAGGGACGGTGGGACTGCTGCAATCAGAAAGACCGAGGCAGAGAAAAGCTGGAGAGTAACCAAGGTACCGAAGTAACCTGGGAGCACAGGGCTGGAGATCCTACACCTAAGTAGTAACTTGAAGTACTGGCACTCATAACCTGAACCAGCTCCCTTTTAAGAGGAGAGATCTCCCTGGATTGGCTGGACAGAATGAGCCTGTGCAATAGGTTCAAGCTTTGGTCTCCAACATGGCCGCCCCTGTGCAGCAGACACATTTTAGTGTTTACCACCAGAACTCCCCCTGGCCTCTCCGGAAGCTGCTCCCTAGTGCCAGCAAGCCCGCTGCAGCAGCCTCCGGCTACTGCGAGCGGACCCGCCACAGCATCCCCTCACCGCCGCACACGGACCTGTTGTAGCAGCCCAGCACCGCCGCTGCCCGCCAGACACCTGAGCGGTAACCACCGTGGCTCCGATCATACGGTAAGGCTCCGGGACATGACAAACTGTCTGAATTTGCTTCCTTAGCTTTCAAATTCTGCTGCCCAAACATCACTGCTCTGACTGGATTCTGCTCCCCATTGAATTGAATGCTCTACTTTGGTTTGCTTTTTCCATAGGCCAGGGATTGTACCTTGTCACACGCCTGCCTACTCCTGCTAGCCTAGCATCCAATTGGCACAGCTGCCTCCAGCTTTGGGTCAACTGCTTGTAACACAGCCTGGCACTTGGAATAGGATGCTGTACCATTACTCCATTGTTGTTAGGGAACTCAGCACTATGGCCCTCATTCCGAGTTGTTCGCTCGTTATTTTTCTTCGCATCGGTGCGATTTTCCGCTAACTGCGCATGCGCAATGTTCGCACTGCGGCTGCATCAAGTAAATTTGCTAAGAAGTTTGGTATTTTACTCACGGCATTACGAGGTTTTTTCTTCGTTCTGGTGATTGGAGTGTGATTGACAGGAAGTGGGTGTTTCTGGGCGGAAACTGACCGTTTTATGGGTGTGTGTGAAAAAACGCTGCCGTTTCGGGGGAAAACGCGGGAGTGGCTGGAGAAACGGGGGAGTGTCTGGGCGAACGCTGGGTGTGTTTGTGACGTCAAACCAGGAACGAAACTGACTGAACTGATCGCAGTGGCAGAGTAAGTGTCGAGCTACTCAGAAACTGCTAAGAAATTTCTATTTGCAATTTTGAGAATCTTTCGTTCGCAATTCTGCTAAGCTAAGATTCACTCCCAGTAGGCGGCAGCTTAGCGTGTTCAATGCTGCTAAAAGCAGCTTGCGAGCGAACAACTCGGAATGAGGGCCTATGTGTGTGAGACCCCTGGAGCCAGTGAGAGGGTCTTCTGCCAGTAACAGCCACTCTTGATCCCATAGAGCTGTATGCGCTTACCGGTACTTGAGATGCCGCCTTGTCTTAAACCTCTAGCAGTAGGGGCTCACATAATAGGCTGGAGACCACAAGGTAATAAACCTGGAGTGTAGCTGTAGGATGACTGGAGAGGGAAGGGTTAACAGCAGACAGACTGGATACTGGAATGGTAACTGCAGACAGGCTTGACAAGATATGGTGACTGAAGACTGCAGGACTGAATTAGAGATGAGCGGGTTCGGTTCCTCGGAATCCGAACCCCCCCCGAACTTCAGCCTTTTTACACGGGTCCGAGGCAGACTCGGATCTTCCCGCCTTGCTCGGTTAACCCGAGCGCGCCCGAACGTCATCATCCCGCTGTCGGATTCTCGCGAGGCTCGTATTCTATCGCGAGACTCGGATTCTATATAAGGAGCCGCGCGTCGCCGCCATTTTCACACGTGCATTGAGATTGATAGGGAGAGGACGTGGCTGGCGTCCTCTCCGTTAGAATAGATAGAGACACTTGAGTTGATTTACTACTAACTTAGTAATTTTGGGGAGCATTAGGAGTACTCAGAGTGCAGAGTTTTGCTGATAGTTACTAGTGACCACCACCAGTTTTATTTATTATTTAATATAATCCGTTCTCTGCCTGAAAAAAAACGATACACAGTCACATACCATATCTGTGCTCAGCCTCAGTGTGCTGCATGATAATATCATCTATGTATATCTGACTGTGCTGAGTGCTCACTGCTCACACAGCTGAATTGTGGGGGAGACTGGGGTGCAGTTATAGCAGGAGTACAGTGCACACTTTTGCTGCCAGTGTGACTGACCAGTGACCACCAGTATATTGTCTGCCTGAAAAAATTAAACACTCCTGTGGTGTTTTTTTTTTTTATTCTATAAACGCATTCTGCTGATAGTGTCCAGCAGGTCCGTCATTCATTATATTATATAAATATTTACCTGCAGTAGTGTTATATTTTTTTTGTTCATCTTTATCATCTCTATATTAGCAGACGCAGTACGGTAGTCCACGGCTGTGGCTACCTCTGTGTCGTCAGTGCTCGTCCATAATTGTATACCTACCTGTGGTGGGGTTTATTTTTCTATCTTCTTCATACTAGTAGTTTAGGAGTCTGCTGACAGTGTCCAGCAGGTCCGTCATTATATTATATATACCTGCAGTAGTGATATATATATATTTTTTATATCATTATCATCTCTATACTAGCAGACGCAGTACGGTAGTCCACGGCTGTAGCTACCTCTGTGTCGTCAGTGCTCGTCCATAATTGTATACCTACCTGTGGTGGGTTTTTTTTTCTATCTTCTTCAACCACCACCAGTTTTATTTATTATTTAATATAATCCGTTCTCTGCCTGAAAAAAAACGATACACAGTCACATACCATATCTGTGCTCAGCCTCAGTGTGCTGCATGATAATATCATCTATGTATATCTGACTGTGCTGAGTGCTCACTGCTCACAAAGCTGAATTGTGGGGGAGACTGGGGTGCAGTTATAGCAGGAGTACAGTGCACACTTTTGCTGCCAGTGTGACTGACCAGTGACCACCAGTATATTGTCTGCCTGAAAAAGTTAAACACTCCTGTGGTTTTTTTTTTTTTATTCTATAAACGCATTCTGCTGACAGTGTCCAGCAGGTCCGTCATTCATTATATTATATAAATATTTACCTGCAGTAGTGTTATATCGGTAGTCCACGGCTGTAGCTACCTCTGTGTCGTCAGTGCTCGTCCATAATTGTATACCTACCTGTGGTGGGTTTTTTTTTTCTATCTTCTTCATACTAGTAGTTTAGGAGTCTGCTGACAGTGTCCAGCAGGTCCGTCATTATATTATATATACCTGCAGTAGTGATATATATATATATTTTTTTTATATCATTATCATCTCTATACTAGCAGACGCAGTACGGTAGTCCACGGCTGTAGCTACCTCTGTGTCGTCAGTGCTCGTCCATAATTGTATACCTACCTGTGGTGGTTTTTTTTTTTCTATCTTCTTCATACTAGTAGTTTAGGAGTCTGCTGACATTGTCCAGCAGGTCCGTCATTATATTATATATACCTGCAGTAGTGATATATATATATTTTTTATATCATTATCATCTCTATACTAGCAGACGCAGTACGGTAGTCCACGGCTGTAGCTACCTCTGTGTCGTCAGTGCTCGTCCATAATTGTATACCTACCTGTGGTGGGGTTTTTTTTTCTATCTTCTTCATACTAGTAGTTTAGGAGTCTGCTGACAGTGTCCAGCAGGTCCGTCATTATATTATATATACCTGCAGTAGTGATATATATATATTTTTTATATCATTATCATCTCTATACTAGCAGACGCAGTACGGTAGTCCACGGCTGTAGCTACCTCTGTGTCGTCAGTGCTCGTCCATAATTGTATACCTACCTGTGGTGGGGTTTATTTTTCTATCTTCTTCATACTAGTAGTTTAGGAGTCTGCTGACAGTGTCCAGCAGGTCCGTCATTTTATTATATATACCTGCAGTAGTGATATATATATATTTTTTATATCATTATCATCTCTATACTAGCAGACGCAGTACGGTAGTCCACGGCTGTAGCTACCTCTGTGTCGTCAGTGCTCGTCCATAATTGTATACCTACCTGTGGTGGAGTTTTTTTTTCTATCTTCTTCAACCACCACCAGTTTTATTTATTATTTAATATAATCCGTTCTCTGCCTGAAAAAAAACGATACACAGTCACATACCATATCTGTGCTCAGCCTCAGTATGCTGCATGATAATATCATCTATGTATATCTGACTGTGCTGAGTGCTCACTGCTCACACAGCTGAATTGTGGGGGAGACTGGGGTGCAGTTATAGCAGGAGTACAGTGCATACTTTTGCTGCCAGTGTGACTGACCAGTGACCACCAGTATATTGTCTGCCTGAAAAAGTTAAACACTCCTGTGGTTTTTTTTTTTTTTTATTCTATAAACGCATTCTGCTGACAGTGTCCAGCAGGTCCGTCATTCATTATATTATATAAATATTTACCTGCAGTAGTGTTATATTTTTTTTGTTCATCTCTATCATCTTTATCATCTCTATATTAGCAGAAGCAGTACGGTAGTCCACGGCTGTAGCTACCTCTGTGTCGTCAGTGCTCGTCCATAATTGTATACCTACCTGTGGTGGGTTTTTTTTTTCTATCTTCTTAATACTAGTAGTTTAGGAGTCTGCTGACAGTGTCCAGCAGGTCCGTCATTATATTATATATACCTGCAGTAGTGATATATATATATTTTTTATATCATTATCATCTCTATACTAGCAGACGCAGTACGGTAGTCCACGGCTGTAGCTACCTCTGTGTCGTCAGTCACTCGTCATCCATAAGTATACTAGTATCCATCCATCTCCATTGTTTACCTGAGGTGCCTTTTAGTTGTGCCTATTAAAAATGGAGAACAAAAATGTTGAGGTTCCAAAAATAGGGAAAGATCAAGATCCACTTCCACCTCGTGCTGAAGCTGCTGCCACTAGTCATGGCCGAGACGATGAAATTCCATCAACGTCGTCTGCCAAGGTCGATGCCCAATGTCATAGTACAGAGCATGTAAAATCCAAAACACAAAATATCAGTAAAAAAAGGACTCAAAAATCTAAAATAAAATCGTCGGAGGAGAAGCGTAAACTTGCCAATATGCCATTTACCACACGGAGTGGCAAGGAACGGCTGAGGCCCTGGCCTATGTTCATGGCTAATGGTTCAGCTTCACATGAGGATGGAAGCACTCAGCCTCTCGCTAGAAAAATGAAAAGACTTAAGCTGGCAAAAGCACAGCAAAGAACTGTGCGTTCTTCGAAATCACAAATCCACAAGGAGAGTCCAATTGTGTCGGTTGCGATGCCTGACCTTCCCAACACTGGACGTGAAGAGCATGCGCCTTCCACCATTTGCACGCCCCCTGCAAGTGCTGGAAGGAGCACCCGCAGTCCAGTTCCTGTTAGTCAGATTGAAGATGTCAGTGTTGAAGTACACCAGGATGAGGAGGATATGGGTGTTGCTGGCGCTGGGGAGGTAATTGACAAGGAGGATTCTGATGGTGAGGTGGTTTGTTTAAGTCAGGCACCTGGGGAGACACCTGTTGTCCGTGGGAGGCATATGGCCATTGACATGCCTGGTGAAAATACCAAAAAAATCAGCTCTTCGATGTGGAAGTATTTCAACAGAAATGCGGACAACAGGTGTCAAGCCGTGTGTTGCCTTTGTCAAGCTGTAATAAGTAGGGGTAAGGACGTTAACCACCTCGGAACATCCTCCCTTATACGTCACCTGCAGCGCATTCATCATAAGTCAGTGACAAGTTCAAAAACTTTGGGCGACAGCGGAAGCAGTCCACTGACCAGTAAATCCCTTCCTCTTGTAACCAAGCTCACGCAAACCACCCCACCAACTCCCTCAGTGTCAATTTCCTCCTTCCCCAGGAATGCCAATAGTCCTGTAGGCCATGTCACTGGCAATTCTGACGAGTCCTCTCCTGCCTGGGATTCCTCCGATGCATCCTTGCGTGTAACGCCTACTGCTGCTGGCGCTGCTGTTGTTGCTGCTGGGAGTCGATGGACATCCCAGAGGGGAAGTCGTAAGACGACTTTTACTACTTCCACCAAGCAATTGACTGTCCAACAGTCCTTTGCGAGGAAGATGAAATATCACAGCAGTCATCCTGCTGCAAAGCAGATAACTGAGGCCTTGGCATCCTGGGCGGTGAGAAACGTGGTTCCGGTATCCATCATTACTGCAGAGCCAACTATAGACTTGTTGGAGGTACTGTGTCCCCGGTACCAAATACCATCTAGGTTCCATTTCTCTAGGCAGGCGATACCGAAAATGTACACAGACCTCAGAAAAAGACTCACCAGTGTCCTAAAAAATGCAGTTGTACCCAATGTCCACTTAACCACGGACATGTGGACAAGTGGAGCAGGGCAGACTCAGGACTATATGACTGTGACAGCCCACTGGGTAGATGTATTGACTCCCGCCGCAAGAACAGCAGCGGCGGCACCAGTAGCAGCATCTCGCAAACGCCAACTCTTTCCTAGGCAGGCTACGCTTTGTATCACCGCTTTCCAGAATACGCACACAGCTGAAAACCTCTTACGGCAACTGAGGAAGATCATCGCAGAATGGCTTACCCCAATTGGACTCTCCTGTGGATTTGTGGCATCGGACAACGCCAGCAATATTGTGTGTGCATTAAATCTGGGCAAATTCCAGCACGTCCCATGTTTTGCACATACCTTGAATTTGGTGGTGCAGAATTATTTAAAAAACGACAGGGGCGTGCAAGAGATGCTGTCGGTGGCCAGAAGAATTGCGGGACACTTTCGGCGTACAGGCACCACGTACAGAAGACTGGAGCAACACCAAAAACGCCTGAACCTGCCCTGCCATCATCTGAAGCAAGAAGTGGTAACGAGGTGGAATTCAACCCTCTATATGCTTCAGAGGTTGGAGGAGCAGCAAAAGGCCATTCAAGCCTATACAACTGACCACGATATAGGAGGTGGAATGCACCTGTCTCAAGCGCAGTGGAGAATGATTTCAACGTTGTGCAAGGTTCTGCAACCTTTTGAACTTGCCACACGTGAAGTCAGTTCAGACACTGCCAGCCTGAGTCAGGTCATTCCCCTCATCAGGCTTTTGCAGAAGAAGCTGGAGACATTGAAGGAGGAGCTAACACTGAGCGATTCCGCTAGGCATGTGGGACTTGTGGATGGAGCCCTTAATTCGCTTAACAAGGATTCACGGGTGGTCAATCAGTTGAAATCAGAGCACTACATTTTGGCCACCGTGCTCGATCCTAGATTTAAAACCTACCTTGGATCTCTCTTTCCGGCAGACACAAGTCTGCAGGGGTTCAAAGAACTGCTGGTGAGAAAATTGTCAAGTCAAGCGGAACGCGACCTGTCAACATCTCCTCCTTCACATTCTCCCGCAACTGGGGGTGCGAGGAAAAGGCTCAGAATTCCGAGCCCTCCCGCTAGCGGTGATGCAGGGCAGTCTGGATCGACTGCTGATGCTGACATCTGGTCCGGACTGAAGGACCTGCCAACGATTACGGACATGTCGTCTACTGGCACTGCATATGATTCTCTCTCCATTGAAAGAATGGTGGAGGATTATATGAGTGACCGCATCCAAGTAGGCACGTCAGACAGTCCGTACGTATACTGGCAGGAAAAAGAGGCAATTTGGAGGCCCTTGCACAAACTGGCTTTATTCTACCTAAGTTGCCCTCCCACAAGTGTGTACTCCGAAAGAGTGTTTAGTGCCGCCGCTCACCTTGTCAGCAATCGGCGTACGAGGTTACTTCCAGAAAATGTGGAGAAGATGATGTTCATTAAAATGAATTATAATCAATTCCTCCATGGAGACATTCACCAGCAGCAATTGCCTCCACAAAGTACACAGGGAGCTGTGATGGTGGATTCCAGTGGGGACGAATTGATAATCTGTAAGGAGGGGGATGTACACGGTGATGAATCGGAGGATGATGATGAGGTGGACATCTTGCCTCTGTAGAGCCAGTTTGTGCAAGGAGAGATTAATTGCTTCTTTTTTGGTGGGGGTTGCTGAGCTTAGTCATCCAGCGACCTCGGTGCGAATTTTAGGACTAAAAATAATATTGTGAGGTGTTCAGAATAGACTGAAAATGAGTGGAAATTATGGTTATTGAGGTTAATAATACTTTGGGATCAAAATGACCCCCAAATTCTATGATTTAAGCTGTTTTTTAGGGTTTTTTGAAAAAAAACACCCGAATCCAAAACACACCCGAATCCGACAAAAAAAATTCGGTGAGGTTTTGCCAAAACGCGTTCGATCCCAAAACACGGCCACGGAACCGAACCCAAAACCAAAACACAAAACCCGAAAAATTTCCGGTGCACATCTCTAGACTGAATATGTGCTGGTAACTGAAGAATGATAACTGAAGTAAACTGCTGGGAAGCAGAGAGGTGCTGGGTGTGTACTGTGATTGAAAGCAGAGTGCTGCCAGCATGAACCTAGTTGCAGCGAAATTAGCTGAATGAATAGGGTGACTTCGCTGCAGTCTGCAATAAAAGACAGGATGAAAACTTAGTGGCTGGACTGTGGCTGGAGTGCAGGTTCAGGTATTTCGGAGACACTGTAGTTTGCTGCAGACTTGTGACTACAGGCACAGCTGGAGTGAATATTCTCAGAAACCAGCGCTGGCAGGATATAATCACAGAAACTTGGCAAAGCCTGTTCTTGGCTGTACCAGACATGAGAGGAAAAACTATGACACAGAGCAGGTTTGGGGTTGGCATCGGGGGCCCGGCAGTTGGGAGACTGCTGGTCACCATACCGACAGCGGGATCCCATCTGTCAGATGGCCAGCCGGGAGGTGAGTGCAACAAAGACCCTTGCAGGCTTGATGCGCTTTCGATAGAGATGAGCGCCTGAAATTTTTCGGGTTTTGTGTTTTGGTTTTGGGTTCGGTTCCGCGGACGTGTTTTGGGTTCGACCGCGTTTTGGCAAAACCTCACCGAATTTTTTTTGTCGGATTCGGGTGTGTTTTGGATTCGGGTATTTTTTTCAAAAAACACTAAAAAACAGCTTAAATCATAGAATTTGGGGGTCATTTTGATCCCAAAGTATTATTAACCTCAAAAACCATAATTTACACTCATTTTCAGTCTATTCTGAATACCTCACACCTCACAATATTATTTTTAGTCCTAAAATTTGCACCGAGGTCGCTGTGTGAGTAAGATAAGCGACCCTAGTGGCCGACACAAACACCGGGCCCATCTAGGAGTGGCACTGCAGTGTCACGCAGGATGTCCCTTCCAAAAAACCCTCCCCAAACAGCACATGACACAAAGAAAAAAAGAGGCGCAATGAGGTAGCTGTGTGAGTAAGATTAGCGACCCTAGTGGCCGACCCAAACACCGGGCCCATCTAGGAGTGGCACTGCAGTGTCACGCAGGATGTCCCTTCCAAAAAACCCTCCCCAAACAGCACATGACGCAAAGAAAAAAAGAGGCGCAATGAGGTAGCTGTGTGAGTAAGATTAGCGACCCTAGTGCCCGACCCAAACACCGGGCCCATCTAGGAGTGGCACTGCAGTGTCACGCAGGATGTCCCTTCCAAAAAACCCTCCCCAAACAGCACATGACGCAAAGAAAAAAAGAGGCGCAATGAGGTAGCTGTGTGAGTAAGATTAGCGACCCTAGTGGCCGACCCAAACACCGGGCCCATCTAGGAGTGGCACTGCAGTGTCACGCAGGATGTCCCTTCCAAAAAACCCTCCCCAAACAGCACATGACGCAAAGAAAAAAAGAGGCGCAATGAGGTAGCTGTGTGAGTAAGATTAGCGACCCTAGTGGCCGACCCAAACACCGGGCCCATCTAGGAGTGGCACTGCAGTGTCACGCAGGATGTCCCTTCCAAAAAACCCTCCCCAAACAGCACATGACGCAAAGAAAAAAAGAGGCGCAATGAGGTAGCTGTGTGAGTAAGATTAGCGACCCTAGTGGCCGACCCAAACACCGGGCCCATCTAGGAGTGGCACTGCAGTGTCACGCAGGATGTCCCTTCCAAAAAACCCTCCCCAAACAGCACATGACGCAAAGAAAAAAAGAGGTGCAATGAGGTAGCTGTGTGAGTAAGATTAGCGACCCTAGTGGCCGACCCAAACACCGGGCCCATCTAGGAGTGGCACTGCAGTGTCACGCAGGATGTCCCTTCCAAAAAACCCTCCCCAAACAGCACATGATGCAAAGAAAAAAAGAGGCGCAATGAGGTAGCTGTGTGAGTAAGATTAGCGACCCTAGTGGCCGACCCAAACACCGGGCCCATCTAGGAGTGGCACTGCAGTGTCACGCAGGATGTCCCTTCCAAAAAACCCTCCCCAAACAGCACATGACGCAAAGAAAAAGAAAAGAAAAAAGAGGTGCAAGATGGAATTGTCCTTGGGCCCTCCCACCCACCCTTATGTTGTATAAACAGGACATGCACACTTTAACCAACCCATCATTTCAGTGACAGGGTCTGCCACACGACTGTGACTGAAATGACGGGTTGGTTTGGACCCCCACCAAAAAAGAAGCAATTAATCTCTCCTTGCACAAACTGGCTCTACAGAGGCAAGATGTCCACCTCATCATCATCCTCCGATATATCACCGTGTACATCCCCCTCCTCACAGATTATCAATTCGTCCCCACTGGAATCCACCATCTCAGCTCCCTGTGTACTTTGTGGAGGCAATTGCTGCTGGTCAATGTCTCCGCGGAGGAATTGATTATAATTCATTTTAATGAACATCATCTTCTCCACATTTTCTGGATGTAACCTCGTACGCCGATTGCTGACAAGGTGAGCGGCGGCACTAAACACTCTTTCGGAGTACACACTTGTGGGAGGGCAACTTAGGTAGAATAAAGCCAGTTTGTGCAAGGGCCTCCAAATTGCCTCTTTTTCCTGCCAGTATAAGTACGGACTGTGTGACGTGCCTACTTGGATGCGGTCACTCATATAATCCTCCACCATTCTTTCAATGGTGAGAGAATCATATGCAGTGACAGTAGACGACATGTCCGTAATCGTTGTCAGGTCCTTCAGTCCGGACCAGATGTCAGCATCAGCAGTCGCTCCAGACTGCCCTGCATCACCGCCAGCGGGTGGGCTCGGAATTCTGAGCCTTTTCCTCGCACCCCCAGTTGCGGGAGAATGTGAAGGAGGAGATGTTGTTGACAGGTCGCGTTCCGCTTGACTTGACAATTTTCTCACCAGCAGGTCTTTCAACCCCAGCAGACTTGTGTCTGCCGGAAAGAGAGATCCAAGGTAGGCTTTAAATCTAGGATCGAGCACGGTGGCCAAAATGTAGTGCTCTGATTTCAACAGATTGACCACCCGTGAATCCTTGTTAAGCGAATTAAGGGCTCCATCCACAAGTCCCACATGCCTAGCGGAATCGCTCCGTGTTAGCTCCTCCTTCAATGTCTCCAGCTTCTTCTGCAAAAGCCTGATGAGGGGAATGACCTGACTCAGGCTGGCAGTGTCTGAACTGACTTCACGTGTGGCAAGTTCAAAGGGCATCAGAACCTTGCACAACGTTGAAATCATTCTCCACTGCGCTTGAGACAGGTGCATTCCACCTCCTATATCGTGCTCAATTGTATAGGCTTGAATGGCCTTTTGCTGCTCCTCCAACCTCTGAAGCATATAGAGGGTTGAATTCCACCTCGTTACCACTTCTTGCTTCAGATGATGGCAGGGCAGGTTCAGTAGTTTTTGGTGGTGCTCCAGTCTTCTGTACGTGGTGCCTGTACGCCGAAAGTGTCCCGCAATTCTTCTGGCCACCGACAGCATCTCTTGCACGCCCCTGTCGTTTTTTAAATAATTCTGCACCACCAAATTCAAGGTATGTGCAAAACATGGGACGTGCTGGAATTTGCCCATATTTAATGCACACACAATATTGCTGGCGTTGTCCGATGCCACAAATCCACAGGAGAGTCCAATTGGGGTAAGCCATTCCGCGATGATCTTCCTCAGTTGCCGTAAGAGGTTTTCAGCTGTGTGCGTATTCTGGAAACCGGTGATACAAAGCGTAGCCTGCCTAGGAAAGAGTTGGCGTTTGCGAGATGCTGCTACTGGTGCCGCCGCTGCTGTTCTTGCGGCGGGAGTCCATACATCTACCCAGTGGGCTGTCACAGTCATATAGTCCTGACCCTGCCCTGCTCCACTTGTCCACATGTCCGTGGTTAAGTGGACATTGGGTACAGCTGCATTTTTTAGGACACTGGTGACTCTTTTTCTGAGGTCTGTGTAAATTTTCGGTATCGCCTGCCTAGAGAAATGGAACCTAGATGGTATTTGGTACCGGGGACACAGTACCTCCAACAAGTCTCTAGTTGGCTCTGCAGTAATGATGGATACCGGAACCACGGTTCTCACCACCCAGGATGCCAAGGCCTCAGTTATCCGCTTTGCAGTAGGATGACTGCTGTGATATTTCATCTTCCTCGCAAAGGACTGTTGGACAGTCAATTGCTTGGTGGAAGTAGTAAAAGTGGTCTTACGACTTCCCCTCTGGGATGACCATCGACTCCCAGCAGCAACAACAGCAGCGCCAGCAGCAGTAGGCGTTACACGCAAGGATGCATCGGAGGAATCCCAGGCAGGAGAGGAATCGTCAGAATTGCCAGTGACATGGCCTGCAGGACTATTGGCATTCCTGGGGAAGGAGGAAATTGACACTGAGGGAGTTGGTGGGGTGGTTTGCGTGAGCTTGGTTACAAGAGGAAGGGATTTACTGGTCAGTGGACTGCTTCCGCTGTCACCCAAAGTTTTTGAACTTGTCACTGACTTATTATGAATGCGCTGCAGGTGACGTATAAGGGAGGATGTTCCGAGGTGGTCAACGTCCTTACCCCTACTTATTACAGCTTGACAAAGGGAACACACGGCTTGACACCTGTTGTCCGCATTTCTGTTGAAATACTTCCACACCGAAGAGCTGATTTTTTTGGTATTTTCACCTGGCATGTCAACGGCCATATTCCTCCCACGGACAACAGGTGTCTCCCCGGGTGCCTGACTTAAACAAACCACCTCACCATCAGAATCCTCCTGGTCAATTTCCTCCCCAGCGCCAGCAACACCCATATCCTCCTCATCCTGGTGTACTTCAACACTGACATCTTCAATCTGACTATCAGGAACTGGACTGCGGGTGCTCCTTCCAGCACTTGCAGGGGGCGTGCAAATGGTGGAAGGCGCAAGCTCTTCACGTCCAGTGTTGGGAAGGTCAGGAATCGCAACCGACACAATTGGACTCTCCTTGTGGATTTGTGATTTCGAAGAATGCACAGTTCTTTGCTGTGCTGCTTTTGCCAGCTTGAGTCTTTTCATTTTTCTAGCGAGAGGCTGAGTGCTTCCATCCTCATGTGAAGCTGAACCACTAGCCATGAACATAGGCCAGGGCCTCAGCCGTTCCTTGCCACTCCGTGTGGTAAATGGCATATTGGCAAGTTTACGCTTCTCCTCCGACAATTTTATTTTAGGTTTTGGAGTCCTTTTTTTTCTGATATTTGGTGTTTTGGATTTGACATGCTCTGTACTATGACATTGGGCATCGGCCTTGGCAGACGACGTTGCTGGCATTTCATCGTCTCGGCCATGACTAGTGGCAGCAGCTTCAGCACGAGGTGGAAGTGGATCTTGATCTTTCCGTAATTTTGGAACCTCAACATTTTTGTTCTCCATATTTTAATAGGCACAACTAAAAGGCACCTCAGGTAAACAATGGAGATGGATACTAGTATACAATTATGGACTGCCTGCCGACTGCAGACACAGAGGTAGCCACAGCCGTGAACTACCGTACTGTACTGTGTCTGCAGCTAATATAGACTGGTTGATAAAGAGAAGATGTCTATGTAACTATGTATGTATAAAGAAGACTGAAAAAAATCCACGGTTAGGTGGTATACAATTATGGACGGACTGCCTGCCGAGTGCAGACACAGAGGTAGCCACAGCCGTGAACTACCGTACTGTACTGTGTCTGCAGCTAATATAGACTGGTTGATAAAGAGAAGATGTCTATGTAACTATGTATGTATAAAGAAGAATGAAAAAAATCCACGGTTAGGTGGTATACAATTATGGACGGACTGCCTGCCGAGTGCAGACACAGAGGTAGCCACAGCCGTGAACTACCGTACTGTACTGTGTCTGCAGCTAATATAGACTGGTTGATAAAGAGAAGATGTCTATGTAACTATGTATGTATAAAGAAGAATGAAAAAAATCCACGGTTAGGTGGTATACAATTATGGACGGACTGCCTGCCGAGTGCAGACACAGAGGTAGCCACAGCCGTGAACTACCGTACTGTACTGTGTCTGCAGCTAATATAGACTGGTTGATAAAGAGAAGATGTCTATGTAACTATGTATGTATAAAGAAGAATGAAAAAAATCCACGGTTAGGTGGTATACAATTATGGACGGACTGCCTGCCGAGTGCAGACACAGAGGTAGCCACAGCCGTGAACTACCGTACTGTACTGTGTCTGCAGCTAATATAGACTGGTTGATAAAGAGAAGATGTCTATGTAACTATGTATGTATAAAGAAGACTGAAAAAAATCCACGGTTAGGTGGTATACAATTATGGACGGACTGCCTGCCGAGTGCAGACACAGAGGTAGCCACAGCCGTGAACTACCGTACTGTACTGTGTCTGCAGCTAATATAGACTGGTTGATAAAGAGAAGATGTCTATGTAACTATGTATGTATAAAGAAGAATGAAAAAAATCCACGGTTAGGTGGTATTACAATTATGGACGGACTGCCTGCCGAGTGCAGAGACACAGAGGTAGCCACAGCCGTGAACTACCATACTGTGTCTGCTGCGACTGGATGATAAATGATATAAAAAATATATATATATCACTACTGCAGCCGGACAGGTATATATTATATATTATATAATGACGGACCTGCTGGACACTGTCTGTCAGCAGAATGAGTTTTATTTTTATAGAATAAAAAAAAAAAAAACACACAAGTGAAGTCACACGACGAGTGTTTAACTTTTTCAGGCAATCACAATATAAGTATACTACTAACTATACTGGTGGTCAGTGTGGTCAGGTCACTGGTCAGTCACACTGGCAGTGGCACTCCTGCAGCAAAAGTGTGCACTGTTTAATTTTAATATAATATGTACTCCTGGCTCCTGCTATAACCTATAACTGGCACTGCAGTAGTGCTCCCCAGTCTCCCCCACAATTATAAGCTGTGTGAGCTGAGCAGTCAGACAGATATATAATATATATAGATGATGCAGCACACTGGCCTGAGCCTGAGCAGTGCACTGCACAGTGCACACAGATATGGTATGTGACTGACTGAGTCACTGTGTGTATCGCTTTTTTCAGGCAGAGAACGGATATATTAAATAAACTGCACTGTGTGTCTGGTGGTCACTCACTATATAATATATTATGTACTCCTGGCTCCTGCTATAACCTATAACTGGCACTGCAGTAGTGCTCCCCAGTCTCCCCCACAATTATAAGCTGTGTGAGCTGAGCAGTCAGACAGATATATATAATATTATATATAGATAATAGATGATGCAGCACACTGGCCTGAGCCTGAGCAGTGCACACAGATATGGTATGTGACTGACTGAGTCACTGTGTGTATCGCTTTTTTCAGGCAGAGAACGGATATATTAAATAAACTGCACTGTGTGTCTGGTGGTCACTCACTATATAATATATTATGTACTCCTGGCTCCTGCTATAACCTATAACTGGCACTGCAGTAGTGCTCCCCAGTCTCCCCCACAATTATAAGCTGTGTGAGCTGAGCAGTCAGACAGATATATATAATATTATATATAGATAATAGATGATGCAGCACACTGGCCTGAGCCTGAGCAGTGCACACAGATATGGTATGTGACTGAGTCACTGTGTGCTGTGTATCGCTTTTTTCAGGCAGAGAACGGATTATAAAGTAAACTGCACTGTCCTCACTAGTAAACTCTCTCCACTCAGTCTCTACACTTCTACAGTAACAGTACTCCTCCTAGTCAGCTCCAGTAAATCTCTCTCAGTCTCTTATAATCTAAATGGAGAGGACGCCAGCCACGTCCTCTCCCTATCAATCTCAATGCACGTGTGAAAATGGCGGCGACGCGCGGCTCCTTATATAGAATCCGAGTCTCGCGAGAATCCGACAGCGTCATGATTAACCGAGCAAGGCGGGAAGATCCGAGTCTGCTCGGACCCGTGAAAAAAACCATGAAGTTCTTGCGGGTTCGGATTCAGAGAAACCGAACCCGCTCATCTCTAGCTTTCGACAGGTTCTATTCCCATTCTATGGGTGTTGTGGACACCCACGAGTGGGAATAGTCCCTGTTGGTTGGCATGCCGACCGGAGGGCTAGTCAGTGTTTGGGATGCCGGTGCCGGTATTGTGACTGGCAGTGTCCTGACAGCCAATCACATAACCGCATCCCGGTATGGACACATGATGGCAGGTACAAGGCAGGATCCAACAGGGTATGGGTGCAGGACTAGCAAGGACAACACACAGAGGACTGAGGCAGGATACAGGAATGCAGGTACACAGAGGCAGGGAACCAGGACTCAAGAACAGACAGACTGGGAACTGTACAGGGTACAGCAACCATGTGACAAGTCACTAGGTGCAGGAACTAGGGAATATCACCGGCAACAGGAACTGGGCAGAATCACTATTGGAAGGGAGAGAGATCAATCACAGGAGTCATCAGGCTGGAGTCAGGTAACGAGGCATTCCAAACAGGCCAGCATACTAGTTGCTAGGAGACAGCCAAAAATACAAACAGGAAAGATCCGCAGCAGCGACTCATAACAATTGTAAGGCTAGCTTTTTGAGGTCCATGTACTAAGTGGAGATAGAAATGGCAGAGAAAATCCTTGTACATATAGTTTCTCAATATGTATTAAATGATTTTTCTCTGTATTCTGCCAGTTAGCGCTAACAGTAGGCTAGAAAATAGTGCTGTCATTAGCACCTATGGCAGTGCTAAGTGACTATGTTATTACTAAGGCGACATGTCACTTACTGTCACTGCCGGGAGGGCAGACTTTGGGCTCTCTTCCTCTGTGAGGCTAGTTTTAGTAAAAATCACGGTAGCCACCTCCTGCTTCACATTGATAGCAAGTGAAGCAGGAGCTGCTTTATCGCCACAGTAAGTGGAGTATTGGTACATAAAGCCCTTTATCCTTTGAAGATATGAACAGACTAATAAAAGCAGATAACTATTTTCTTTATCCATGCCCCAACATTTGAGTCTCAGATGGTGGCAGGAGTGTTAAAAAAAAAAGCATCTAAAATTTATTTCAGACTATGAAATCCCTAAAGCTTTTGGGGTTAGCAGAGGCGTGACTAGGGTCTTTGGTGCCCAGGACAAGATGAAGAATCTCACCATCTCTCCCCCACAGACACACACACACACACACACACACACACACAAAACCCCCGTTGAAACTATATGCATGCACCAAAAAAGGGTGTGGCCACATGCAAGAAGGGGTGGGCCACTGAAAATGTGGTATGTCTGCATGACCCGTTTCTCATCACTCTGGGAACATTCCTTTCTGCTCCATAAGCACCTTACCTATATGATGATTTCTCACAATGGGGAACCTCTGAAGAAATGTATCCTCCCTGGAAAGGAAAGATGACATTTTCAGTCAGTATTCACTATTCATGTAGGATATCACATCATCTGGAAGATGCCTTTTTGTGTAGGAATATTAACAAAGTCATCATCATACAACAGAGGTTCAACCAGACTCGTGCCACCTGTTACTTCCTGCCCCCTGCATCGTATCTCAGCACATTATCATCTCCCCCTTGCATCTCTCACCCACATCATCTCCCCCTGCATCTCTTAGCCAAAATATCATCTCCTCCCTGTATTTCTCAACCACACCATCCCCCCCTGCATCTCTCAGCCACACCATCATCTCCTGGTGTCTCTCAGCCACACCATTATCTCCTCCCTGCATCTCTCAGTCACACCATCTTCCCCCTGCATCTCTCAGCACTGCATCATCTCCTCCCTGCTTCATCTCTCAGCACGCCATCATCTCCCTGCATCGTCTCTCAGCACACCATCATCTCTTCCCTGCATTGTTCCTTAGCACGCCCTCATCTCCTCCCTGTGTCTCTCAGCACACATCATCTTCCCCCTGCATCTTTCAGCCACACTATAATCTCCCCTGCGACTCTCAACCACACTATATCCTCCCCTGCATCTCTCAGCCACACTATATTCTCCCCCTGCATCTCTTAACACACCATCATCTCCTCCCTGCTTCATCTCAGCATGCCATTATCTCCTCCCAACATCTTTCAGCACGTCATCATCTCCATCTTGTGTTGTCTCTCAGCACGCCATCATCTCCTCCCTACGTTGTCTCTCAGCATGCTATTATCTCCTCCCTGTGCCTTCTCTCAGCACACCATCATCTCCTCCCATCTCCTCTCAGCATGCCATAATCTTCCCCCTGTATTAACTCTCAGCACAGCATCACCTCCCCCTGCGTTGTTTCTCAGCACACCATCATCTTCCCCCTGCATCTCTCAGCATACAATCCTCTCCTTCCTGCATCTCTCAGCTACACCATCATCTCCCCCATGTCGTCTCTGAGCATGCCATCATCTCCCCCACCGCATCGTCTCTCAGCACGTCATCACCACCCACTGTGTCATCTCTCAGCCACACTATCATCTCCCCCCCTCAATCGTCTCTCAGCCAAACCATCATCTCCCGCTTGCGCTGTCTCTCAACCACACCATTATCTCCTCCCTGCGTCTCTCAACCACACCATCATCTCCCCACTGCATCATCTCTCCCCTGTGTCTCTCAGTCACACCATCATGTTTCGCTTGCGTCTCTCAGCCTCCCCCTTTCACTCTGTATCTCTGTCTCCCCACCTTCACTCTGTGTCAAACAGCCCCCCTTCATTCTGTGTCTCTGTGTGCCCTCCCTCATTCTGTGTCTCTCTGTGCCCTTCTTCATTCTGTGTCTATCTGTGTCCCCCCTCCCTTCATTTTCTCCCCGTTAACTGTCAGCCTCCCTCACCTTCAGACTGTCATCTGGCTTCTGTGTAGATGAGCTGGCAGACAGTGAGGCAAGGTAGGGTAGATGCAGTGCCAGTGATCTTCTTACCGGTAGGACGGTGAGGGTGACGTCACGTGACGCTGGCGGCGTGCTCCTGAAAAGTGCTATCATGGTTGGTGGCGCAGTGGCGAGTCTGTGGAAGGTGGTAGGGTATGCTGCCCTGGCTGGCGGTGTTCCCCTCTGGTGGGTCTGCAACAGCCCCAGAGCATGTGCCCTGCTCACCCCTCCCTAGTTACATCACTTGGGGTTAGGCAGCCCCCAGCCAGTCACTTTAGATATATATAGTACATACCACAAAGTGTGTGTGCACGTGCTATTTATTGCTGTCATATTGATGTTTGGCCTTGGTCTTGCACAGTGACGTGTGGTGAGGTCAATAGCTGGGGAGGTACTGGCTTGTATCACAGACAGATTTACACACATAAAAATGATTAGAATATAGAGGTTTTCAGTTAATGACTGGCAAAACCCTGTGGATACACTTTTCGCAGACCCTCCTATCCATAAAATAGCTATTTGTTATTATTACATGTATTTCCAAGAGGACACGGATCATTCCAATTCTTCCAGAGGGATGATACAATGGTCAGCACAGTGTACCTCACTTTCAGCTAAAGATTTGCTAGCTGCACTGAAGGTTTTCCTGTAAGACATTCCCATCGTCCTTGTATACCGAAATGTTTCTAAATATTTTCCATCATCCTATCTTTCTCCATATAGGAGTTCCTTCTGGATTCCTCCACTCACACATGCTATAGGTGTGGATAAAAAAGAGAAGAATGAATAGAATAATACAATAATGACCATAAAAATTATAAGAATAATACAAGATGGTATTATAAGTTACAAATATCTTATTTGTATTCTAATATTTTTTTATAGTGAAAACTCTGGAACATACTGGAGTATGACAGAAGAAGCTCAGCCTCCCCTGCCTACCCTGAACACACATCACTGCACTCACGTTTCCCTCATTTGTGTTCCCAGTGTGTGTTTGTTTCATCACCATCAAAAGAATACAGACAGAATGATTCCAATTTTTTTTTTTTTTTTTACCCTGGGTGTCATCTGCAAGAGGGTGTACGGAGAAAGAGAGTAGGTGGGGGAGGGGTGTGGGGGGGAGAGGGGTAATGTAATGAGTTATAGGGAGGGCTTACAATATATCTTTCTATCTATGCACAAAAAAACACGAGTGAAACCCTGAGGCGTAGCTTTGAGTTAAGTCTATACACAGGTGTAACTATTTTATATGCATGTGATTAGCCCGTGTCAATGAAATACAGATGACAGATATAATATATGAAAAAGATACAATATATGAAAAAGAATACAAAGCGCTTTCATACATAAATATGTTGTGATAAATAATAGTGGCCGAGGTTGCACGATAAGGTTACAAGGGAGCCCTGTCCTTGTACAACATTTCATAAAAATGATAGTAGTAATACCAATAGTAAGCCTCATACAGTGACACCAGAAACAAACCCTGAAGCAGTCTCCTGCTGGGAAAATCCATCCAGTGTTCTAAATAATGTCACCTCTAACCCTGATGCCAGAATATCTCTCAGTAGTAATAAAGGCATGCTACAGTGGTATCTGAAAAGAGGAAATAAAAGAGAAATTATGTCTGAACACTGACATACTGACCCAAACGCATGCAGCGCTATGCTCTTCCAGTTGTGTTAACATCACTCCGGAAATAATTGGTTTTATTAAGCTGTAAAAACATAATAATACCCATCCCACATTGAACCAAAGTGACAAGTATAGCTCAGCAAAGCTCTTACAGTGGTAACAGCTGTTAACTATTTTCTATGCATACAAAAGTAACATGCGTGCCCCACAAAATCACTATGTCAGTCTGCAGAGAATAATAGAAGCTATTTTGGAGGCACTTTTACTAGTCTTTATTATTTTTTGGTGTAAAACCCTGATGATTACCATTCCTTATCACCATATATCACCGCGATTCGGAATATCTTACTTTGTAATTTATCACTGCAGACAATCCAGGACAAGTGCTGGGTAAAGAGCACATCTTGGCGTGTCTATCCCAGATCTCTCTCTGAAAATACACACTGATAAGATGCAGCCCATAGGTTACAATGTGCTAACGTCATCTACAGAAACGGGCATGACTCAGATGTGTACTCTAATGCTGCCACAGATGCCGAATTTGACTGGGAGGATGGGCAAAATATGCTAACTATACACCTGCTGGGATTTCTATAGAGACACCCAGGGCTTAAAGTGGTCCTGGAGAGGTGGTGGAACTCATTTACTCCGCTACCTACACCCCCCTCCTCCTCACATTAAGTAAAGTCAGGGCCAGTGCTAGTGGTTTCGGCAAATACCCCCCCCCCCCTTCCCCTGTAAACTACAGATGTAGCCACCTTTATCTTGAGTGGCTGCGGCGTTTGTCCCGTTCGACCATACGCAGCGTACTGGGGCGTAGCGAGGCGCGCCTAGTCACAGAGACGCTATCTAATCGCACGGAGACAGACATTTGACGTTTGGCGTTACCTTTACGTGTAATACCTGCGATCAGCCACCAGATGTCGCTTTTTACAATCACCACTGCGCATGCGTGTGGTCTCCCGTAAAATACAATACTGAAATACATAATAAGGACTACTTTACTAAGGCGTCTCATTACGCTGCATACAGTAAATACTGTACTCATTACGCTGCATTATTTAATACAGTACTGTATATACGACACCGACGCAAATAGTACAGCATACAGTATATGATCCATCTACAATACTTTATGAATACTGTATGTGAGCGTCCAAGTCCCGCAGACAAAACATACAGTACTGTAAAACCAGTAGTGTACACTGTCGCAAATGGATGTGTGTTACAAGTTCACTATTGCCTCTCAAGATTAGGAATTTTGTACAGTATGTTATCGTCCTAATCCCGTAGCCATTACAGCATAATCAAAACCAACGGATTTATACATTTGTCTGCGGCGAAGTGGTGAAGTGTTTCGCTTCCTATACTCAGAGTCCAGGGTTCGATTCCTTAAGTACGAATGCATGTTAGTTTTTTTCAGACACTTTATTATTTTTTTTATTCACATACTGTAAACCAGGGCATAGCTGCATGAGCGGTTCTATGCGATCGAGTCCGGTGTACCATAATGTGCAGGTTCTATGCAGGTTAAGGTTCTATGCTCCGTACAGTACACATACAATTCTGTAGCTGGGCAGACTGAATAGAAATGGCTACCACCTATGACTCCTTGCCCCACAGAGGCCCTAGGCTACGGAGCAAGTAATAGTCCAGATTGTACAGACTATGGGGCAATGCTGAAGGAGCGTCACAATCCCCTAGCTAAAATACACAGTATGCACATTATGGTACACCGGACTCGATCACATACTGTAGCACACTGGCAAAATGGCCGCCGCCCCTGAACCCTTGTGCAGGTTATGGGGCAATGCTGAAGGAGCGTCACAATCCCCTAACCAAAATACACAGGGGAGATAGGGATAAGCTACTGTAGGATTGCATACAGTATTACGGTACACCGGACTCAATCGCATAGCACACTGTCAAAACGACCACTACCCATGAACCCCCACCTCCTGAACCCCCACCTCGTGGCAGGCAGCAGTTGGGTATGGAATGAGAAATGGCATAAGCTGTGCAGGCTACGGGGCGATGCTGAAGGAGCGTCACAATCCCCTAGCCAAAATACACAGAGATACTGTAAGCGAAGTCTATGCACATTACAGTACGTTACACCGGGCTCGGTCGCATAGCAAACTGACAAAACACAAGTTTTACAGTACATACAGTAAAGCAGGCCAAAGCTGCAGGAGAGTTTCTACTGTAAAGGTTCTATGCACCGTACGGTAATGTACACATACAATTCTATAGCAGGGCAGACTCAATTGAAATGGCTACCGCCTGTGACTCCTAGCTCCTAGGAGGCACTCAGCTATGGAGCAAATAACAGCACAGATTTTGCAGGCTACGGGGCAATGCTGAAGGAGCGTCACAATCCCCTAGCTACAATACACAGGGGTGATAGAGATAATCGAGTGGCTGGAGGGGGGGTCCCCTTGATTTAAGGGGCCCCCACTCCTCCAGGGTACTCCGGCCAGGTGTGACTAGTTGGGTATTTAATTCCATGGCCGCAGGGACCGGTATAAAAGTCTCCCCCGGCTGTGCATTATCTGTCCAGCTAGTGGAGCCCAGTGCTGATTCAAAAAATATGGGGAACCCCTACGCTTTTTTGTCCCCCTTATTTTTTGCACCAGGACCAGGCGCAGAGCCCGGTGCTGGTTCTAAAAAGATGGGGGATCCCGTGTCCATTTTTTCCGTATTCCTGCCGGAATTCGACTGCAATTGCATATACAGTACTGTACCCCTTAATGTCACTGCTTACAGTATACAGTATTTAGACATGAGCTTGTGTACAGTATCTGTCATGAGGTGCTTTTTTCACTGACACTATAACTTTTTTCTATTGTAATATACTGTACAGAGGCGGCAAACTAGCCAAACGGGAATAATCAGCTTCTGCAGAATAAAATGAGATGCTACAGTACATGCCTATATTCTGTGAGTGACTGCGGCTCTATGAAATTAAATCAGAAAATTTAAATATGAAATGCATTACTAATGTGTGGCATTACTGTACTGTATGTGTATAAGGTGTACTACAATATTTTCTGGTGTAACATAAGGAAAGGGCACTACTGCATGGTCTAATGCAGTGGTTCTCAAACTTGGTCCTCAGGACCCCACACAGTGCATGTTTTGCAGGTAAACCAGCAAGTGCACAGATGTATTCATTACTAACTGACACATTTTAGAAGGTCCATACAGTAGGTGGAGCTAATTTTTTCACTTGTGATTCTGTGAGACCTGCAAAACCTGCACTGTGTGGGGTCCTGAGGACTGAGTTTGAGAACCTGTGGTCTAATGTAAATAAAGATGAATGTGGTGGGGTGTAATGTGAATAAGGGGCATTACTGTTAGGAGTAATGTGGTACTATGATATGATGTCATGAGAATAAGAGACACCACTGCATGATATAATGTGAATAAAGTTGCAGTACTGTGTTGTGTCATTTCATCTTCGGGTATTATTGTGTTACCATGCCCCTTCCCAGCAAGTACACTGTTTTGGGCTGGCACTAAATGTGCACATTGTTCTTATTTAGATTATAGGGGGTAGGAGCGCCAAAATGGGTGATGGTGCTGGGAAAGGGGTGCAGGGTTAGAGGCGGAACTACGTAGCATCTGTGCAAGAGGGCATCAGCCAAAATCTAGCCTAGGGCATCATGTTGGTCAGGTTTGGCTCTGATAATACTGTATACTGTACTCTTACTGTACTTTGCATTCAATACAGATACTGTTTGCACACAGGTTTTACATGAATCATTGGCAATGCTGCAGGAGTGTCTCATTAGGCAATCTAAAATATACCACGACTATGGGTGGGGATACAGTAGGGAAGTTCTGTCACCATAAGCTGTCTGCTGTGTATAGCATATTTCCATCTGAGATGCATTTGTGTGTTTGTAATAAGAAAAAAACATTTTACTGTACATTTAGTGGATACAGTATTTCTCCCCCATAATGACGTATCATACTGTACAGGTACCCTCATGTACTGTACCGTACCATACTGTAAAATTGAATATTTATTGGAAAAACATCAATATTAATGTAAAAAAAAAGTATTACAACATCCGATTCCATGTACTGCACTGATCAAAATGTACAGTACTCTTATTCAGGACTTATAAAACTGAAAATAACTGTTCATACACATCAATAACATTACTACTGTATAATATTCTACATTAGTTTATGCAATAATCAGACAAAGGCTATTTTATAATTTTTTTTAATAATGCACCAATTTGAAATTTTAAACAGAAAATACAGTACAGAACTACATTTTTGTGGCTTGACCATTTCTTTCGACTACAACAGGTAATACTTTATACAGGTGATTTATATAATTATTACAATGTTCAGGTGTGAGTACTTCTAGCCAAAATTTCTTTATCCCATCCATCAGTTGCTGTTTTGTTGTTGGCTTTGCAACACTCCTAACGTACCTCTTCAATTGAGCCCACACTAATTCGATTGGGTTCATGTCTGGTGATCTATATAAAAAAAAAAAAAAAGCGTATAGAAAAAATTAATTACATTACAGTAAATAGAGAAAATTAAACATACAATATTGTACTGTTTATTAAACAAAAATTTTTTTTACAGTACTAGAGTGCTATCCAAAATTTTACTTGTACACTGTTGAAAGAATACTCACTCTGGTGGTGTGCGTTCCCAATTCATACCTTTCTCTTCCATAAATTTGGCTGAGGCGGAGTGTTTAGGATCATTGTCTTGGAATATCCTATGGTGAGTTGGGTAATATTTATTCACAAATGGTACCATACATTCCTCTACTATTGTTTCTTGGAAAAATTTCTTATCCATGATTCCTACAGAAATCAAAAAATGTTGTTAATTAATAAGCAACTCCTTTTATTGTGCAGTTACACGTACTCTACAGTACAGCATGTATTTTTACAGAACACAGGCACAGAATAAAGTATAGTACTGTACCTTCGAAAAATAATAGGGGACCAGCTCCTAATCGTGATATGCCTCCCCATACATGGACTTTCAATGGATGCTTTGGGCGTGGTTTTAAAGAGATATGGTTAAGTTTCCTGAATGACATTCTGGAGAACCGCTCAAGGGCAACAGACGATTCATCTGTGAAAATGACATCATCAAATGTTTCACCACTCTCAATCCATCGCCGTGCCTGTTCCACTCTCTTTTCTTTATTCACATCTCTTATCATTGGAGATATCCTGTGAAGAGCCAAAAATAATGAAATCAGATACAGTTATGAAATTACAGATTTACAGATTACTGTATATACAGTAGACTGTATGTGCAGTATACTGTATTATATACCTACTGTATACATTAAACTGTACATACAGTACATTAAGGTACATACAGAGTAATATATATATATACATACTGTACATACACACAAACACACACACACAGTATACAGTATGTAATCATCACAATAAGCCGGCAATGCTTCATTGCTGTCTCTGAGTGCCTATACAGTAGGTATCTCTTTTGGGATAGAATATATACAGTATATACACACACACATACTGTATATAGTATAAAGTACACACTCTGTATAATGATTTATGGCATTATTATATCACGTATCAAGGGATTATTAACAGTGCATTTACTGTATGGTTTATACTGCTTTCAGTATTTTACCTTGTTGCGCCAAAGGTCCATCCCATTTTCCGTCGCATCCTTCTGATGCTGGTGGCCGATATGTCCAGGTCATACTTGGAATGGAGAATTTGTTTTATTTGCAGAGCAGTACGCTCATCATCCTCACGAGTTAGTTCCTCCACAATTTGTTGCACTCTCCTACAGTACAATACAGTATGAAAAATATGAATTCATGAACAGCACAATCACAGTTACAATTGATGAAGTTTTTATTTTATTTCAAAAAAATTGTTTATGGTATAAAGCAAGTCATTT